>NW_009258952.1:2412370-2453620 GCF_000687185.1 Egretta garzetta | reverse complement strand
TGGGTGCGGCATCGAGCGGTGCGGGCATCTTTGCCAGGCGTCGCTTTTTTGCAAGCAGATGGCTGAGGTGGGCGTCAGGGTACGCTTACAGTGCTACGGAGGTGTTCAGTGCCGTGAAGACCAAGTGTGTGTTTGCTGACAGAGTACTTGCAACTGTATCCTGTGGTGGTTATGTTACTGAAGATACTGTCACCCTCTGGAGTATCCATCATAGTAGAGATGCCAGCTTGGAATTTATGAAGTTATGGCTTGCTCTCTGAGCATGTCGGTAGGCCTGTCGTTCCTGTGCTTTACAAGCTGCTTTAACCATATTACTTGAGAAAAGATACAGACCTGTTCTGAGTAACTAGCACAAAACAGTCATTAAGTCTTCCATGCTCTGCTTCGCTAGAGGTAGCTGAGTGCTTAAATAGGGGTGAGCACAGAACAGCCTTTGTCCTGTATCCCTTCTAGCACAGTTGGAGGAGGCAAGTAATTCTCACTGAATACCTGTCTTCTGTCTTTAGTAGATTTTACAGTCATCAGACTCTGTTCTTATGCCTAGTGACTTTGTCAAGACTGTAAATTTGGACAATATGATTTGGCATTAAAACCCCAAGACGTTATCTTTTATTTACTCTTTATGCTTTGCTGGCTATTAATGCCCTCTAAATTTGAAAGGTGGTATCCAGTGGCTTATCCAGTAATGCTTTTATCAGACACTCCAACTCTCGTGGCAATCATATGTTGCCTGTCCAGAGGGTGAAAGCTTGCTTTACTTTTGAGTCAGCTATGTGTTTGACTGCAGATGGGACTGCCTGTCATCTGCAGCCCATCCATCGATCGATTTGGCTGTGAGCCAACTTAGCAAGGCCAGCTATGCCAGCTGTGTGGTATAAGCTCTAGCACCTTCATAACATAGGGTGGAAAGAAAGCAGATCTACAGATAACAGCAGAAGCCTGAAAAACTCTTGTCATTCTTGCAGTAGAATTTGTCCAGCTTCCAACTTTGCTGGAAATGGTTTACATTTTGTTTGTATTTCAATAGGTACTGGAAGTGGTGGGAGGAAGAACTGCTAAATCATAGATGAAATCTCATGGTTATTCTGTGAACTGTTTCTCGAACGTACTTTTGAAAGCTAGAGCTTATCAAAGCATTTTTCTGTGATGTGAAGTATACCTTCTGAACACAGGAGATTAATTTGAGAATGGCACAGGTCATAAACTATTTCTAAAACTTCAGATGTCCTTGCATTGTGAACACTTATATCCCACACTGTTATCTAGCATCCTTGAATGCTAAAGTTCTTGAAACTGAAGAATATGTTACTTTGCATTTTTGTGGGTCACACTGTGCTGTTTTTCTTTCTCTAAACAAATCGCTACAACATAAAATACTTCATTTTTTGCTTCAAAGCATTTGAAGCAAGTGGTTTTGCTTTTTATTTACAATTTTTCAGTTTAAGCTGTCTCTCTTGATGCATGTTAGGCTTAGATGAAGTTTCTGTAGAAAGGTGTCCCCAAGACAGGAAAAATGTAGGCAGAACCAGTAACAACAATAAATTATTTCATTGGGTATTACGCTTTTTTTCCCAGTCATTGCTCCCCTGGCAACTCAGAAGAATGTTGCTGGTGCCATTTTAGATTAAATTTGTGTTTAGAAGCACAGTTGCACAGTAATATCCATCTGACATGGAAGTATGGGCTGCTTCTGAAATCTGGCTCAGCCTGCTCCCTCTGTATGTTAGTGCGTAGCAAAATCGATTCCCAGAGCTGATTTGTACAGCGGGTCCTGGCAGTTGTGTGTGTGAGGGACCTGATTATGGTGGAGGGCAGGACTTTGTCTTTTGGCAGCAGCCTGCTGGTGTGTCTTTATGACTGTGGAAGCCCCCCTCAGGCTTAGGACTTTTGGCCTGGACTTTCCACCCTCCGAAGCTGGTGCTTTGCTTTTCTGAAGCTCAACATTATAGGTGCAAGATCTGTTTTATTTGTGTTTATTTAAGCATGCTATTAGTAAGAAGGAACTCTACCCAGTTTATAGCAATTTTTTTTCCATAAAGTGGAGAGTTGAGTGTGTTTTAGTTGGCTTGTGGAGCTGCATTGGTGACATTTAAAAAGCTGAATATTATTTCCAGTGTTGCAGTTGCATTTTCTCACTGTGTTCAAGTTTAAATGTTCAGTGAAATGGCAAAGTAGGTTTCTGTGTGACCTAAAAGTTTCTTCTAAAACTGACTTTTGTTGCTTTAAGTCTGTTGCTGTATTATTTTATTTCTATAACAGTATTGTTATATTACTAGATTGATAGTGAAAGTCAAATTTATAATTTTAAAGTTTTGTAAAAGGACTCAGTGCACACTTGTCATTGGAAGTGACAAATTTGATGTTAAATCTAAAGTTGCTAGCTCAGCGTTCGTTACTTTGCAGCCTGTGAGCTGTTTGGCTGTGTTTCAATTTTCATTTAATTTACTGGTGAAAATACTCGGAGCAATAAACTGTGTGCCTGAAAATGTAGTGATCTCTAAGGTGAGTTTAAAAACCCTTTCCTGAGTAGTCCACAGTGGGCTGAATCTCGGGACCATTTTCAATGCCGTAACACGCGCTTGTTGCTTTCACTGCTGGATGGCAAAGAAAAAAGCTGTCATGTTGGCATGTTTGTTGCTCTCTGTTTTGCTTGAAGGAGATGGAGGAGGAGATCTAAGCACTGAATTCCCAATTTCATTTAGGCCAGAGCAGTCCAATGGTGTGTTTGATCGGCTTCTCTCCAGCCTGTTGTTTTTTCTGGGAGGATGCTGGCAACAGCTGCTTGAGCCAACTAAATCCCACTTCCCACACTTGTTTGCAGCCCATCCCAGTGGGTCGGGACTGCTGCTGCCTAAGGAGTAAAGGGCAGAGGGGCAGCTGCGTCCGAGGGCAAAAGTCCAGCTCTCTTTGGTGGGTAATGGCAGCGCTTACCCAGCCCCAGCATTCTCCTTCAGCCTACGCTCTAGCAGCCAGGAAAGGCTGGCTGTGGTTGGGAGGGGATGGGTGGCTGCTTGCTCAGGAAGTAGCCTGCAGTTTCAAACCCAGAGCTTTCCCTTGCAGATGCCAAGTAGAGACTGCCGTGATTGAGCATTTAGACTCTGAGCAGTCTGGGTGTGCCCTTGGGGTCTCGTCAGAGTACGGCTCACTGTGTAGTGTCTTCTGCTGCGAGCCGAGATCTGTGTTGTAATAGTATTTGGGACCTTTCAGTGGCACCGATAATGTCTGAGACACCCCACTCTACCCCAAAGGTGCGAGCATTCTAGTTTGGGGTTTTATATCAGTAATATGGCTGTTGAAAGCAAGTGCTTATGCTTGCCTTGACAGAATTCCTGAATAAGCTAATGCCCAGTCTTTTTTTTGCCTAACAGTGTAGAAAATTATTTCTGTTTTGAAAACAAAAAATAATATTCCTGTGAATCTTCCTTTCCCTTCAGCGTTAATCTTTGTCTTTCCTCACTGGATGCATGCGGCAGCTCCCTTACTTTGGCAGCCATTTTCTTAAGCTCCATTTGAGAGAAGCTCCTGCCTTTTTTGAACTCTTCAGGTTTGGGGTTTTTTTTGCTTTTATTTTTTTTGTTAGGTATTTTATCTGTCCAACAGAAGGAAGAACTGGTTTTACAGTACCGCTCTTAAATCAGCAAGTTGGAAACTTAAAGATTGAAATGCAAAACTAGTATTAATGTGTATTTTTTTAAGAAGTTGTTTGGTTCCAGTAGCCATTAAAACACAATGATAAATGTGACTTTGCATTGAACTGCTATGCTTCACTGGGTGTACTTGCACCTCTGTTAAGTGATCTAATTTTGACATTTAGTACGCTGTATATTTGTGATCGATGTATTTACTTTTTTGAGGCAATTTTTTTTTTTTACTTTTTTGATTAATGTTTATGTTTTGGGGAAGAAATGGAAATTAAATGTTTTACTTAAGGAAAAATTCTGAAAGCTAAGTTTAGGCTGATACAATAGGGGAAGTGCACTATCAGAGTATGTTTCACCTTTAAAGGAAAGGAGGTAATATGTATAGACATAAATTTGAGTGTTTCAAACTAGTTTCTTTAGCATCTTAGAACTAATAGATTTTACACCCTTTTCTATAGCTTTTGTAGAATTCTTGCATTTTTAACTTAAATTGCAAAAACTAGATTGATCTAGTAATTGAATTCAATTGGTTGAATATAGTGGGAAGATGAATGTATTTTACCCTCACACACACGCATGATGTGGTGATTATCAAAAGCAGCTGTTACATTTCAGTAAAATCTAGTTCTAGGAGTATGTTAAACAGTTGACTGGAGGGGGTGAGGAGTGGCCTTAATTTGTACAGAAATTCCAGAGCAGGGAACAAACTAGGAATCAATATATTATAAATGAAGATTATTATCAAAATTGTTTTTAACACATGATTTTACTGTTAGCTGAGTAATATTGTGATAAGCAAGCAGACTTAGATTGGGATTGTTCTGTCCAGTTACATTTGAGTAGTAGAGTATGTAAGTCCAGAATTGCTTTCAGGGTCAGTGGTACAAAGCAGTTTTGGTTTAAGGCTGGTGTGAGAAGGCTAGTCATCGCTTGACTGCCTGCTTACAGTCATTGTGGTGCTCGTAGCCTAATACAGGAGAATACTGAGGTTATGATGCCAAAGTAGAAATTGTGTAACGTGTACACAGATTTTGCAGGTCACATGCTTTCTAGTGGCTTTAGTTGATCTTAAGGCTCGTTAATAGAAGACCAGGTAATGTATTTGGAAGTCAGATCGATCAAATAGTGTTGCTTATTTGCATTCTGGTTTTGTTGTGTTTCCTTACACATTACAGGGGAAGCTCTCATAGAATTTTTTTTTTTTTTTTTTCCTGGGTAATCATCACGACTCAATGCCTCTCTAAAGTGCCTGTACATTAACATTCACAATATGGGAACAAATGGGAGGAATTGGAGGCCTGCATGCAGTTGCAGGGCTATGATCCTGTCGGGATCACACGTAGGTGGTAGGACAGCTCACAGGACTGCAGCATTGCGGTGGATGAATACAGGCTCTGCAGGAAGAACCAGCTGGATGGCAAGGGGGAAGGTTGCCCTTTATGTGAGAGAGCAGCGAGAATGCATGGAGCTTTGCTGTGGAGCCGTCTGGGAGCTTATGGGTCAGGGTTAGCAGGCAGACTGATGTGGGAAATATTGCTGTGGGCATCTGCTACAAACCACCTGATCAGGAAGAAGATGAGGCCTCCTTCAGGTAATTGGAAGCAGCCTCATATTCACAGGCCCTGGTCCACGAGGGACTTCAACCACCTGATACCTGCTGGAGGGATAAATCAGCAAGGCACATGCAATTCAGGTGGCTTCTGGTATGCATTGATGACAAATTCCTGAGCCAGGTGATCGAAGAGCTGACAAGGGGAGGCACTCCTGCTGGACTTCACACTTACAAATGTGTGAGATGTGAGGTCAGGGGCAGCCTTACCTGCAGTGACCGTGGGACGATTGAATTCAGCATTCTGAGAGGAGGGGGCTGTGCAGATAGCAGGATGTCAGCCCTGGACTTCAGGAGAGCAGGCTTTGACTTGTTTAGGGATCTGCTCGGAGGAATCCCATGAGATTGGACCTAGAGAGGAGTCCAGGAGACGCGGTTATTTTTAAGGATGTGTAGTGTGGCATTGGCATGTTTTCACATTAAAAGTTAGGCTCATACGAGGAAGAGAGAAAAGAAGGACAACAGTCAGTTACAGAGAAGGGGATTACACCACAATGCAAGTTGTGTGTGTGCTGCCATTACAACCATTCTTAACTGCCTGCAATTCCTTTTTCAGTCACAAAAAAACCTTCATAGAATCCTCCTCCAGGTTGTCACTTTGAGGCAGTGGGGCTCTTCTTGACATGCTGTTCTCAAGAAAGTAATACAAGAACTCACCATCATTAGTCTCATGTTCAGTGCAATAACAGTAATTTTGGCAAATATAATGCACTTGCATTGTCAGACTGAAGAGCTGATATAAAAACATGCAGAGGTACTACGAGAGTCTTGCTTAAGCTTTTCAGCTTGAAGGAATGGAAGTTATGCTGCTTTTTGTTATCTTTTAGAAGCAGAAGTGACAGGTTTATACAAGATTAGACTGCATTGTCGATACAGAAGTAGAAGAGAATTCATGAGGCTTTCCTCTAAAATTAGGGGTAGATAGGTAACAGTAGCTTGGTTTGCTATTTGTTACACAATTGCGAATAACCTAATAGTGTAAAAATTTGGAAGTATGTGAAAGGTTGAATACTAAGAGGCAGAGCTTACTGTGATTTCCTCTTCCTTTCTCTAACTCTTTGTGCAAACTACCGAATAGCATAGGCAAGAAGGGATTTGCTTGGTGGGGTAAATCATGCATGTTGTCAGTTATCAAGCAGATGTTACTGAAATATGGCAAGTACTGCCCGTTAGGCAGTGTGATGAATTTGTCTGACTTCCATTTGCATTTCAGAATTCCTTTTGGCAAAATAATGAATACTTGCAAAACTTACGCCGCTACTGTTACGTGTTTTTTCTACTTTTATACATCTGTCTTTTCATTATTTAATGCCCTTTAAAATTACTTTTTAAAAATTAAGGCTGTAAATTGTATTTGGCTTCAAGCGAGTGTTCCCTACCTACGTCACTGCATCATTTTTAGGTGGCTCTTGTTTATGGTATTTGTCATTAGTCTTTTCAGACTTATTATTAGTTAACATGTTGATTAAAAAAACATAATCAGTACTGATTAGTGGACATGTGTTGGAGACTGATAGTTCCCAAACAACTAGATGTGGTGGCTTGATGATATAGATTCCAATATAGATTTCAATTAATGTGGGGAATGCACCACATTTTTTTTTTGAACCTGAAGTATTTATGTGGAACTTTTAAGTGGAAAATACCCTGCTTTTGGAGATGAGAGAGGAGTTATGCTAAAAGCAATAAATACAATTTTGCAGGAGAAGAATTTGGCAAGCACTCTTCAAGTAGTAACTTTCAACAGTTGTAGATTACTTGCTGGTTTCAAATAAGTACTTAGTCTCAAGGCTGGAAATCGTACTGGAGTGTTTCTGCAAGTTTGAATTCAGTGAGGCTTGATGGTTCTGATTATCACAGTTGTCTGGCCAAAGTAATTTAGTGCTGTCACTGCTGTGACAGTAAACGCAAATAAAAGGTTTTGAAGGACAAACAGATTTTACAACACAACAAAATACTGTTATTAAGCGCAGTCTTGTTTCATTGGAGCGTTCTGTACTTTATATCTACGTGCAGACACATACTTGGGTATACACAGCTCTCCAGAAAACTGTGACAAAACTTCAATTAATAGCTGCTCAGCAATACTGAAGACTTCTGCTCCCTCTGCGTGTGGGGTCTATTTACACAACTGCTTAATTTGTAAACACAACAGCAAGAGCTAGCATTATGCCTGTGACTGTGTAAGATCGAGCTTGTATGTATTGATGGATCCACACGTTGTACGGAGGAAGATAAATCTGAGGCCTGACAAATTGCACTTCCTGCTGTAATCAGTTGCTGTATTTGAACATGAGAGGAGAGAAAGGAAAAAGTTTTCTGTGGAAATCTAGGTTTCAGGCAAGTCTAAACTCATCTATGAGAATATTGAAAGCACTGTGCTACATATGGGAAACTGTCAGACTTCGAGGTCCACCTGAACTTCACAGCTAAACTCCAACTTCAAGAACAGAAAGGGTGGGTAACTGGACTGTGACCATATTCAAAAGGAATGTGTGCAATAACTTACTCATTTGCAGGTAGAAAAAAATAATTTGGAAGGTGGTTGTACTCTGGAAGCGGCTAGATGAGGAAGAGCTCTGACAGGGACAGTTTAGAAACACAAGTGGTGAGATTATTGTAGTGCTGCTAATAAAACTCCTAAGCTAGTTGTTTAATTCAGATACCCAGCATCTTACTACGTTGAACTCTGTGGTTTTATTTGAGACCTGGTCTCAAGCAGACAGTAGGAGAATAAGGTGTAAAGCTGTATATCATAGTTCTGGCATCACTTCAACTTAAATACTTCTTCCTTTGGTATTCACATAACTGTTTTGAAGAGACTTCTCTTTTCCCTAGGTGTGTTTAGATTAGATAAACAGTAATAATTATGTCCGTCCTTTTCTAAGTTAACTATTCATTCATGTTTAATAGAGGCATGTAAACTGCTGGTGATTAGTGGTATTAAAGATGGTAAAAGGGAAAAGGAGTGTTGCTGCTAGATCTTGGGTCTTCTGTGGTTGTATAATCAAAACGAGGACAATCCCTGCATTTTTGCTAGATTTAAAGAATACTAAAGAAAATTGTTATGACACCATCTTGCTATCAATTTCTGTTCTCAGACTTATTTGCCAAGCAAATCCTTCTGTTTCTTGATTTGAGTGTGCCCTGTTTTTTACCTTCTCCCCCCCACCCCCCAATACATTCCAATTTAACAACCCATTTCTGTTAACTTTTGATCAGGAAAAAAATTCAGTTAGTCCATGCCTAATAAGATTTTTTTTTCTTATTTTATTGCATTTTATAGTCATTATGCTGGAAAACTACAGCCAAAAGAATTCAGTGAATTCACTGAAAAAAGTTACTGTGTTTATTGCTGGTATTAGAAATACTAACTTTTTACTTTACTACCAAAAGATGTGTAAGAATTCCTCCCCCTTTACGTTGTGTATTTATGTCACTCTTTGTGCAGAAGCTATGTCAATAACAAGTGTACTGAGGGCATTAGATGTAATGCATAAATGAAAAACCAAAACAACTCTTTTCCAACTTTCACAATTTTATTCCCATGTTTTATTTTAAAATTATCAGATTTCATGTTGATGACATTTGTAACCCTTCTGTAAGGGAAGGCTCATAGGCTTCTAGGGGAGAATGTTAAGATTTTGTGGTTTTGTTTTGTTTGTGGTGTTTCTGGGGGGGTTGTGGTGTGGGTGGGGGTTTTTTGGTGGGTTTTTTTTTTGTGGTTTTTTTTTTTTTGCAGTGGGGGGAGTGTGTTACCTTAAAGGAGAGGAAATTCATGGAGGCATGACTAAGGAATTGAAGGGATAAGTGTCCACATATAAAGGGCTGTAGGCTTCCCAATTTCAACAAAACTTAAGGAACTCTCATTTTTTAAAATAACTTCCTTTTGTGTTCTGGGTCAGTGATTTGTATCCAGGGAAGGAGAGGTTGGCAGTAGAAATAGCTCTTGGCAAATGTGATTGAGTACCTGCCAGCAGCAAAGGAGGGTGAGGAATGCTGTAAGGAAATCCAGCTCTGTAACTGTAGCTGCAGTGAGTGTTAATTGGCATTCATTATGCACTGGTATGTCGTATGTAAATACTGCTCAGTGAGGTGAGCATCTAGCAAGTCTACTTCTTTTAATGGTGAATTTTAAGCACAAGCTCAAATTCCAGAGTTCAGTGAACAGAAGAATATGGTGGAAAATGTAGCTGCTTTTCTTTTACTGAGGCAGATACTTGAAAGAATTCTTCTCTCAGTCAGATCCTTAATCTAATACTATACACCTGATTTCAAGATCACTTTCCAAGATTTATTTCAGCCAACTTCTTAGACACAAACAGTGTCACTTTGTATTTCCATGAAATGCCCCTCTCACTTGTTTCTGCAAAGCTGAGGGTTGTATTAGAATAATATGATAAAAGGAAGTTGAACTCCTCAGCAGAAGTGAGTTTGCAATGATGTCTGCATTACTAAGAGTGCTGAGAACTCTGAAGAGAGAAGTAATGAAACAAACAAAATAAATCTGTGCATGCCTTCTATTTTTGAGTGGGGGAATTGAGAAAAGCTTACAACCATTGCTGCTTACCTTTGAGGAAAATGGTGAGGGCAGGTTCCATCCATCTAAGCTATGTGTGACCAGCGTGCATGTTATTACTTGTGATTAACATGCTCAGGCTTGTGGATTTAAGAAAACAGGCATATGGAAAAATTTTCAGATGTAATTGTTTAAAATAGAGATTGAAGAAATACAGTTAACAATAAAAAATAAGTTCCTAGTAAATGCTGATAACATGCAAGTATAATTCAGATGCCAGAGTAGAAAAAAAGCAAGATTTACCTGCATGTTTTCTACCTTTCCTACTTCCCCCTACTTGTGTATATCTAAACACACATACATTTAGATGACCCAAAAGGAAGCATGATTATGACTTCAGTTGAAAACTCAAAGTTGCTGTCAGTACAGTCCTGCTGTGCTGTGACAAGAGTGTATTCATGTCTAAGTGAAAAAGGTATATAAATTAAAGATGTGAACATAAATGTTTTAAACTGCAGAACACTTTTCGTATGATTTGTGATTCTTAAAATGGATTGTGCTCTATAGTATATTAATACAATTAACACACTATACATAGTTACATACTGATGATGAACTTCAAGTAATTGAAAGAGGCAGAAATAGACCTAATGGTTACATTTTGGTACTAGAAATCTCACTCAATTTTAATGTTTACATTTGGGAAAAAAGTTTTTCAATGGGAAACATGACTACCTGAATCTACATTTGTTTGCCATGAAACAGTTTGTTAAATTTTCCATTTTCTTTAGGACTGGTCCTGCAGTTAATTGACAACTATATATGTTTAGATGGAAAATTGTTTTCCAGTGGGGAACTGGGGACAAAACCTGATCAAATAATTTAACGTTGCTATGTTCATAACTTCATTAGTTTAAGTCACTAGTTTGCCTAAAATACAAGTCAATTCAAAGTGGTTTAACTTTATATCAACAGAGGTAGCTGTATTGTCTGCAATAGCCAGACTGAGTACAGAGAAAGCAACTAGTAATTCTCAAACTTAATCCAAACTTACTGCCTCTTTATTGATACATACGTGATATAAAAAATATCTCTGGTACAGTACTAAATATAATAGATGCCTGTTATTGGGAAACCCTGTGGAGTTTTTAATCTCTGCCGTGACTCCGTTGCATAATGCATACTATATGAATATATTTGCTTGCATAGGCTTGGATACTTTTGTTGGTCTTTTATCTGGTTCTGTGAATCTGTTGTATGTCAAGCATACCATTAACATTTTTATTACCAATGCTTGAACAGCAACATCAGAAATGCTTTTGTAAACTGTCAGTAATAATCTGAATATAAAATATAGTAAAAATAGCATTCAAGAATTTTTCTTTCCAAGAGGAAGTGGAATAGTTTAACTTCGTAGAGGAAAAATAAGTGATGGGATGTGACTTTTTTTTGATGCCGTAACAGATGATTCTCTTACAAAGACACAGAAATACCCACTAAGTATTGTTATTCTTGGTGTGTGTTTGGGCTGTCATTGTGACTTACAGTGAATCTGTCATCTGCATGTTGACATACAGGCATCGCTTTAAAGGTGCAGAGTTCCATACTGTATATTATCAGAATTGATGCTGAACTCTTACTGGGCCTGACTGCTTCCAAAAGTATGTAAGGACTTGTGTATCATCTTTTCCTTTCTGATCTACACAGTCTCTGCACAGTTCAAAGAACACATACTTTTACAGTCAAAACTGTTACTATTCTTAAGTGTATGAGGTTATCAATTGAGGAAGAAACTTTTATCATGAATTTAAACAAATTTTCTCATAGTAATATATTTTTCAATTTTATTTTTTTTAAGGTGAGGTTACAGTGCAAACTGGAGATCTGCTGCCATGTAGGATTTGTGGAAGGACTTTCTTTCCAGCAGCACTGGTGAGTAGTATGAGCACTGTTTGCTTTTAGATCCAGTAAGTTCATATGGGAGGTAAGCAATGGTCAGTATAGCTGAATAAAGTAGATCTAGATTCTTGGTTTTGGTAGGGGTTTTGTGGGTTTTTCCCCAATAATTACCAATTCTAGTTGTCTCAGTTTTGAAGCTCCTTCGAAGGAGGATAATTTTATTTCAGCATCCTGTCACTTTCTGAAAATAAATGCTTCTAAAAGCATCTTCTCTAGGGTCACAGAATCATTCCTTGCCTCTGCAGATGTAAGCCCTAGCATCATGCAGTCTTAGCTAGTAAATGAAGTGTTTGGTTAGTCATCTTCAAAATACTGTGTTCTCCAGTCTTAATAGAAATTGGCCTGTCCTTAAATATGAATGTGAATTTCATACACTTCTGATTTGTCTTGCCATTCAACGTAAATGCTGCCTACCTGCCATCAAATTTTTATTTTCAAGGAGCAAATACATATGCCTCCTATTTTTCTTCCTTGTCACCCAAGTTTTTGTGACCATGTATGCATTTGTGAATTCCTGTAGTTCTGTTCTGAAAGTAATGGCTGACATAAATATTTAAGTGCAAGCAGTCTGATCTTCTTCATCAAGAGTTGGGCCTTGTTTGCTGATTGGCATACTGAAAAGAGGGAAATAATATCTTAATAACTTATGTTTTCAGAACTAAGTTCTATGTTCTCCTTTTGTTTTCTGCTTGTAGAAAAAGCATGGACCCATTTGCCAAAAAACTTCTGCCAAGAAAAGGAAGACATTCGATTCCAGCCGACAGAGAGCAGAAGGAACTGACATTCCCACAGTAAAACCTCTTAAACCACGGGTATGTTATAATTTAATCTGCATATGAACACTTTAGGCAAATTATGCATTATAATAAGGCTTATTTCTGCTGGCAATTCGTGATAATTAGATCAACTAGGCTTTGGAAGAAATCTAACTATAATGTTGTGTACTAAAATAAGGCACGTACTTAGCTTGAAGTAAGAGCTTCAAACATACAGAGCTCTTTCTTTTTTGGCTTCGTAGCCGGAACCACCCAAAAAACCTTCCAACTGGAGACGAAAGCATGAGGAATTTATAGCAACAATACGAGCAGCCAAAGGACTTAATCTTAAAGATGGTGGAAAACTCCCTCCACCACCTCCGCCATCATATGACCCTGGTATGTGAAAAAATCAAGTTCTTTAGAGATTTTTTTTTTAACCTAATTTGTGAAAATTTGAATTGGAAAGAGTTTGTTGGAATACAAAATTCCCAAGTTCTTAAAGATGACTGACTGATTATTCCTGTGCAGATGCTGGTTTGTGATTGTGGGTCTGGCTGGCTAGCATCCTCTGTGGCTTTCAAAGCCCATGACTTTGTATTTAATGCATCAAAAGGTAGTTGTGGCCAACTCGCAGCTTGCTATTGTCTTATAAACCGTAGGCTGGAGAAATTGTTTCAACAACTTATTTCTGTCCACAACAGTGGAACTGCTCAGAAGGAGCAGACTGCCTTTTGAATTAGCTGTGGATGCTGGACACCCACAACCTATTTTTGTTGTAGGAATGCACATTGACTGTGTTCTTCATTCTTCAAACGTAGCCTCACCTATTTTTTTCTGAATTCACATTTAGTTTCATGTACGGAGTGTATGCTCTAGCATGTGTGTGGTCTTCCTCATATGTGGTGGGGGTACTTGCATCTCGGGTATGAGACATGTCGGATTTGTATTAACAAGGGGGTAACAGTCCTTGGGTGCCTTCAGAACTGAGGCTAGGTTAAGTGTTGAAGCAGTCTGATGTTAGTAGGAAAGAAATAAATTTTTTCAGTTAACTTCTGTGATGTGGTAATGGGTTGGGGAATATATTTCTTCCTTTTGTACTAAGAGCTAAACCATTTGATCAGCTCAATGGCTATTTTCAAAAAGATTGGGAAAACTAGAAAAAATAATCCATTTCATTCTGCCTGTCTGTGGTCAAGTGAGGATGTGAGTGTTCCCTACCCTGTTTCTCTACAGAAAATGTATTAGTCCAGTATTAGGATTCTAATTGTGCATTCATAGTAAGAAGTGAAGTCGTATTATTCACCATTCAGTACACTATCTTGAAAGGCTATATGTGTCTTAAAGTAAACTAAAACCAATAGCTAATGGTGTGGATAAGAAACATAAGGCTCAAGCGTGGAAAGGATTGTTAAAAATCTAGTTGTATAGGTTCTGCAGTACAAGCAGAAGAACCCAGAACTAAATATAGCTTGGAAAGCTACTAAAATGGTGCTCCCTTGGTTCCAGAGACAGCAAATGAGTTTGAAGTGAAGGAAGTAACTCTATTCAGCCTGCTTGAAAGCGGATAGGAGGTAAAGGGAAGAGAAGAATATTGTGCCTCTCTTTCTCTTCCTTCCATTTTTACTTTTTCCAAGCTGAGTCTTACTGTTTGTAGTCTCCTGGCTTCATCCTGCTGCAGTGGGTAAGACTTAGGAGGAGGGAACCAGGAATGAAGAGAAGATACATGAGTTGATCAATGGATTCTCCTCCCACAAATAGAACAAAACCAGAATAGGAGCAGATACCCTTGCTCCTTTTCCTCTTTACATGTAGGAGAGAGGGAGCGTTATGCATGATATCATGGAGTATATCCATCTCCTTCTCAGCTCTGTCTTTGGCATGCCTATTTCTAACTAGCTGCTAGTCTTTTTCCTTTAAAAGAAAAGACTTCTGTATTACTGTTTCCTACTTAATTGCATGCTTTGAGTTTGCAAACAAGCAGTATTGCTGATTCTTTGATCTCATGTTCCATCTTGTCCTTAGAACAACTGCGGAATAGCCTCATGATATTAAGAAAGACCTTAAGTCACCCCATTTGCATTGAACTTGACTGCATATGTGTACTGCCCACTTACTTTGATTAGTTTGTATTTTATAAAGCTTACATTGAATCCTAACAGTTCTTCTGGACAGTACGAAGAGTACTTCCACATAGCCAGGTGGCTGACTGGTGCTAAGCATTTTACAAAAGGATGAAGATACAATCCCTGATTCTTAAAAGAGTGTACGTTAATCCTCTACAGTCTGATCCATTTATTTTAGTGGGCTTTGAAAGTCTTTTGTTGGACCTGAGCTGTGCCGCAGCTAGAAATGTCTTTTCTTACTATCTAGGGGCTTCCATAGCTGTTTTATTAATCTATTTTGCTTTTGTTATCTTTTTTTTTTTTTTAAAAAAAACTTTGTTTGGTCTTGTCTTGGTTTGACCCTATAGATGTTCTAGATCTTTTTCTTCTGGGTTTCTATTTCTTAGGATATAGTTTATGTTTGAGTATTCTGACAGTAGTGGAGTTTATGTAAAATAAATAAATAAAAAAATCATTGTTGTTATCACATGAGATTCCCATACTGTCACTTCTGTGAAGGATTCCTGTATTCTTCCTGTGTCCTTTGCTCTTGCTTCTTGGGTCACAGTTCATGGTTTGGTGGCCACTGCGTCATTTGACTTACTCAAAATTGTTGATTTAAAGGGATAACTACTCAAGCCAGTTCTACTGCATTTGGAGTAGTAACATGTAATCAAAATCTTATTTTGGGTTGTATATCTAACTGTAATCTTGGAGGCAGTGACTGTTGAATCTGTCCTCTATTTTTTTCAATACATTTCTAAAATCACCTAGGAACATACAAATTTTACCTGCTTTGCCAGTGTCAAGCTCTTCTGCAGTTGATGTTTACATGGTTTTGAATACTGTAATCTGGGGGATTCAACATTCATGTCTCTAGACAGTAAAATGTCTCTCCGAAACTGCAGTCCAAACACTTTGCTTTCCAAGGGCAATGTATTTTAAGCAGTATATTTCCAGCATACAGATGAGGGACCTTTCAGTAATTTAAACATTTACATAGCTCTTCTGGTTTTCCCCCGATGTTAGTAATAATATTTCCTGCAAGTAGTACTGTTTGTAATGTGACTAAATTAATACTGAAAAATAATACAGTCACCAATTACCCTGTTTTGCATGTCTCTATAGGTATCTCTTAATCTTGGCTGTGCTTCCTCTGATGCTTTTTTTTTCTGGTTGCTAAATATCCAAATTTTTTTTCCTTAACTATGATTTCCAGTATTGCAGTTAGTATTTCTCAGCCCTTTCAAAACTGCCAGAGGAAACAGATTTTGTTGTCTTTTGCTGTTTGTGTGGGAAAGGTTCTAATGCATTTTTATGTCTTGAACAAACTGAACTGTGTGTTTGATTCTTTTTGTTTAGCCTCACC
Source organism: Egretta garzetta (assembly GCF_000687185.1). Taxonomy (NCBI): domain Eukaryota; kingdom Metazoa; phylum Chordata; class Aves; order Pelecaniformes; family Ardeidae; genus Egretta; species Egretta garzetta. Next base: position 2,437,663 of record NW_009258952.1, on the reverse strand, counting down.
TCTTCTCCACTCCCTTGCATCTGATATCCCTGCCGTGTCCATGTATTGTTTGGCCACCTTCTCTGCTGAATAGCACATCTCAAAGTGTTTCTTATTTCGCTTAGGGTATTTCTGATCCTCAACCACTCTTCTCATTCTTATCCATCAAACAAGAAACATCTTTTGCTTTACATGTGGACAATATTCTTTTCCCCAGCAATATGCATTTCATTTTCAGATTCACGAGGCCTTAATTTTCTCTAGGAGTGGGGCTGGGGCTGGTCTTTGAAAGACTTTAAAACACTTTATTTAAAAAAAAAAAAAGTTACTAATGTTAGGCTTTTATGTTTTTAAGACTACATTCAGTGTCCATATTGTCAGAGGAGATTTAATGAAAATGCAGCTGACAGACACATCAATTTCTGTAAGGAACAAGCAGCACGTATTACTAATAAGGGGAAATTGGCAGCTGATACCAAAGGGAAGCTTCCTACTCGAACACAGGTGAACTACAACATTTTTTCTTAACTTGTAACTTGCATTTGACATCAAATCAAGCTTGTTAAATAGTGTGTTGCTCTTAAATGGAATTAACTATTTTATTCTGTAATTTTATTATTTGTGCTATACTGATATTAGGCACTAAGCATGGAGGGTGTTTTTGCTTTCTTACAAGAGTTGCAGAGATCCATAAATCAGATAGCATCAATTGCAAAGCCAAAACCAGTCACAAATGTAATTCAGAGATTTGTGAAAGTGACAGGTAAGGGTAGCAGTGGGAAATAAAGATTTGGTGTTTATAAAGAAAGTTGAATTTCTGTTGTGCAAGTCTTCTGAATCCAATTCAAGACTGTTCCGTATGTGGACGAACAAAGGTACATGACTACAGGAGAACTGACAGCAATATTTTGGCTAACTGGAGGCTTAGAGGAGTTCAGGTATATTAAGGTAAGAGCTGCAGTATGATAGAAACAAATGAAGGATTAAAATGTAGGTGTGGTTTTATTTGGTGGTAATGCCCTTTTTCTCTGGGAGCTCTGAAGAGCTAAACAGGCCCAAGTAGTTACTTAGTGATTCTTGCACTGTATTCTGAATCAGTGCTGGAAATGGTCCAGAGCACACAGGTGAAAGTAAGATTTGAAAGACCTAAATGATCATGGCCTTGAGTAGTCTTTATAAAATTAGCTGGTAATGAGGTGATAAGTTCAGGAGACAGCTATGGAAAATTATGAGAAAAGCTGTACAAAAGCAGAAAATACACAAAGACATATAGTTAAAGGAAAAAAAATATTTAAAAACCCCGCTGAGTTAGATATTATCTTTCCTATTAGTGTCATCTGTATGTATAAGAAAGCAGACTAGTGGAAACCATTTGCATCATCCCATACCAGAAATGTTTTACCTACTAGGTAATCATCATCTGTTTTCCCACAGTACCTGAGGTAACTACCTATAGTGTTATATAGATAGTTTGATTTAATTGCTTAAATTTCTAGGTTGTATTTTGTTACAGTACAAACCTGCTGCAGTTAAGAAGATGCCTTCTATAGGATCAACACCACCATCATCATCACGCTTGCCACAGCCAAGTGGTGTTAGCAAAACTGTTGTAGGTATGAAATGAATGCCGTGAATTTTCCATTTCCTTTCTAAATATTAGTTCTCAAACTATGCATTAAAAGTAGTATAATTTTAATAGCTGGAAGGATTTCTACAGCATTGCCCAGTGATTTTAAACTGACAAAAGAATCCATAGGAGTTCAGTGTTACATGAGTGGATAAGATGATGTCTGTTTTTCATAATACAATTTTTTTAATCAATGTTTTTGTGACCTGATTTTTTTTTTACTTGCATATATGATGGCTATATACTTTATTGTTAAAATTGATATAGTGGTTTGTAAAAACTCATTTAAAATAAAGTCGGAAGGGGCACTGATTGGCATCTGTCCAACAAGACTCTTGAGCACATAGGATTCTCTTCTGTTTTATGTATTGGGTCACATTAAGTTTTTTCTGAATTGAACCTGCAAAATCATTCTGTGTAATAATGCATAATTGTATCGAATACTGATCTCTCATCTGAGATTTTTCTGTTGCTTAATTCTGTAACTGATTTGTATGCTGAGTATGATCGTGAATTGGTGAAAATACATGGTCAAGCCATGTATATTATACTTACACAAACACTGGTCTTACTCGTGATTTCAGATATTATCAGATACCAAACGTGTTCTGTTAGTACATACTTTGACATCCGAGGCATCTTTTCTTTCCTTTTTCTTTCTGAAGAAAGTAAATGAGATCCAGTGTTTTTCATTAGAATAGAACATTATGTCTCAATTGCATATTTTCTGTAGGTTTCTGGAAACATACTTGCTTTTTCCTAGTATCTTGACACTTGTTCATGTCTTCGTAATTCTAAAACTCTTGGTTTCAATTTTACAATTAAAAGATATATAATGAATTGTATCATTCCAGCAGATAACTTTATGTTTTCTTATATTTCCATGCTTGCTTTCAACTGCAAGGTGCCTCTTCAAGTAAAGCACTACCTTCGTCTGGATCCAGTGGTAGCAAAATTCAGACATTATCACCAGCTCATAAAAACTCATTGGGAATGGTGAACCCACAGGCAGGGTAAGTTTCCATTTAATGTTGTACTTTATGCTTTATTTTGTATTTATGTTGTGCTAAGTTCTGGAAGTCTCTCTGGTCTGTTTCACTTGCAATTTTTTCCTGTGAGCTTCAGAAGTGCAGTGTTTTGAATTTATTCTTTATTTATATACATAATGTGTAAGGAACATTGGAGTAGTCAAAGATGCATTTTCTAATGTTAAAATAACAGCAAAGGTGGTCAACTGAATAAAAAAAGATACAAAGTAGATTAAAAAGTTATAGAATATGCAGAAGTGGTTGGAGCTATAATTTTTTTTTTCTTTGTAAAAGTGAAGAGACTTAAAAAAGGAGAATTAGGCGTAATTTCCTGCAATTAAGAATTACATTAGGCTTAACTTCCTGCAATCTGTGGAAATAAAAGATGGCTCTGCCACAGACCACAAGCCAGTTGTGACAGGTTCTTCTGTCTTGGCACAAACAGATGGATACGTTCCCTCTTCCCTTTCCTGTCTTAAAATACTCAAGAGACAAGAAGTGAATGAGCACAAATAAGGCAATGGAAACCAGTGCTCTACAACAGCAACAAGAAGCGGTAGATATAGGTTACTAGAGTTCAGTGGAAGTGCTGGTGTGGTCAGGGCTGTTACTGATATTTTGCTGGGGGAGTAGGCAGTGCACATTATCTCAGAGAAGAAATGTATGGAAGGGATTGAAGTAGTGCAATTTTACAGAAGTTTGAGGAGCACTGAGAGAAAACTTAAAAAATATATCAAAGTGATTGCAGTTATAACATTGGGGACTGAAGAAGACTTAATCCTATAAAAATGAGTATCAGATTGGCAAAGGCTGTATAAGGTGAAGAAAAACAACAGTTTAAGTTTTTGGGGAAGAAGAAGGACATTCTGAAAGAACTCATGGGGATAGACGTCTTTATTAATTACACAAAACTAGTGATTTTTAGTTTATTGCTTTTAAGTCTTACAAGTTATGCACAACTATGAATTACAGCTATGTCATACCTCCCTCCTAACACCACGTAGCATGAGGATGCAGTTCTGTCACTCCTTGCTCTACCTGCTCATACTAAGTCTTTCAGACACAGACTGGAGGCAGAGACTGTGAGGTTGTCAGAATTTTTTTTTTTTCTTATCCCCCCTGAGCATCCTAGTAGTCTTTGGTCTGCAGGTCAGCTTCACTACTGTTTGTAGGCATCTATGCTTTGACTGTCAGAAAACCCCACCCTCTATCACATTTGTCCATGTTCAGGCGTTGAGTTTAACACCTACTGATGAGTGGCAAACAAGTAGGTCTGCAAACCACAGTAAAAAAGCCAGCTGAGATAATTTGAAGGCATGTTTCTGACCCCAGTGGTGAATCTCAGCTGTCTGGGAAAGGCTTTTTTCCTGTTGGTAGAGTTTCTAATTGCAGTATTGGTTTGTGAGGGGGTACTGGTTTTGGTCTTCGCTTCCTAACAAGGAAGTTCTATTTAATTTTACCAGTCAATTGCTCACTGGATTTACTACTTTGTATTCTGTAGTCATCCATTTCCTCTTCTGAAGCCTGGAGGAAGAATCATGATGTGACTGAGCCAAATAGCAGTTAATATATGGAGAGATGTTTGCACAGGTTCTCTCTGTTAACACATGCTGTTAACTGCAAATAGATGACTTCTGGTTGGCAGAGCTCTCAGATAATGATCTCTGCTGACAGGCAGTGAATGTTAGCTTGGCTTATAACCTCACTTAATTGCCTACATAATTTCCAGTTTTCAAGAGTACTGGTGTGATGAGTGTGTTTCTGCCTGCAGTCCTTCTCACTTCTCTGCTCTAAAAAACTTGCATTCTCTTCTTGTCTTTACCAACCAGTCCTTATGATTTCTTGCTGGTCATACTAACCAGTCTTCTCACGGATGGCTCTTAAATGTGTCTCTTTCCTGTGTTATACCTGAGGCCTAGCAATTTTTTCCTTTTAGCTGCTTTGCATTCACTTCCGAGAACAAGTTTGTCAGGAGTTATTTTGAAGCAAAGAGGTGTGGGAGCAGTTACAACATGGAAGAATTAGGTGCCTCAGATTGGTCACTAGTGACAGTTTTGGCCTTAATGATCTCAGCCTTAGTATTGGCATGTGAGGGGGAAATACGTTGGGTTCTGTTGAAATACCTATGAAACTATATCAGAGCAGGCACTGAGACACTAACAGTCACCATATTTAAGTCAGGGAGTGAGAGTAGTTAATACTGTAGTGACGCAGATTTTAAACATTAAAACATCTTATCACTTAGGCTATAGCTAATTGCACCTAGAATTATTTTATAAAATAAAAGCACTTTTAAAATTTTATGAAAATTACCTTCATTAGGATGAAAGAAGATGTATTTCTTTTTTTACATTTACAGTTTAACCAGTAAAATGACAAGCCATTAGCATGAGACCTGGGATTCTGTTGTACCTAAGTCAGGCAGAGCTCATGCTGTAAGGTCTTCCTTCTGAGTTGTTAATGAACTGATTTACCAAGCACAGTGTTGCACATGTATTGTTTTAAGGGCAATCTTTCAAATGGAATGTTAAGTGATCACATGTTGGGTTGTTTTTTTTCCCTTGGCAAATATTTAAGAGCCTACACACTTTTTGACCAGGTTGAATTCCAGTTTTTGCTGTAAAAAATAAGCTCCTGCGATTTTCCTTAAGGCAAACTGATTTTTTTTTCTATTTTTACATATTAATTAAGTGAAACCTTCCATTTTTGCCTAGAGTGTTGTAATTCCAGACTTGACAGAGAGGTAGTGAGGCTTAATAGTAGAATTACAGTTATATTGTGCAATATCAAGGATGAATTATATGTATGTTGGAAGGGGGCAGTTTAATCAGTCACTGCTTCTTTCTCTAGAATCATGGTACCTGTTTGCTGTGACGGATATGCAAAGGGACGAGAAATGACACTCTGCTGGCTAATGTAACAGCCAGACGTGATTTAAAATGTAGAGGTGTGCAGTTTCCCTCTTGCCCTTTAGGTGGCACCCTTGAATCGCTGCCTGAAACTATTGACAGGCACATGACGCTGTTCGTGCATTTGTATTAAAGGTGAAGGCTAAAATGAATTGGGTGCGTAAGGTGTTTGTTCTGTAAAGGAAAGATTCTTGAACTTCATTTCATAAAAGATGGAACTCCAGTCTCACAGTATAAGATTTTATTTTGTATGAGCAGAAATGCAACCAAATTTTATGAACTCCCTTATTTTAAGTCATTTTTGCTATATTATTTCTTTTTTTAATTTGAATTCTCCTCTTCTGCTCCCCAACTAAAGGACTACTGAGCAAGCACACCACAGCATCATCAACGTAAGCTAGGCTAGCGTAAGTGAGGCTTACTTTGTACCTGTAGATCAGGATGTGTCAGCTGAGCTCTGCTGTAAGAGTTTTCTTTTTCTTCCTGGACAGAGTAAGAGCACAGCCAGTTTTAAGTATTACTGGAAGTGTAGCATAAGGGCAAAACTTCTGAGTCCTAGAGAAGCAAGAGTGCAAGAATAGCGTGTGACTGTACTGTAGTCAATAGGAAAGCCTTCATTCACTTGTATGAAAATAGGATTTAATCTTTTTGATGTCGAAGAACCGGGAAAAGGAAAACTAATTCTACATACATCGTAGTTAGGCTTATATTTTGATAGTGAATCATGTTAAGATCCTAAGTTTGATTCATATTTTGTAAGGGTACAGAATTTAGCACTGTGTGACATTTCTTGAGGGGTAAGGCAGCTTCTAATAAGATGTCAGAATTAATCAGATCTTCATGATTAAAAAATGGGTAGGTGGTTCTTCCTATCCTAAGGCTAAGCAAATAAGCAGACTCCACCCCTGCAATCAAACTCTTCAGCCTAGCAGAACTTGACACTACTGCTTGTGGCCACCCAGGGATCTTTTGCATGTACAGATTAATTGTCTGTGCATGTTTCATTTATAAACAGTATTTTTTTTTTTACTGGAAAATTATGTCATGTTTTTCAATATGGCATATGAACCCAAAGTAGAAATTACTTTGTCATTTTTATTTTATTTTGGGGATAAACCATACTATTTAGTGCTAAGCTGATCAAAATTATGCCTCATGGGAATCGTGTCTGTTAGTGACACATCCAGTACTGTCTTACAGCTGAAATGCAATATGAATGGCACACCTAGCCAGTATCAGTAAATTCCACTTATATATTTGCCATACAGCATGTATAGCCTTTAAAAGTATTATAGTTTTAAACTATGTTGTTCCTTTCATTAAGACTACAACTTGCATAGAACTGTTCAATGAAATCAAGGTAAATAAGTTGTCTTGGTGGTCTTTGCATTTCAGAAGATTCTGACGATTGTGCATTAGTAAATGAGAGGGCTGTCAGCTTTGCTTTTTTTGGTTTTGTTTTATAAGCATGGAAGAATACTGTAGCTCTTTATTTTGGCAGTATCATGACTTCTAGGTTATTATCTTTGACATTGTATGCTGGAGATGCCTGGAGTTCACAGATTATATTGATAAATTATTAAAGGTTCAGAAAAGAGCTAAAAAAATCACGATAGGTTGGAGTATGGGTCTTGCAGTGTCAGAGACCTCGGTTTTGCTTCTTGGTCCTTGGGAAATATGTAAAGAGTGTGTATTTGGTCAAACAGGAATTGATTAAGCATTTCCTGAGTTAATTAGTTTGAACTAGAACATCTGTTTGGAAGGAGGAGTGGGAAGAGGAACCCTAGGGGAATCTTACAGTCTGCATTATTAGGGGCTAAATTGTCAAGACTAAAATGTCATGTTCCCTGCTGACTTTATAATGAATGAATATCATTTAGCATTGTTGAATTTTTGTTCCTTATGGGGATATTTCCTTTGATGCTTTAGAGAAGTAATGTGGATTGCAAGGTTCACCCCATAAGCTTCCCAAAAACCAAATTATGTTGGAAAAAACTTTATCGGTTCTATGCTTTTTAATATTATGTTATTGTAGAAGGAGTATGAAAAGTAGTACGATATGGATGTTGGAGATACACAAGAACCTCTTTTATATCTGTTAAAAGCTATATTGAAACTAATATGCTTCCTTGACAGCAATTAGCTGTTTAGTAATTTTCCTGGCATTGTAGTTCATTAAGGTGCTATAACAAGAATCTGAAAACTGCACAGTAATTTTAAGGAATTATTTTTCTTGGTGTGAGGGTGTGTTTTGCTGGTTTTGCTTGTTTTTTCCTTATGACTTACTTTAGGGGGGTGAAGCTTAAAGAGGAGTTTAACTTCAGCTACCTAAACACTTCCATCAATCTTGCTTGATTTGTTTCTTTGTAGTTCTTTAATTTTAGAAAGATCAATAAAAATACTTCAAGTGTCGATTTTCCAGTTAAGGCTTAAGTTACTAGGTGTTTTTTAAGAAGAAGAAACTTCAGTTGCATGATTGAGGTAGGGGTGGAGATATAATGGAATGGGCTTTTTGCAGGTTTTACTGTATGGTTTAAGATGAGCAAAACACAGAACCTTACTTGAAGACCTAATTTTTCTAATATAAGTTGTGATTTCACAAAAGCTACATTTCTCCTTATGATGATGTATGGGAGGGATCATGGTGTGTTTTATTTGGGGTTTTATTTATTTAATGTTTTTAAAAATTGATTTTTGGTTTATTCTTTTTAGTTTGGAGATTTTATCCATAATAGTAAAAAAGTATTAAAGTATTGCCTGTGTCTGTAGTACTGTCAATGTGAGTGGATTTTTCGATATTAAAACAAAGTTGTTTTTCTTTCAGGCTTTCCTCTGTTCTTTTCTCATCTCCATAAAATAAAAGAGAATGGAAGGCCTGTTTTTCTGTCTAGGCACAATGTTCAGCCTTTACAAAAAAAAAAAAAAAATGTGAAAAAGGAAAAATTTTCTTTTTTGCTAATTCTAAAGTTTAAGGAGGCTTGTACTTACATCTCTTATTCTCTTATTTCTTAACTTCTTAATAAAGTTGCTATGACTTGTAATTATGAGCCTCCTTTTCTAGATGTGATGTTTGACATTATAAAAGCTATTCTTACAAGAAAAAGGGCCAAATGTGAGTGCATTGTGCAGATTGTGAGGATAACTGGCAATAGTTTTTTGTTTCATTTAAAATGGAATTAAAGAAAATACCCAATGGAAACCTAATCCAAATATAAGTCTATGAAATCTTTTCTTTAAAGTAAGAACCCTTTTGTTTCCTGGATTATGAAAGTCTGATTTGTACATTTTTTTAGTCAATGGGAATTCTTTGGGAGTATAACTATTTAATTGTGAGTACTTTACATTTTTTTGCAGTAACTTGAACAGCAATTTAGCAATCTCCTTATGAGTACCCCTTTATATATTTTAGTAGTAAGATGGACAAGTTAGGCCCACCACTGCGAACTGGAAGAGATGTGCAAAGGTTTTATGACACTGATACAAAAACAGACAGTACCATCAAAAGACCAAATGAGTTGTTGCCCATAAAGAAGTAAGTATTACAAATCAGTGTGGTTTATCTGTTTTGCAGCAATGTTCCTCGAAAGTGTTGGAATAGTAAAAGTGTGACCTTGACAGTCATCTTCTGCCCACTGTGTCTTCAATATAAATGTTGCAGGAGAAGAGTATATAATATAATTAGTATAAGTATCTGTTTCATGCTAGGTCAACAGCTTCATAGTAGAACAGGAAAAGGTGAAGACTTTTCTCAGACTTGATTTCTTCTGTCACTGATTATGGACTAAGAGTAACGAACTTCTGTCTTTGTAAACCAGAGAAAAAACTGAATTTGCATGATGTAAAGCTGAAGTAAGCATTTAAGCCTAATAACTGTACAGGTATCTGTCTTACAGGCAAATTATTTATGGCAAAGTAATTTTATTCTCTTAAAGTAAAATATTTATTTATCTCCTACTTCTGTAAGATAGCTATGGTGGTCCAAGAATGTAAGCAAGGCAGACTTTGTAATGAGAGGTAAAAATCTTTTAAGTCCAACTTATCTCATACAAAGAGTTCTTGGATATTCAGTTTATGATCTAAGTTTGGAAGAAAGGATATTCCAGTCTTTTAAAAAGGAAATAGATAATACATTGTAGTTAATACTTTGATATAATTTGGGAGATGCCAAATTCAAATGGACGTAATAAGCAATACCTTAAAGCATATTGCAAGAGATAAATTAGTAATGAATTATGTGGCGTATACATGGAATGTAATGTTTTAAATAGTAGAAACTTGTCTAAATCTCTTAATGCTGTTTTAGTCTTGCAAACAAAGCTGAAGTATCTTTCAAACAGGGCCAGAATATTTGAACTTCGGTTTCTATTTGAAGAAGCGAAAGGAATGAAAGCAGGCAGAGCTGCTCTTAGACAAACAGATTTTTTTTTTTTATTTTTTTCATTTTTTTTATTCGTTTGCATGTTTGGTTAAAGCTGTAAATTCTGTCAACCGTCAAAAATTAGGTCAGTTTTTCATTTTATAATGTTACTAAGATGTGGAAAATTTGGCTTAGTGAGTTACTACATGTGCTTACAATAGCCACTATCCATTAGAGCAGTGATTTGATTTGTCTTCCTGAGAGAACTTCCTTAAGAGTATTGGCACTTACTCTGCTCTTCATAACATCGCTTTTGTTCTTACTCAGATGTCCACTGAGTTAATGAATTAAATCTGTCTTCCTTGCAGGAGGTTATTCAATATGTTACGTGCCAACAGCACTGGACAAATGTGAACAGCTACTTGACATTGTTAAATTCAACATAGCAATGTGGATGGTTACAGTTCATGGCAAAAGTTTCTGGACTTTGGCATGCATGCCATTAGTCATAAGAAACTTATTATGACTTTGCACAGAACTATGAGCTGCTAGGGGTGATAGTGATAGCTGTCAAGCGTATCTGAAAACGCCCTGTCTAGGAAGCAACCTTGATACTTCAGTATTTTATGGCAAAATCCAACCAGATTGTGAACGTGTAAATAAAAAAGACAGTCGTCTTTTACAAATTTCTTTCAGTTTTTCATTTTGCAAGTAGTGGTAATTCAGTCAGATGTACAACATGAGCTGCTTTAGGAAGGGAAGTCCCCTTCAGTCTTATGCCTTTTGAAATTGAGAATGGATAATAAATGTCTTTAAAGGCATATCCAGATTTTAAGAGTTCAAGGTGACATTGGTACACAGCCTCATCTGCTGTCAGGCTCCATTAATACTTCATCTGATACAACTTAGAACAGGGGTTTATATAGCTTTGGAAAAACAAATAAAAAAAATCCAACGAAGCAGAAAAAACAACAGAACTGGACAAGTAGATAGAAGTGGCAGAGGCTGGACAGATCAGAAAAGACCAAGCTGTGGTAACAAAAGTTGAGAGAATCAAGAATGTCTGATTTTCTTGGAAGACATCTGTCTCTAGAGATCAGACTGCAACTTAAGGATGTAATTTCAAGATTTGTCATCAGACAGACATGCAACTTGGTGCTAATTATGTGTCTCGATATGGAGTGAGTAAAGTTGTAGACAGTGGCAGCCTACTACTTCTGTTGATATGTTCATCAAAAATGGCAGAAATCATTGCAGTCAATCATAAGAATCATATGAAAGTTTCTAGTCTGAAAACAGATTTGTTTTTTCTGTATTTTTAGAAAACTAATTGGGGAAAAATCTGCAGAAATTATGCAGAAAGCTATGTTTAAACATTTCAGAATTAAGACATCCTGTTAAACCTTTAATGAATGATGTTTTGTCTGTTCATGGGACTCTCTCTTCCTTAAGAGACAGGGTGGACAGTGCACTTTCAATATTTTGATGTTTTGTTGTTTTTTTTTCCTGGTTCAGTCAGTGCCTATATGCTGTGCTGCACACCATACAAATCATGAGTTTAAGACATTGATTTCTGGGAAATCTCTCTAATGCACACCTAATATTAAAGCATCAGATGAATTTTCAGACTACCTAGTGGGATGAGGGTGTATTATGCATATTTTAGAGAATTGAATAGTTGGAATACAGGAAAGAACAGGTGAATAATTTTTCGTGTTTATTTCTTTTAAATGGCTAGGACTCCTAGCATTATGTTAAAAAATTATTGATTCAAAGTACATCCTGAAGAGACTCCATGTTAAGAAATTAATGCTTTTAGTTTTGAAAAAGTAGTACATTGGTCCCAAGTTGAAAATCCAGAGAAAACTGAGTCAGTAATACTTTTGAAAAATTTGTTTTAAATTATTTGGAGTTATCTGAACAGGAATTGAGACACAATTCTGTTCTTTGCATCGTTGTCTGATCATCCCTGATCCGTGATGATCCATACAATTTCTGTGTCTACAGCTAAATTTTTCTTTATATGCTTTTCTAGCTTCCATAACAAGTAAAGTAACAGTCCAATGTGTTCTTTCCACTATTGAGCTCTAATGAATTTTACTCAATTATAAGCAAAGGTCTCTTTTCGGTGTAAAACGAGATGGGGGGGAAATAACACAAGATAGAATATTTAGTGTCTTGTATTGTTGTGCATACTTGTAACAGTGTAATTAAGGTGACATTTAGAACTTCTATCCTGGAATTCTGTAATTTCTGAAAGACTGACATAACTTCTAATAGGGTTTAATTCTGATATAACTTTTCAGTCTGCACGGTTGTTTTTTTTTTTTTTTTTTTTTTTTTTTTTTTTTTTTTTTTTTTTTTTTTTTTTTTTTCTTCTTTAAATAAAACCATCTTTAGAATCGCCTTGCTAAATAAGAGAGCAGACAAGAAAACTAACAGAGAAGGTTGGTGTTCTGCCCAGTGAGCCAGAATCTTTGATGGTTCCACTCTACCTGTTGCATGTAGAAGCCATTCTTATTCAACTTGAATACTTTAGTTAGATACAATTTCACTTGATTTAATCTTAAATTTTGTTCCTGATTTCCACTTTTGTGCTTAATCATTTGATCACTTTTCCACTGAAGTGTTTAAGTGATGGAAGGAGCTGAAAACCCTTTTTTAGCCAACACTTATGAAGGAAGAAATGTTTTATGCAACATGTGTAAAATTCAGAAGTTATTACATTGGTCCTCAGTTGTGTCAGTGTTGCATTTGAAGCTACTGAAGTTGAATACATTTACTTCTATATACTTTGAAAATCAAACCAAGACTAAATTGTTTATAATTCTGAAAGGAGCAGTTAGGTTCATATGAAGGGAAGAAAAAAAAAAAAAAGCACTTTTGGGTTTTTGTTGCTGATTGGGCTCTTAGTGACTAATTTTTTAAATGGAGTCTTGTTTTAATTTTTTTTAATGTCCATAAGCCAGTCCCAACTTAAATTTCATTTCTGCATCGGTGTTCAAGAATGAGAACAGAAAATCTTGGTGGGTCATGCACATGATGTCATAGTCAGTGAAGTCTTGCCAAAGAAGAAGAAATCCCAGTGAATGGTAATCCTTTTGAGCAATGATGAAAAATTCTGTCCATCTGCTGATGATAAAAGCATGCCCCTTCCTAACTCTTTCTTAGTGCTACTCATATTTTTCAGGGGACTCTGATGTTTCTCTACTCATCAAATCAAGCAGTGAGATGTTGTGTATGTTTAGGATGTGCTGTTTATTGCATACAGGCTTCTTATAAAACCCGTGAGTCTTGGGGAAAGGAGCTTTCACAGCTGTGTGGTCGTACTATTGAAGCCAACTTTAAGAACACTGTGACAGGCTAGAAAAAAATGAGGCCCTAATGCCCAGCTGGGTAGACTTTCCTCCTTCTATTTATATTTATAAATATAATATTGATGCTTTGAAGAAAGAGGGTCTACAGCATTATCTGAGAAGTATGCATCCTAAGTAAAGTCTGTGGCTATGAAGATAAAAAAGTCACGTGACTCACCTTATATTGGTCACAAAGTATTGAGAATGTGGTATCCTTCCTACGTTTTTTTTTCTTTTTTAGACTTAAGACCTGAAGTCAGCTGCTTTCTATTTCTCTGAAAGCCATGCTGGTACTAAAAAGTGACTTGTAGTCTGTTGAGACATTAGAACATACAAAACAACCTGTAGTGCAGGATCTACCTGTATTTTGGTGTGATAGCAAGTTAAACGCATGAACAGGAAGGGATGTACTGTTCTATTTAGCTTGTCATTGTAAGATTCAAGTCATATTCAGTCCAAACCATGCAAGTTCATGCCAAAGCTCTTCTGTCTGCTCTTGGTAGGAAATAAGTTATATTTTTCATACAGTTAATTGATGTGTAGATTGTTGAACTTATTTTTGTCATTTGTAAATGCATATTCTTGTCTGTATTTCTGTGTGCATATAAATCATCAGATATTTATTCTGTTTTAGAGGTGCAACAAAAACACGGACATCAACCCCTCCTAGTGTGGCAAGGACCATGAGCACAGGTGCTCTAACAAACAAAAGAAAAACTAGCAATTCGGATGGTTACTCAAGGTAGCTTTTAACTTTGTGGATTTTGTCAGCAATAGAGCCTTCATTAAAGGGGATACTTATTACAAAAGAACCTGTGGAAAATATTGTTCTCTGCAGTTAATAGATAAGTCATGGTCAATATTATTTGGCATGTTGAAGGTATTGAATATATTTTGCATATTTATTATCTAACAGAACATCTTTTTCATCAGTTGTCTCAGATGGGCACAGAAGACAGAAGTGTCAAAAACCTCTTAGGAGCTGTTGAAAAAATAAGTAAATGGTCTTTCAAATGGGAATTGAGTGGTTCAGTTGAAATTGAATTAAATTTGCATGCTAAGCACACAAATTGTCTGTTGTCTGCCCTTTTAAAGAGTAGGGTAAAACTTGTGTTGCTGTTTCCTTGTTTTGATGAGCAAATTTTCCAGTTTTTAGACACTCCAGTTAATCTAACTAGTGAATCAAATATTTGATCCTGCTCCTAAAATTTTGGCATTTTTTGTTTTCTTGCAGGGAAGGTAGGTATCTGGGAATAAGTAGGGAAGTCTGGGTAGAGTTATAAGGTATGCCACCATAAATAAAGAGGAAGTGTAAGCGTGAAAATGATGGTAACAATAGTAGTAATTCACTGCAAAGATCAGAATAATTTTGCATCAGGTTGTACTGAACTGAGTTACAGAGAATGTTCTTTATCTGTGGATTTTCAGGTCTGACGGTAAAATTGGGTATGACAGTGGAGACTACCCATCCTCAGTCAATGGAGGAAGTTCGAAAAGCAGTGAAGGAAATTCACCTGTACAGTTATCAAAGTTCTGCCATGAATGTGGAACAAGGTATCCAGTGGAATGGGCGAAGTTTTGCTGTGAGTGTGGAATTCGAAGAATGGTTGTGTGAACGCATTATTAAAAGCAAAAAGAAGATGAGAAATTGGAAGCATTGGCTATGTACTGCTGCATGGAAAGCTAGAGCACTCCTTCCAGTTAGACTTCATGCTGCAAACATGTTAAAACATCATATTGTAATTTTCCGAGTGCAATCTTCTGGTTACACAGTTATTTATAAGCAAATATATATACTGTATATAAAAATAGCAGGTACCTAAAACTGTGCCATTCAAGGAAATACTCTTTTAATCTCTGCTGAAAATATTTAAAATTAAGGTAAAAATGTGTTAAGTAATTTAGATAGCAGAAGTGGTTCAATGTTATTTTGCTTGTAAATCCCTACTAGAGAAAGGATTATTTAAATCACTTATTTAGAATAATACTTACCCATAGGGAACTAGCCATGAAGAACTTGGGCTTCAAAAGTTTCTCTGTGGAGGCATCTCCTTCATATGCCACAGTAACTTAGATGCTATGCTCCAAGTGAAAACAAGATGAGCAACTCCTTATAAATTCCTAGTTAAAAGAGCAAAAAGTCTGGATCCCTGTAAATTTTTTAACAGTAATATCCTAATTGGACTTTTCAGTTATTTCCTAGGATTTTTTAAAGAATCAAAGTGGGAAAAACTACCTGAGAATTCTGTTCACATGTAAGAAGAAAAAGAAGATTTTTGTTTGTGGCTTTCTGTGTTCTTTTTTCCATTAAGGATGTGATATTTTTATGTGTTTATGAGGACAAATATGATATCATCATTTTATTGTTCCTGTTGTTCAGAAATACTTGTCTTCCTCCTCCCGTGCTCCACCATGACTAGCATAACTAAAAGTTTTGTGCTTTTTGTCTTTAAAGGTTTCCAAAGGTCCCACTCCTTTTTTTTTCCTCTTCCCTCATTTCCTGAAGGAGAGACAAAGTCTATGCTTAACCTACCTAAATGTTGAACTCTTATTTTGAAAATGGCCTTCTTGATGTATCTAGTACAAAAAAAGTGTATGTTATTAGAGCAGTAGAATTTGATGTAAGCACTGGCTGTTTTTTATTCTTATTCCGGTGCAAATAGCACAGCTTACATATGAGTGCATAATGGAGTAACTGTGCTCCATAGGTTTAAGTGTTAATATCTTACATGGTTTTTTGGGTTGGTTTTTTTTTTCAATTTTGTGTATTCTTGGGCTCTGAACAGCAACTTCTTGAAGTTAGTAACAGACTTCACATTAATTCATTGAGAAGAAGGGTCAGGCCTTGGAAGTTGTTGTTTTAATATCTTGTGTAATTCATAAAAAAAAAAAAAATCACGCGCCAAACCACTTGTATTTGAATGTAGTAATTTGTTTTGTGACGTTTTGCTTTGAAGTACTGGCACCATCTTAGTTATGCGCGAAAGAACAATCTGAAAGAACTTAATTGTGCCTTTCCCACAATAAATACACTCTTCTCGTCAGAAATTGTTACTGTCAGCTCACAAACACCATTAGTGTCAATTCATATAATTTCTTTGTAGCTTATGCAAAATACAATGTAGTGTTCCATGATAGTATTATGATCATTGTTTGCATTCTCAAAACTTCTGATTACTATTGGTGGGGCCAATTTTGAAGAAAGCATGATTGAAGAAAAGCGTCTCCAAACCAGGTACCAGTCTTGGAGGATGAGAGATTTAAGATACTTGATGTAGTCACATTGCAGGCCACAAACTATTGATGTTTTAGAATTAGGTCAATAGTGTGGAATTGTCTTACACTTTTTATACAAAATTATTTTTAGAAATTATCCTTCATTCAGTGCCGTCTTGTTTTATTACAATTTGCGTAAGCTGGCTACTGAGCATGGTAGAGTGGATGACTGGTAATGATAGTTGGAACTGACAAATCTTAGCTGAATTATGTTCTAGGTGGTTTAGGTTCTAGGATCCACATTGGCACATTCATATCTGTACTTGCAAAAATTTGAATCCTGCATCCTTTTCATAGGTAAGCCTGCTTTAAAAAATTTGCCTGGACTTGGTTGGGCCATGGAGGTCTGCAGGCTGAATTACTGCAAGCTGAGTCTCCATCAGCAAAGATACAGGTCTGGAATAGGGTTGATCCATTAGTGAATTTACTGAGGAATCAATTCCTTTGTCTGACTTGATGAATTTCCAGTTCTTGTTTCTGCTGGAAAAATGCATTTTAGCACTTATTGAAAATGCTTTCTACAAAGGGAAAGTTTAGTAAGGAAATAAATACCTTCCGGGTTTTTGAGGATTGCTGTAACTGTAGAAAAAACATATTGACTGTTTCGCCTTTGAATTGTAGGTGGCAGGTTTCCTAGTTTCAAATCAATCCACATACAAGTTAGCATAATTTCTGCTTTTTGAGCTGTTTGTGTAACTCTGCTTCCAGTGCAGCACTTAGTAAATTACTTGAGTGACACATCATTTACTTTATTTACACTTCTATGATTTATAGCAAGACAAGGGATTAACCTGAACAAAAAGAAGAATTTTTAAAGTATTTCTGAACTTCTAATTTGTCCTTACAAGAAGGTCCAGTGAAACACAAATGAGCGTTGACAGTAACATTGGATAACGTGTATGTGTTTGAATCTACAATAAATGTAAGCAGACAATGAAAATATGATTGACTGTGCAGGCACTATCAGAGGCCACTTCATTAACTGCTTTTGTTACTGAATCGTATCGGTCTGTAACATCAGAGACTTTAGAAAACTTAGACTGTATTACACAAGGTACTAGCACAGATCGCTGTAATTCCATCTCAGTGGAATGTTTGTTAGGAAATAGTAGATTTGTTTTCATAATGCCCCTGCAGAACTGAATATGGGAAACAAATTTATTATATTTTAAAGAAAAAATAAAGTGTTAAGGGAGATGGACTCTGAATTTTGAATCTTTAGGTACGTTACACGTGTCAGGAAGTTCCCAAATTTAATTTATTAACAGCCTAGGTCCAAACCCTCTTGCCCTAGCCCTTCCCCCTGCTTTTATGGCTTGGCTGTCATGGGAGGAGAAAACAGAGATACCTATACTGGAAGGGGAGTGTTCCAAAATGTTTCAAGGATCAAAATATTGATAATTGTGAAGATAAAACCCCAAGATGAACTATGCACTTCTGATGCCCTTCACTGATGAGTCTAAACTTAGTTAGTGTCATCCTCTGGATGCCTTGTTGACAGATATTTAACTTAAGAGCCTAAGAGCCTAAATTCCTTAGCATTCATGTGTAAAATTAGGATAATACAATTACACCATTTAGCATCAATTCATATAGTTCTCTGTGTGTGTGTGTGTGTGTGTGTGTGTGTATATATATAGGGCGTGCACATGAGCACACGTGTATTTTGTGAGAACTTGTAAGTTCTACAAATGTAAAAAGTTGTTCGTTAAAGCAGAGTTGATATGAAACAGGACTGAATGCGGCTGGAGAATTGTGAAGCCTCAGACAGTAGACTAATGTAGTTACTGTCCATTTAAAGTGAAATTTATTGATGTGATTGTTTTAATGATGTCTATACCAACATCTGACCCTATGACAGACTTTCTTTTACTGTCCTAATGTGCTTTTACTGTTTCTAATGTGCTTACTAAGGTTCTTCCATTCAATTAAAAAAGAAAGAAAGAAAGAAAAAAAGAAAAGGTAGCATTGCATATAAAGAAACAAGGAGAAGGCTGTTTTTGAGGTCTGGCCTGATGGTGTTTGCATTCCCATTCTGCTTTTGTGAATATCTGTTACCCAAGGGACATCTCTGTGCCATAAAGGAGTGCAGGAGCTATACTGCAGGAACTATACTGTTATAAGCGCAATGGAGTTATGAAAAATACCAGCTTCAATAGTAAAACCAACATAGCATAAGGCTTAATCTTTGAGATGTATCTTACACAGGTTTATATTTATGCATGATACTCACAGCCTAGGTAGTTTCAGAACTGGAATCTCTGAATACACAGAAACTTCAGTATATGGTTATATGGATAGTTACACCCTTGGTCTTACACACCACTCCAGGGAAGTGGGCATGGGGAGGTGCTTTACCACCACTTCAGCTTGTACATATGAAATGAACATTTAGGCAGAATTTTTCAAATTCGCCGAGGAGCCCTTAAATCCCCTTGAGGGGATTTGAAACGCTCGACCCAGGGGGTTCTGGGCTGGGAAGGAGGCGATGGCTGTTGAGGAGCTCTCCATGGTGCTCCGGGCACTGACCCTGCTCACCCTGTGCTGCCGGCAGTGGCTGGCCCGGCCCTTTCCACCCCCCCGCCGGGAGCTTTGTTCACAGGCCAGTAACTCCAAGATGTATATTAAGATCTGACCCAGTCTTCAAGCATCATGGAAGTTCTCTGTCATCTGAGAGAGACTAGCTCCTAGTTCACCGTTGCAACCGGGAGTTGGTGCCTGAAACGCAGCATGCAAAGAGAACAGTTTTGTGATGCATGCTTACTAAAATCAGTGGAAGGAGGTATGACTGCGACTGCAGTAGTTTAAACACTAATAAACCAGGCATGTGGCAGTGCACACTTGATGTAGGCTATATAATTAGTCTGAGTATAAAATGAAATTATACTGTCTATGTATTGCAAAGTTCTCAAGACGTGCTAGTTTCCATCGCATAGACTTTGTATACATGCAAAGAACTAACTTGTTGCAAGGGGTTTTTTTAGTCTTGGATGACAAATTTGTGTTTTATAAGAGCACTTTTTGCAACTTTAATTCTTTTCAGTTGGATATGAATAATTATATGGGTTGTATGACAGGGTAAAATTTTAATCTTTGGTGAAATTGGTTTTGGTGACTGGTGAAAATATTTTTATTGCCTTTCAAGTACAGCTTATTCTGACTTGTGATGGTTCTGTTGCTGGTTTGGTTTTTTGGTTTTTGTTTGTTTCTTTTTTTGTCCTGAAACTCTGCTGAATAAGGTTTAAGTAACCTAATTGTGTTGTTGGAAGAAATGTTAGATAAAAGATTCCCTACCTGTATTCAGCAGTTACTTGGTTGATATTTTCTTTTCAATATTCACAATGTAAGAGATTATTCTTTCATACTAGTTCAGTGGGTTGGCTTTTTTTTTTTTTTTTTGTTATGTCTTTCCAGAATACACATTTCTGGAGGATCCTACTTAGCCCTATTCCATTTCATGTTGCCAGAAAAGAGCTTATTCAGATTTTCTCTTAATTAGTGTTTCTTCTTCACAAAAATAATCAAAAGGGAAATTATATTTCTCCAGTGTGAACATAAGCTTTTGAGTCAGCAAATCAAACATTCAGTTTAAAATAGCTAAATATTGAACTTAAGTTCTAAATAGTAGTGCATGGTTTACCATAGTTCTATATTTGCATTTGGACTTCTGTCGGAAGCGTGAATGGATTTGGGTCTGATCTGTAAAGTGCTGAGTATTCTACAACTGTTGTAATACCTACTTTATATGATTGCTCAAACTCTTGGTGTTCATCCTTCATATGATACTTAATATGTTTCTTCATAAGTTTATTTATTGATGTTCCATGTTTTTAAACGGTGTTCATGTATGTGTTTGAGGTGATTAATTTTGTCAGCATTGCACTTATTATGTTTGCCTTGCCCCTCAGTACATTGAATATTTGTGACCATCCAGTGGTTTTTTGCAGAATTCCTGGGTTTGTTTGCATCTTATTTGGTATATTATGTTTATTTTAAAGTGTCAGTTCTGTTTTAATTAATAAATGTAAATCACCACCTAATGCTAATTTGCCACTTGTTAACAATAAAGCAAATATGCCAATACAACTTTTTGTGATGTACACATTTTTGTAGCCAGGTGTGAAATTAAATAAAATAGCATAGGGATAGGTAACATCATTTCAGCCTTACAAATATTCTGATGTCTTTGGTCTCGAGTACACCAGACCTCATGCGTGGACCATCCACTGTCTTCTCCTAGTGGTTGGGAGAGAACCACTTCGTTGTTCTTTTCAAAGGATAGGGGTTTTTTTAGTTGACTTGCGATATGAGATTTGGATTCCTTGGTCACCTTGAAAAATACTCTGTACCAGATATTTGAATCAGTGTGATATACTTATATAAAGTTAACTCTGTATCTCTTCTTTTTCCCAACTATATGGAGAGTTTAGTTTATATAGAGCCTATCACTGTGATACCTGTAGTAAATAATTTTTTTAAAATTTTTTTTTAATAAGTCTGTAAGGTATAATATTATAACCTAAGCTTGATCTGGGTTTGTTCTCCTTGATGAGGTTAGAGCACTGTTTTGTTGATGAAATACTTAAGCAGGAAAAAAAGCAGAAGTTTTATTTTTCCTGTAAAGTTCAGTTATGTGAGCAGAAATTGTAGTAAGGGTTTGGGTTCCTGATTATTATTTTTTTGCTAAATACAGATGAATAGAGCCCAATTCCTCTTTTCTTTCCTCTTTTTAGGGGAAAGTTCCTCCTTCTGGGCTCTTCTGTTTACTTTACCACACCCTCTTCAGAGGAAGGCAGATACTTTTTCCCTTCATTCTGGATGAAATTCATTTATGTGCCAACAGTCTGCAAAATCTCTTGTCACCACTGAGATTCAGTGATATTATTCATGCTGGCTTCCTCTTTACTCTAGTTCACCGCAAACCATTCCAATCAGATAGCAAGAGGAAAAAAAACACCACCAAAGAACCCCCAGCAAAAACCTAAGTAGCTGCTGAATGAAACCTGTCATAAAGCCAATATCTCTTTTGCTCAGCACAAAGCTGGAGAGTCAGAACTGGAAGGAAACGTAAAACCAGGCAGGAGAGGTTTACCCCTGCATGTTTAGCTGAAGAGCTACAGCTGTAAACACCTGTTTGATGGTGTAAAGTGAGGTTTGAACATTCTCTTCCAGTGGCCTTCCATGACCTGGCTTCCTAAACACCAGAAGTTCTCGTTATGAACCACAGAGCACCCAACTCATTCTTGCTGTTAGAAATGTGCAACATTATCTTGCTCACAGGGGTTAGTCACCCCTTTCTGCTTTCTCATAATCCCTTGCAACAACAGTGCTGAAATTCTTTTTACTAATTTAAACACCTAAATTGTTTTCCCTTGACACTCCCCCATAAATTCCATGTATTCCTAAACTATGGTTTTGACCTACTCATATTCCTTCTTTGCTGTGGCCAAATAAATAAATCCATAAATGAGCATGGTGGCGATACCCTGCAAGGTTTTCATCCCTTTGCCCATTCCTGCAGAGCAGTTTCTTCTTGTCACATTTGTAATTTTAGGAGAGACCGGAGAAGGTTCTCAAATGGAAGGAATAAATCAAAAAGCACAAGTCACCGCGTTTAGCAGTTAGTCTTTGCACTTTTGCGGTGACTCAGGAAATTTGGCAACAGGAGTCAGGCAGGCAGGGTATTTATTAAGAGAAGCAATCAGAAAAGCCCCACAATTTCATAATCACTCATTTAAATTTCTACTCTGGATCTAACCTTGGTGTTTTCCCCAGAACAGGCCTGAAATTGCTTGATTTTCCTCAAGATTTACGTTGCAGGCTGCTGCTTAAGTCATTTAAGCTGACTGAACTACTCATTTTGTAGTAGCTAATATTGCATCTCTGTTTTTCTCTTCATTCTCACTGACCTTTCCTTGCCAAATGGTTGTTAGGAAATAAACCTTGGCTTTCAACTGTTGCTGAATTTCCAAACAAAAGCAACTGTTCATCAGTCTCAGAGGCAAATTTAATCCTCAGTCTCCTGGGACTTCTTTCAGTAGAAGGGATTTCCAGAGAAGTCCTTACAATAGTGGTTACGGTCTCTTTTCTGCAGCGTGATATTGGGAAATCTGTTTCCCTTTCCTATTTATGGGTTGGGTTGGGTGGATGGTTTTATTTTTTTTCAGTGTTTGGAGTTAAAGTTGCAGTCTCTTACATCGAGAGCTGAAGAGAATACATGAAAGTCTCAATCACAGTTTTACAGAGATACTACTCCTACCTCAAGAAGTCTCTTCGCCATAAATAAGATGGGAGGCT
Organism: Egretta garzetta; assembly: GCF_000687185.1. Lineage (NCBI taxonomy): Eukaryota > Metazoa > Chordata > Aves > Pelecaniformes > Ardeidae > Egretta > Egretta garzetta. The sequence continues at coordinate 2,414,834 of NW_009258952.1, read as the reverse complement.
GGAGGGGGTGTATTCCAGGAAAGCATAACAGCGTGCTTGCTTTGCTCTTAACCTCTTCACCTGCCATTAGCAGTGGGGCACGCTGTGTTTCATGGATGCAGTACAGCAGATCTTATTCCAGTCAAAGGAGATTTACACAGTTCTTTGAGGCACACCCCACCATTTTTTCCACGGAAAACTTTCAGCACAGATAAAACAATATATGTTACTTTACGCTGAACCAGGAAACAACAGGCTGACTTAACTGAAGATTTCCCAAGTATTTAGACCAAGGCAGATACCTGCTATGGAAGTGTTTACCTAAACAGGCCAGGTTACAAGCAACGAAGAAATGGGTATTTTATAAAGAGAAATTCCAAGCAGCTGGAGGTCACATTACCAGCTGTGCTTTTAACTACTAGCCACAAAAAAAAAGCTAAAAAAGGAGTAATGACACCCAAAAACTCAACAGCCCAACTCCATAGAAGACAAATATTTTATTACCAAAGGAGTTATATCAAAGTAAGAAACTGCAAAAGAGTTATAAACAACTATAAAAATACTTCTATTTATCCAAAATTAAATATGAACACTTTATTAGTTAAATGCCAATATATTATTCTCTGAAAATACTTTAAGTCACGTTTGTCTAACATGTTAAACACGTTACATAAAATAATTGCATATGAGAAATCACAATCTGAAGGTAAGAAATTCTAGCTCCTCCTGCAGCTAACTCTGGGATAACCAAATACCTAAGGGTAGTGCTGTTTCCAGTCAGCTGAACAAACTTACATTCAGGCATCTTCTTTTTCGCCTTCCATAGGTCTCGCTGTCCTGCCTCTACTTCAGCCAGTAGAAATGTGCTACATCTCTCAAATATCAGTACCCTTCCTAAGTTTTTCAAAAAGTTAACCCTTTCCCTATGTTTCCAAACCTCAATCAGTTTGCAGACCCATTAGATACCCATGCTGGACTCGTTGCATCAGCAGAACAGACCCGAGATCAGCTGCTTGTTTGCTAAATTGTTCCTTTTGGTCCTTGATGCGTTTTATACTGATGCATTTTATACAGATATAAAGAAACCAGCTACTTTTCTGTAAGGTTTTCTTCACCTGCAGCTTGTAGGATGTTTTTATAAATTGCAGTAGACATGTAAGTAGATTGCTTTCATATGACGATATTATAAAGTTGCTCGAAAGATCAGAAAATTCAAAGTAGTTTCCAGAGCACAAAGGTGGGACACAGCCTTCTGCAGAGTTCTCTGTTTCAAACGCTGGTCTTTCATTTCCACTTCTTGGGCTTCAGCGGCTTGGCTTAGCCGTTTCTATCTATTCTGTCTCCAGGAACAAGGTACAGTAGCTTTCCCTCAGAATTCTGGCATAAAGTGTTCATACAAACGAGCAGAGTTACTCGAAGAATGCATATAAAATGCAAAGATACCAAGTAATGCCACTTTGAAAGAAAAGAGCAGGATTCACCTGGAATCACCTGGAAATTATTTTTTCAAATTTATTCCAGCAGGATCGAAGGCTAGATATATTTTCTTTCAGTTCACAAAATTCATGGTTACATCTCCTTCTGGGCTGTTCTGTATTTTCTTTATTATGCGCATTTAACTGCATGCAAACCTGAAAAAGAGTAGTTTGTATTGTTAATTGAGAAGAGCTTATTCTTTTCATATAGGCATCTTTTAAAGCAAACTGATTCCATTACATCTTGATAAATAATGGAGGTGCCTTACATGGTAATGGAGCCAGAAAGCTGGGCTACTCGCGAACTGTGCCGTGGTGGAACACAGCCTGCATCACTCTGATGCTCTGACTCCGAGCACGGCCCTGCTGCCGCCCCTGCCCGCCGGACTGGGAGAATGCGGCTTTAACGCACAGCAAACACGGACAGCTAAAACCAGCGTGTGCAACTGAGAACGTGTACGTCCTCTGTCAGTGGTTTAAAATTTATCCTCCATCATCTGAAGGACTGGAAGAATAAAGCCAATTAAACTGTGAGCCAAGCTCCAAAAGATGTGACTATGTGCCTGGTACCTTAAGACTGGTGCAACAGGATAGACCCAGGGGTTGGTGCTGTGGCCTAGTGTTCAGGATCTCACCCAGAGACAAGAAGACCGTGATTCTTGTCCGTTTTCAATGTCTGTTAATGATTTTTACTGAATGACTGTAATTCATCTTTAAATAAAACCAGGCATCCATGAGGTTAAGCACGAGGTTAAGGGTGACACTCTGACTTCTATGGCTTAGCTGGGATACCTTCTATTAGGTTAAGGCAAACATTGGATTCACCGCAGGTGGCTAACCAAAATATAGACACCAACATTACTTTGAAGGTCTGGTCCTAGATTATAAGAGTTTCTCCATTTCAAGGGGAAAAAGAATGAGTTAAACACAGCCTTCAACTATTTAAGCCAATCATAAAGAATTACATACTTTGGTGCCGATGGGGAGGCTTTTTAATGCTGGTCAATATT
>NW_009258952.1:2382638-2412335 GCF_000687185.1 Egretta garzetta | reverse complement strand
TCTAGTCTGTAGATCATTGCGCTAGATTTGAGTGACACATCAAAGAGCAGATTCTGCCAATGACTAAAAATCCAAGTATTTTCATATCTAACTCTTCTTGCTGAGTTTGAGATATTGTGGTTAAAAATCAAAGGGATTATGGAAAGGAGAGAAACTCTCGCTAATTGCTTGTTAAAACAAATTAAACATTAATCTTAGGGTAGAACCCCAATGAGAAGTAATGACTATGATTTTATGCACTCTAGAGAAGTTAAAGGCCTTCTTCACACCAGTGAGGTCTTTGTCTTTTACTGGAGAACTAACTGGGGTATTTCAGTACTGAACCAGAGTATATATGTTCACTGTAGACTTCCAGATCATTCTTACTTAGCCTTTGCACTGAGCTTAATGTCTATTACAAGACATAGGCTATACAGAGCAAAATTTGTCATGCTTGTAAAATGTGCATGATAATTGTACCTTGGAGAGGTAGAATCACAGAATCATAGAATCACAGAATGGCAAGGGTTGGAAGATCATCCAGTCCAACCCTCCTGCTAAAGCAGGTTCACCTAGAGCATGTTGCACAGGACTTCGTCCAGGCGGGCTTTGAATATCTCCAGAGAGGAGACTCTACAACCCCCCTGGGCAGCCTGTTCCAGTGCTCTGTCACCCTCAAAGTAAAGAAGTTTTTCCTCATATTCAACTGAAACCTCTTATGTTTTTCAGTTTGTGCCCATTGCCCCTTGTCCTGTCACTGGGCACCACTGAGAAGAGTCTGACTCCATCCTCATGACATCCACCCTTAAGATATTTGTATGTGTTGATGAGATCCCCTCTCAGTCTTCTCTTCTTCAGGCTGAACAAGCCCGACTCTCTCAGCCTTTCCTCATAGGGGAGATGCCCCAGTCCCCTTATCATCCTTGTTGCTCTCCTCTGAACTCTCTCTAGGAGTTCCTCATCTTTCTTGAACCAGGGACCCCAGAACTGGACACAGTAGATATGATAGTCTGTGTTGAAGAGCTCTGAGGAGTAAGTCACATACTTCCAGTAAACTGTAGACCATCACTACCACTCACCTTTTCTTTTTTGTGTCTTTCACATTTGCACTGTAGAACCTGTAATGTCCCACACGAGACTAATGCTGCTTTCCATCTGAAGTCTTTGTTGACTTTTTGCTTGTTAAAGAATCTGAGCATGTTGCATGCCATACTCTGTAGTGACTCTATTTCCTGTCATGAGAGCAAGAAAAATATGTCCTGAAAAGTCTGTGCACCATTAATTCTTTATAATGTTGGTTTGTCTTTAAAAAAAATCACCGTCAGTTAACATTAGTTTCTTTTGCTTTCATAGCGCCAGTCTTTTCCAATAAAACACAAGACAAATCTGACCTACCTGCCATGTCTTCAAAATATTTAAAGTATCAATTTGTAATGGTAATAATAATAGCGTTAGGGATGTTAGGGAGAAATCATAGCCGTAATGAAATCAGCTGATGCAGTTAGGAAAACAGTGAATGATTTTTCAAGTCAGGCCTTTTATGAAGTCTTGATAAAATTTGCAGCAACAGCTGACAGTTGTGTTTTCTGTCTTTTCAGATCTGCCCAAACTATTACTTTTAAAGCTTCCAGACCTGAGATTAAAAGCTTAGCTAATACAATTTTCTGTAGAAAAACGAAAACAGATGTTGGGAAATTTTTACGTTTTGTTCCACTGGTAAAATAAAATAAGTTTTCTGTACTATTTTGGATCAAAAATATAAAAGAAACTTTATAGCAGGGGAAAAAAAGCATTTCTTGGACATGGAATTGCTTAATATTTTAATTTTTAAAATATCAATTCACTTGACAAATAGTGTGATTCCAAATTCAAAAAAGGAACAACGCTGAATATCATGATTTGACTATTAAAAGGTAATATTACTCTCTCTATCACAATATGTTATTCAGGGACTGGACTGTGCAAAGAACCCATTTGAGTTTGTATTCTCTAAAGTAAATTCTGAGAAGTTCAATTTTACCTGAGTATCGTTGCAGAAAAACATTTTGCTATTTTCCTGTTTTTTATTCTTGCAGCACCTGTCACGATAGTCTGCAGACATATTTACCTGTAAAATATCATATATGTTTAAACATGGAAGCACTTTTAATCAAGTGAATCAAGTGAGTCAAGCTTCTCACTAACAGCTGGCGATGTCAACACTAAATTGTTCTGTAGCATCTCCTCAGGTGTAGCAGGGTCAGTGTAAGGTTCTGAGCTTTTCCTTGGCAAGTGGGTAAAGAAAAGCCAAATCCAGCTAGAATTTCTAAAGGTATTCACAGAATTACTTAGAATCACAGAATGGTTGAGGTGGGAAGGGACCTCTGGAGGTCATCTGGTCCAACCCCTCTGCTCAAGCAGGGCCGCCTAAAGCCGGTTGCCCAGGCCCATGTCCAGATGGCTTTTGAATATCTCCAAGGATGGAGACTCCACAACCTCCCTGGACAACCTGTGCCAGTGCTCGGTCACACTCACAGTGAAAAAGTGTTTCCTGATGTTCAGAGGGAGCCCCCTGTGTTTCAGTGTGTGCCCATTGCCTCTGGTCCTGTCACTGGGCACCACTGGAAAGAGCCTGGCTCTGTCCTCTTTGCCCCCTCCCTTCAGGTATTTCTACCCATTGATGAGATCCTCCCTGAGACTTCTCTTCTCCAGGCTGAACAGTCCCAGCTCTCTCAGCCTTTCCTCATCTTCAGTCCCTTGCTCCCCAGTCCTCATGCTCCAGTCCCTTCATCATCTTCATGGCCTTATGCTGGACTCTCTCCAGTAGCTCTGAATTTCTCTTGTACTGGGGAGCCCAGAACTGGACACAAATTATTCATTTTAAACCTTCATATTCTATTGAATTACTTGGTTCTTTGGCATTTTAAGACATACAGGAATATATCCATCTTACACAGGTATTGGATACAATGTTTGTCTCCATAAATACCTGCCCCAGGCATCTAAAGAGATTGTAGCACTCACTTTGCATATGCATTAACAGGAGATGCCCCAAGCAATATCACTTGCTCCCTTTGCATGACCATAATCTTTTATCAGTGGTTTATTCTCTGGGGTTTTTTTCTTCTACTTTCACTTTTGTCATCAAGACGACAACTGAACCCAACTCAAGAAAATTCCTTCGCTTTCTTCTTCAGCCTGTATCCAGATAAGCTAATACAACCAGGAGGGCTTTAAAAAAGACAGCTCGTGACAATACTGTGTTAGATCTTGTCCTGGTTTTGGCTGAGACAGAGTTATTTTCTTCTTAGTAGCTGGCATAGTGCTGTGTTTTGCATTTAGGATGAGAAGAATGTTGACAACACACTGATGGTTTAGTTGTTGCTAGGTAGCGCTTACACTAAGTCAAGGACTTCTCAGCTTCCCCTGCCCTGCCAGGTGCACAAGAAGCTGGGAGGGGGCACAGCCAAGACAGCTGACCCCAACTGACCGAAGGGCTATTCCAGACCATATGACAGCATGCTCAGCATATAAGCTGGTGGAAGAAGAAGAAAAGGGGGGACGTTCAGAGTGATGGCGTTTGTCTTCCCAAGTAACCGTTATGTGTGATGGAGCCCTGCTTTCCAGGAGATGGCTGAGCACCTGCCTGCCCATGGGGAGGAGGGAATTAATTCCTTGCGTCACTTTGCTTGTACGCACAGCTTTTGCTTTCCCTATTAACTTGTCTTTATCTCAACCCACAAGTTTTCTCACTTTTACTCTCCTGATTCTCTCCCCCGCCCCACTGTGGGGGGAGTGAGCGAGCGGCTGCGTGGGGCTGAGTTGACAGCTGGGGTTAAACCACAACAGTTCTCCTCACTTAGGCATGAATATAAACACACTAGATGATGACTTAATTCTTAAAGCTTTTCTGCAGGTTTTTGTGTAACATTGCCTGTATTTCAAAAGTTCATTCAAGATCAATAGAACTTCATCCAGGAAGCGTTTTCAAAACCAAGAGCTCAGGGAGTCAAATATTCACTGTCAAAAGAAACGAAACCCTGAACACAGAATGTAGTTTTGCTGCAGTCACACAGCACCAAGATTTATAAATAAATAAATAATCACCCTAAACCCTATATATCTGTGGCTTCATTTGCTAACTGCTCAGGGATTTACCCATTCTCATGGACTTCCTCAGATCACCTTCAGTATAATGTACAGTAACCATTTCTGAAGGCAGATATTGGCTGTGACTAAGGGAAATCCTGGCCTCAGAAAAAGCATTACTGAAAAACAAATTAACTTTTGGAGGTCTAGTATATAACCCAGCAGTCATCTCCATAACTGCCTCCAACTATCAGGCTGAGGGACTGGAAGTTACTGACTTTGGCTCTGCAACTCAGGAAAATGCCTACTGGGGCAGTTGCTACCACCCAAACAGCACTGTCCCTAAGATTTGCTGTCAAGTTATAGTGACAAGACTGTACACTGATTTTACATAGAAGACAAATTAATCTCTTTTAAACTGGGAAAAATAGAGACGGGAAAATGAAGAAACATGCACAGTAGCTGCTTGTGCATGCCTGTTCTAGGAAGTAAAAGCTTCAGAGCTCAGTACATTCCCATTACCTTTCACAAACATTAATTAATTAATGTTTTATTTATTTGGATAACAGTTTTAGTTCTCATACCGTCTCCTGAAAACCTCTATCTATCTCCTAAAAAACTCTGTAATGTTGATTACAATAAGAAAAGATACAGACTTTCAAGACGTATCTGGAAGAATGGCATTGCTCCATTCAAATCCTTGATAGCACCCCGGGGCGCTGAGTGCATCAGGCTTCATCCCGCAATTGGGCAGTGGCAAGGCATCGCCACCTCCAGCCCGGGACGCCCCCCAGCTTCCCTGTCCCTGCAGCTCCAGCAGAGCTGGGCCTCAAGGCTCTCCACCACAGGGAGACAGCAGGATCTGCCTCCCGAGGCTGTTATTCCCGTCATACTCTTTTTCTCTGACAGGTCAGCTATCTTGTAACTGCTCACCAAGAGGGTTTACTTCTATTCTGTGGGAAACACTTGTCTTTGTCACAAATAAGATGGCAAACTAAAGGGGCTACTTCTCTGTTCTAATATGGCCATGAATATTTTCCCCCACTTGGGTGCCTTATTCAGGATAAAGTCATTTCTCTACGGAGAAGTACCTTTCTCTCTTCATAATCTCAACAAACACAATGTGATCAGAATGTTTTTGAAGATTAAATGATCGTTCCCTGACCCTAAAGGTATTTTGATTCCAGATGAGAGCTGATGTATCTTGGTAGAGAAAGGCTGGGAAGGCCTGGCATAATTCTCTGAAGGATGGTGGTGGGTCGTAAGTGTGAAGAAATACAATGGCTCCTGATTTCACCTTTGGAAAAGCACTGTATATCACTTGTATTTCATGCAAATAGACTTTGATTTAAGACTGCAACAGAATGGTGAGTTCTCATTTAGTGACAAACTGTCAGAAAAATCCCATTTTCGTAGAAATGCCTCTGCTAATCCAACTATGGAAAGTGCTTTCTCCCATGAGTGTGTTCTTGACAGGTGAATTTTAACTGGTAATAATTCACAATGAAAAGTTGGAAGGTAGGTTTTGGGCATGGATCGGTAAACTGTTATGATACTGTCTTGCAAGTTGTAATAAATCTGGCTGATAAAGCCATAATGGAGGAGATTTACAACTAAGAAAGTGAAGTTTTTCTCTGCTGTCATCTAGAAAAGTTGATTCTTTGTTGGATAAACAAGATATGTTAATAGGTAAAATACAAAGAAACTTTTATTGTATGAATTCTGTGCCTCTGTGCATTTGTATTCAACAGACAACATAAAAATTCAGTCAAGAAGTCTACAATTACTAGAACAAATCACAGGTTGTGTAATGTTTTCTTCTCTTGATAAGAAGATATAAACAGAAGTAGTCATGAAATTACTTCAGAAAAGAATACTTTCTAATGTAACAGGTTATACTATTTAGGGCCAAATAGTACATGTGTCTAACTACATGGTGCACAGGCACAAATAGTTGTATCATAGTATTTGCACATGCAAATGGGCAACATCCACAGCTTTCAGAGATTTTAAAGAGACTGAATTGTCGCACCCCCTCAAATAAAGCCACTGTTCCAGGATAACGTGTGATTTTAAATAGGTCTTTTATCATACGCTAACATTAGAGCTTTTTTTAATTATTATTTGCTATCATCTAAAAATAATCAACATTTTTTTTGAAAGCCCAAGAGCTATTACCTACCAGCTCATTGATGTCGTGGCTTAGTATATTCTCGTACTTCACACGGATTTCAGTTGTTTTATTTCCCATTGCACAACTAGATGAATTCACTGGAGACAGAACAAGAAGCAGTGGCAGAACCCGAAAGATAGATCTAAAAAAGGCTGGATTACAACAAGAGCAGTTAAGTACATATTCAATGTCATAGCATGTATGCTGTATTGACAAATACATTCTGTAACCTGTTTACACAGTTTAAGAGGGATCTTCGTACAACTAAATGACTTGTACCTTGAGGGAATGATTCAGCTCCAGATTAAGACCCTACTTGGGTGTCTGAACTCCCTCAGATTTAGCCAGCATGGCTAAGCCACTTCGTGTCTACTTGGGCTGAACTCATCTCCAGGCTTCCCTGCAAGCATTGGCCAGGTTTCTCCATTGATCATAATTGGGCCATAACCACCTAGTACATGCGTAGACAAGCAAGTGTCTTAGTCAGACAGGTGTAGAAATCCAAGTGTCTTAATCTGCAGCTGAATTTTGTCCTAATTGTCCATTTTTCACATGATATATTCTACAAATGCCCGTGAACACATCAATGTCAAAAGTGTGACATTTTCAAGCTGACCAGATATACAAACCCATACTAGAGGCTGCAGCATGAGATAAGGTGGCAACACACCCTTCCCTGCAAAATTTTTGCAATCTTTTGGACCAAATCTCACTGCACCTCACTTTGTTTCTCCCATCTGGCTTTGCTTAGACCCCTGGTCTATGCATGACATCCAGGAAAATATGAGTTCTTGTGAGGATGGGCAGAGAGAAAAGACCAAAATATCAAAAGAGCCTGCAGGGACTGGCAGGGTAACTGGAGGCTGCAGGTGACAAGCCTGATGCTGGGAATGAGTGAGACAGGTGTACAGGATGGTATCGGGATTAGGAAGCTCATCATTGGACTCTGGCCTACAGCTAAACTGGCTAGGATGATGCTTAAATAGAAGGCTTTGGAAAAAACACAGAGCTAGGAATTGGGTACAGCCAGTCCAGCACTCAGACATGGGCGTCTCTGGACTTGGGCGTCACTAGTAAATCCCAGCCTCAGAGAGAAATCTTGACTAACTGAGAAGAAAGCAATGAAGCTTGACCATGATCTTTACTGAGCCACCTCACCTCCGTGATGCAGGAACCACCGTCCCACCATGCGCTCCCCTGTCATTCAGGGACAGAGAGTCCCCTCGCAGCCCACCCCAGCTGACTCCCACCACACGCTGCTGCTTCAAAGCGGAATGCTTACCGCTTTTCCTGACTACCATAGTCTTTTTTTTCCTGATGGATTCCTTGTGAACGTGCTGCTATGTACACCTCTGTCCTAGAAACAGGACGGGAAAATTTTTACCTGTACAAGCTGAACTCCAAAATTCTCCTTGTGGCAAGCTGCCTACCGAATTTTACCGGGAAATTTGATGGCTTGAAAACCAGGTTTTTTAACCTTTTCATATAGTCATCAACAGCGATCTATTAATACCTCAAAAGATATACCCTGAAGAGCCAAATGGATCCCAAATGGATCCTACGTGTAGTAAATATCAAAACTAGGTAAGGCAAATCTATGATGATCTTCAAGCTCCAAGCGGACAGCTGAACTCCACAGAGCTTTACCTCTGTAAATCTCTACGCTAACTATATCTATGCCAAGGGAATTATCCATTTGTAGGATTGAGATGTAATATTTTAAAAGAAGTTTACAAGAAAATGCAAGAACTGAATTACGGGACAACATTTTTCCAATATATCATTGCACCTCTTGATTCCAGTGCAAAAAGAAACCCCAACCTGCAATGCTTTTTTCCAGCTCACAGTGAAGCAACTTGGATATGCTTCAGAAGACATGATCTTTCAAATGAAAATCAATCTAACAGATTCCATCACTTAACACTTGGTTGGTCCAGCAACAAGTGGAGATTATAGATGAAAGCTGCCAAGTCACTTCTTTCATTGTTGTTTTCTCTGTACTGTACAGACTGTGAATCTTTTTTAAATGAGGAAATTACAGAATCAGAGCAGATACTTCTGCAAGAGATGTTGCACACTCATGAAGTCCCCTGACCCATCGCCAAATCGCAATGAAACCTGTTCAGCCATTCCTAAAATTCCCTGGAACCCATTAGATGAATGCCATACAAAGTTTCAGGAGCTTTGGGTTGAGAATTGAAAGGATTTTTCTTAAAGTTAGCTAAGTTCAAGACAAGCGGAATCAATAGTTCTCCGTACGGCCAGCACGTCAAAAGAAAAGGAGCGTGTATTACTGGGAATAACGCATCCTTTCAGTAAACTCCCCAAAACTCCTAAGTCATGTCTGGAAAGCCCCCAAAAATTCTCCCAGAAAAGCCGGGAAGAGTTAGGATTCCAGTATTTCCAAACATAAAAAAGCCCCTCTTGCTTTTTTTGATTAAAAAATCCCTCTCGTGCCTGGCCAGCACGTCAAAAGAAAAGGAGCGTGTATTACTGGGAATAACGCATCCTTTCAGTAAACTCCCCAAAACTCCTAAGTCATGTCTGGAAAGCCCCCAAAAATTCTCCCAGAAAAGCCGGGAAGAGTTAGGATTCCAGTATTTCCAAACATAAAAAAGCCCCTCTTGCTTTTTTTGATTAAAAAATCCCTCTCGTGCCTGGAAGCGGCTCTCCAAGCGTGCCCACGCCCCAGGCGCGTTCCCGGCCGGACCCCCGGGACTGCCGGCCGCTGCCTGCCCACCGGCCCCCAAACATGAAAATACCTATTTCTGTGTGAAGACTAAACCCTGTGTAAGTGGTATTATAAGCTGACTACAATTTTCTCGTGTGCCCAAACTTCAGTGCATAATGTGGAGGCTTCTATGCGAAATGATGTAATTATCTGTGTGCCCTATCAGAGTCAGGTATTTATATTTGAAAACCTGGGTCTCTATCATCTGGAGGATCCTTATCAAGATGAGAGCTCAGCTGCGTGGGATAATACGCAGTTGCATGAGACCTGGTTCTGTCCCTGAATAGTTTGCAAGATGCAACACGTGAAGTGGCGTCTCCCCCCTTTTTTTAAGGAAGGAATGGAGAGCAAGGGTTACAGTAATTCACTTGAATGTAACGTTGGCTAACAGGATGCATAAATTGGTCCAAACTGTCTTTAACAGCCAGTTGTTTTCCCTGGGAGAAACTGAAGGTGTTCTTGTACAATGGAAAAAAAGATTAGACAAAGCAGAAAAAGCACTTGTAGCTTGTCTGTCTGTATTGACATTTTTCAGTACTGTTGGGTCTATTGACTATTACTCCAATCACAGACCGATGGGAGAGACCAGTGGTAATGCGGAAAATTAGGAAGTGAGTGATTGACTTCTTAGTGCTAAAGCTTCATTAAACTGCTGAAATGATGCTTTTAAGAGGTGCAGTTGCAGCACAAATGCTACAGGTGCCAAGACTGCAGCAGGGTTTTCCTTCCTTACACTCCATGCGGTACAAATCACTATCCCTTAACTCCTCTTGGGTAAACTTCTGCTTCATACCCGTTTTGTACCTTAACAGCTCACTGTTCGCTACTGTTCTTTCCTGCCCTTGTGCCCAGCAGGCAGTCGTTTTGTTCCGTCTTACCTTCAGAATCGCTATTCAACTCTACATTTAAAGAACATGCTTTTAGAAATAAACGCAGTGCTTCTTGCTTTACTGACTTACTTTGTATAAAAACGCGCTTGGGCTGAGAAGACAGCCTCACCTGTTTCGGTCGGCTGATCCATGCCTTAGAACAACCTGTTCTGGGAGAGGCAGGCTGGAACAGCTTGTGGATGTATCTCCAGAGGTATAGCCTGCTAAACCTGTTTGCCTTGTAAAAGCTGAGGTTTCTACTCGGGATTAGAAGTTAGGGCTTCAATTTCATCTTGCTTACCACTTGTGTGTTCTTTACCTGGCTTTAAAAAAAAAAAAAAAAAAAAAGTTGGAAAAAAAATCCTCCCACCAACCGTGTTCTGGAGTCGCTCATTTAGAGGAGAGAGACTTGGTTTCCGAGCTGCTCCGCGGTGCCCTATCGCTCGCTCAGCTGGCCCTGGGTGGGTCGTGGGAGGCGGGGCTGCCGGGAGGGCTCCCTCTCAGGCCGAGGGTTACCCCAGGCTGCTGGCATCAGGTCAAAAGCGTGAAGTGGATTTCCTGCAGACTTGGCCCCGCTTCCCCTCCCTCCCCCCGAGCTCTTCTTGAGAAATGTATGTGGATTAAGAAAAGACGGTGAAGAAGAAGCTGAAGTTCTAAAAGACGGAGCTGTAGCCAGATGTGTTTTTCTAGGTAAATTCAGAATGCGAAAATTGAGGCTTTGGTGCAGGTGAAAAGGCTTGGAATAAAATAAGGCATGAAATGTCTTTGCAGCATCCCCTTCGCATGTCCTGCCCAACATTCGTTTTGAGTTCTACATCACTTTTCCTGCTCCGCATGAGCACAGAGAGCTGATTCCTTAGCCCCTCTCCCTTCCCATTAGGGTGCTTACCTAAGGGGGGGATAGGTACTGGGGTGTGAATATCAAGGAGCAAATATGTGGAGCCGGCTAAGGTGTAGACTGCTTAGGATGGTTTCCTCCCATTCTCTCGTACTGGAGCTGTGCCACTTCACTTGCGTATGAGGAGGTACTTAGCCCTCCTTACTTGTCTCTGGACTACACTCTGCATTGGCTTGGGTATACATTTCTCATGTGTTTTTCTCTGGAAAAAATTAATGAATCCTTCTTCAGAAGTATTTTGACAAGATTCAAGAGTGAGGGTGTTTTTCAACCCTTCAGCTTTGAGCAGGATGACTTAGTAATGTTTTCATATCACTATCGTACTGTTTGGGCAAGGGATGGTGATTGGTATCAACACAGCTCCATACAAAGAGCAAGCACCTGCCCTTGCTTGTTTGCTTAATGTGTGCCAGGCTGGATGTGATGGATGGCTCTGATCTTGCATTTGAACGGGGATTTTGCCTCACTAATAGCTACATCTTCTAGTTCTTAGCTGTGTTTTAAGTTGTCACTTTTTTTTTTTTCATTTGTTGTCTTCTTTTCCCTCTTCTGCCAAATATTTTCTGAAAAAATCCCTCCATGCACATCTGAATTTGCTGGTGTGTGCAGGTCAGAGAATGCCACGGGCTCTTCTTTTTGGGGGGAATGGTACCTGGTGTAATGCAAGCAAATTTATGATTTTCTGTTTCTAGAGTCTGGCACTTAGAGACTGACATTTTCAAAACTCAAAAGTTTTTTGAAAAACCTGCACTATAAAGCTCCAGTCATGCAAAATCATATCCACAAGATCAACTTTCCTTCTAGACAAACAGTTCTTCCAATTTCTTATAATAGTACCCGTGTACTCACAAAAATGAGGTATTTTATGCAGATGCCAGTGTAAATTGTCAGAGTTTAAAATAGAAAGGAAAACTTCTTTAGCTGCTTTGGTTACGCCAGTTTTCTGGCTGAAACATCAGCAAGACTGATAATTGCTTCAATTTAAATTTTTAAAAAAGAGTGTGAGTGATGGAAGTGTTAACAGGAGTTTTGCTCTTTTCTTTGGTAGTGGCAGGGTCTTGCCTGCTGTTTTTTAAGAAGACGAAGAGTCTTGTGACAGTCCATTGAGTGTATGTGGAACCTTTTCTTTAGTCAAAGTGACAAATAGATGGTGTGATCCATACTTTGGATTTGGATCCCAATCAATCGCTGTTATGTGACCTAACCCCGGACTGTGGCATACACTTATGGTACAGATGTTATTTGATGTATTTGCGTGTGGAGGGTGCTAAATATTCAAGCTTTGGCTGTAACTTTGTTGTGCTTTATAAAATAATTATATGCACTTTGTTTTCAAAGTACTTCTTTTAGTGATTTAACAATAGGGTTTTTTTCTGAAAAGATTGCCTGCAGAAAGATCAAATGCATGTCGTCAGGGGACTGTGTTCAGCAAATGTAATTGCCTGTTTTTTAAAGAAAGAACAGACACCAACCAGTTGAAATATTAAAAGAAAGAATTTAAGACTGATTATATGAATATCATCTTAACAGCACATTCTAATCAAGAACTCATGAAAGGAGTCTTGAAGGTGTAAAAGTTTATTCCGTCTGAGACTTACCTAGTCTAAATGACTGATACAAAATGCAGTCGGTGACGAGCTGTAAATAGAGAGTTGAATTAAGCTGCGGCTTGACTGTGGCTGTGGGAAAAACCTTCGGGAAGAGAATAAAGCAGAAATCTTTCTGTAGAATTTCCCAGGTGATAGGTGTCCCACTTCTCTTTAATACCTTAACCGTTTGTAGGGCTGTCTGTTTGAGTAAGAGATAGATTAGCTTTACTGCATAAATAATTTGACTGAGTAAAATTACAAGTAAGCAACTTCTGGAAAGACGGAGTCTAATGCAGGGCATTAGTGCAAATGTGTGCAGTTTTCTCTTCCACGCTGCTTTCAAAAATAACTTTTAAAACCATCAAGGAAGGTGCTGTGAATTGCGTAGCTACCAACTGAAAGGCACCAGTAATTTTATCTGTTCATGGATGAACATATTCTGTGATTCTATTCAGAACATTTTCCGAGGATAGTTTCTCTGAACTAGTTTAAGTTTAAAGATCCGATTGTCTCCTGACCTGGTCAAATTTATTCTGAGAAAAGCAGCCATTTTGGCATTACATATTAACCTCTACCGGAATACCAATATCCTTGGGTAGCTACATGATTGCGAAGCACATGATTTCTTGTTAAGATTCAGTTCTCAAAAGGCGTAAGTACTTCTGGGAATGTTGCTGTCTTTCTGCAGCTGTTGCTCGTCAGCTTGAAAAGATCTTTTGCTCAGGACTTTAGATTTGACTTTAGGCTGCTTGCAAACTTACAGTACCACTAGTGAATGATTGTATTATTGGATAAAATAAGTTATAAATTTTTTATTTTATTTAGGAGTAAAACATACGTGCTGCAGTTGTCACAAACTGGTGGAACTCGGGAAAGCATGGACACTGTTACTGATGTTCTTATTTTAAGAATAAATGTGCCTGGTACTTAAATTATTCTCATATAACTATGGGGGACGGGGAGAAGAGACATATTCCCTCCTTCCCTACCCTCCAAAAAAACCCTAAAACCACAAGAGGATCCCTACTTAACTCTGATTCGGAGTTAAGTTTATTGTGTACCCAGAATTCGCGCTGATGCTCCTGACTGGGAAGTTCTAATCTTCTGTCGTATTTAAGGAAGACCAAGGGACCTAATTTTGTCATTGCACCAGAACACCCATTTTCTTGAATTACTGTTGCTATTTTTTCTGTACAAATCATTTGTGTTTGCTGAAAAAACATGAACTGACTGATACACTGCTTTTTAATACAGAATTATACCTTACATTCACTCAAATATAATGTATATATCTCTTTTTTTTGGTGAAAATTCAAGGAGTTTTCCCAATGAAGCTTAGGAAAGAAAAAATATTTCTGGAAAACTATTAAGATAAGAATTGTGGAAGCGTGGGAAGTTCACAGGAAATTTTTGTTATAAGGCTATGGAAAAGCTTATTCCTTCAATAGAAAGTGGTAGTTATTTTATCTTCCTGTCTTGCAGCACAGGAAGATGCCAATAAAGATTTTATCAAGAGCAACCTGCCAGACAAAGGTATTTTGATAAACCACTTCTGGGAAGGGGGGAGTTTCCTAAAAGCAGCACTACCAATGCTGAGGATGTGGTGTGGCATAAAGCAGTAGTAGTGAGAATCCGGCTCTTCACTGCCAGGAGCACGACCCGTGTTCCTGTCTGGGAATCCATCCCAAAGCCTGGTGGGGAAGTCAGGCTGTGCCTGTGCTGGTCCGGCGGCGTGAGGAGGCCAGTACCCCGCTGGGCTTCCAGCCTGCGGGTCAGCACGCTCAGCCCAAGGCGCAAGAAGCAGCCCCTTGCCACCACCTTCTTGGCTCTCACTGCCCGTGCTGTTAAAGCTCTTCTTGCTGTTGGATTATTGTAATTGAGATGCGATTGCAGGTAGGAAGTGGGGTGCTAGTTCAGTTCACCGGGGAGAAGGCTTGGTTTCAGAAACGCACTCTCAAACGTCTGTCATCAAATGAAGCGGAGCAGCCTCGACACTTCCTCCAAGAGCCCCCGTCCCTGCTCGCCCAGAGGCGCAGCAGAGTGCACGTCAGCCCGGCGATTGCTGGGCATTGAGCGCGGGATGCGGCTCTCACCCTCCCGGCGATGCTGCCGGGGAGGTGTTTGGCAGGCACCTGGGGAGCGTCTGTCAGGCACGGGAACCGTTCCTGGTCTCCATTTCTTGGCACCCGGGGTGCACCCGCAATCCAGCCCTTACTGTGCCCGTGGGTGGCTCAGCAGCTTACATCAACTCCACGGCAATGAAAGGCTTCGGTGGGGTTGGCCTCTTCACCCAGCAGAGGTTTCGAGCTGTTTGTTGTCTGGTTTGGTGGCGTGGACAAGGCTCTTGAATGTGGGTGAAACTAATATTTCAGCCGTGACAAATTATGGAAATCCTGCTTCTGCTTTAGTGAGCCACAGAAGAAAGAAGGGTTTGAGGGCAGGATGGATTTCTGTCCATGCACTTTCTCTTGCCTTTCCTACTTTAAAAAGTGCAGTTTCAGGGCTGGGGGGAGGTTTGGTAGCAGCAATGGTCTCTGAAGATATTCACCTGTATTGAAATTATGAAAATGTCATTGCATTTCAGGGTCTTGGAGGTTCATTTGGTTTTGGTGTTGTGCTTTTAAGAGTGTTTTTCCAAAATTGTAATCAAATATATTTTATGATTTCTATGAACTTATTTCTCTCCTTTCCTCTGCCCATTACTTATCTTGAGAAAACATGGTTGGTGAGTAATAGCCATGGCAAAGTGTCCCTAAAATATTACTTTATTTCTATCTTTTCCTTTTAAAATTTTTTTTAAGAGAACTGAGAGTCTCCCTCCTAGTTTTAAAGGAGGGAGAGGGTCACCCTGGAAAGAGACAACAGCTTCAGTGGAGCCACTGCTTGGGGGTAAAATTAAATATCTGCGATTTCCTAGAGCCTGAGTCTTCCTGAGGAATAAGCTTCGGCTCTTAAATCTTGGAAACATATTGCAAGGTGATAATGGTTATTTTCTCTTTGCTTTGGATGTTTATTAATAAATGTATGTGTCCCATTACAACCATTCTGATGAAGGGTTTAGGTGTGTTACTAAATTTATTGAAAGGCTTTTTTTTTATCGGATTATTTTTTAATCCCTTCTCTGAATCCTTGTTTATTTTAGGAAAAGATATTCTGTGGCTTTCATACATAACAAAAAGATGACTAATTTCTCCAAGTGTGAAAAAAAAATTAAATGTGATGACTTCTGTAAACTTCAGGTTTTTTTCTTTTGCTAACCATGCCTTCCCAGTTTTGACAACTTTTATGCAATGTGTTTAAATTTATGCACTTAAAAATTCTTATGAAATGCACTCTTTACTACCAAAGAGCTGCATTTATTTTGTGGTAGTAAACTATCCTGAAGAGGAAGTCTGTTCTTAAGACTGATTTAAAAATTTTGATTGATACAAAGAAATTGTTTAAAATAGAGATCAGTTATTGTAAATGTGGACTTTGTGGGCCTAATCCTGTAAGCATGTGCCTGCTTGGCCCTGATTTCAGCATGCCTAACTTACATGCTTATTTTTAAGCAAAAGATTAATTTACAAATTTGAAGCTCAGCTGAAAATCCAACATCTCTGCTTCGAAGCTTTGACTTCTTTCTGATATTTATTTTGCTGCTGTCTGGAGTTACCCTAAAATAATCCCAAACACATCTCCGTCTTTGAAGATCTCGATTACAAATGTGCCTTTCTCCCTTGTTTGCAGAGTGTGGGATCCGTGCATGGTTTGAGCGGGAGGGGGTGGTTAAGAAGGAAGCAAAATTACAATCAAAATACGGTGTGCTAATGCAATTTATCTGATAAACGTCACTTGCCAAATCAAAAGAGTTGGTGCATGCTGAGACTTGAATTTCTTCTTTTACAGAGAAAGTACACTTAAATATGACATGAAGACCTAGCAAATGTATTTCATAAGAACAGTGTGCAGGTACTGTGGTTTTTTGTTCTGTCGTAACCATTTTAAAGGGCTGACTTCAGAGCCCTGAATGGATACGTGTGTGTGTTTGAGCCTTTAATGCCTTTGATTTATGTTCTCTCAATCAGCAGAGGTAACAACACTGGCTCCCAAAGATGGCAAGTGACCTGAAATAAAAATGTGTGAAGAGCTATAAATTGTTCTAACCTACAAAAATGGATCAAATAATGATGTAAACTCAAACCAAGAAGAAGAAATGAGTGATCAGTAGTAGCTTTTTTTTTATTCTTTTAGATGACATTCAGAAATTATTCTCAAAATATTCAACAGTCGCATTTTTCGAAATGATGGTGAAGGACCAAAGCTAAACATGGTTGTCTAGACTCTCTTTACCTCGCACCACAATTCCTACTGTCTAACTAATTGGTCTTTAATAAGCTGTTGTGATTTCAGAAACATGTTCCAGAATGCCCCACTTTGCACTGCAGATTTGAGTCTCTTTCAGGGTAGATTCCTATTAAAAAGGCATTTAATTTTGAAGGAACAACAGCAATACGGCTAATGAAGGTTAGTAAATCGATAGTAAAGGTTTCCCGAGTCAGCAGTTTTTAGCCCCTTCCTCTCTAGAAGTACTGAAGAAATATACAGTGCATCTCTTATTTCTTATTCCTGGCTGATTTGTTTGATTTCTGGGTCATACGGTCTTGGAAGGAAAAATAACTTGCTAGTAATTTGCAGGCCATTTCACAGGCAAAGTTCCATTTTGCCACCTGTTTTCTTTGATGTGTTTTTATACGGGTCGTGAGAAGCTGTGGCATTTCCAGTGTGTGTCACACCCAATGTTGTCTGTTATCTTGTCTGACCCAGATGATACAATTTAGTGCCTTTTCTGTGTATGGTTAAGATTAGGACACGGCTGTGAGCAAGGCAGCTAAAGTTATGTCTAGGTAAGACTGTGTGACTGGGACATTTAAGGAGATGAATGGGGGTTGCAGTAGGGAGACATGGGCCTCCTTGGGAGTGCCAGTCCATTACTGGCAACCCTGTCTCCTAAATCAGGAGTTGTCTTGCAAAGTTGTGGAACTTCCACGTCTTCTTGCATGGAGGCAGAGATCCGCAGACATCATGGCATTGTATATGCTGTCTTCAGTTGCTACTGAGGAATACCCTAGAAAGGGATCCCTGTGCCACAGTGTTCCCGCATTTCTTTTAAGATCCCTTAAGGCACTTCTGGTACTGCTGGTGCACCCATGCATGGAGTACTCCTGGGCAAAACATGAGTCTCAAATCCACGTGGCATCCTTCTTGCACTTACCCTGCCTCACCTCAATGTTCCTTGTCCCCTGCTCTACTTATAAGGGCTTTGTGTGAATGTAAACATTGCCCAGTGGTGCTGATAACACAGCTTGTGAACCTGGGCAAAAAGCCTTCCCCAGTGCTTACTGATGTATATACTAGCAGGTCAAAAGCTCAAGCATTTGCTTCCATGGGTTTGGAGTGGGGCATTCAGGAGCTGCATGGACAGCTTCCTCTAGGCGTGGATCCTGGGGCACGAGCTAAAACTGCTGTCGTCTCCATTTTCCTGGCATGTAAACCTCTCCTCCTCACTGGAAACAGCCTCTAGGCTAAAATCAGAGCTCACGTTTACTCTTAGTTTGGCAAGCAGAAGACATGGGAACTTCTGGGCTTATGTGTTTTTAGGAAAAGAGGTTCTAGGGAAGTGAGTCTCTAGGTGGCAAGGTACAAAGAAAGTACCAAATGTTCTAATTCTGGAAAAAGAAAGAAAAAAATATCTTTACTGTTTTATAAACCAAGACACCTTGGCACTTAGCACTTGTAGATGGTAAACAGAGAATGTACCCATAAAAAGTAGGACTCAAGGTCTCAGTGTGGTATGGAGAACTCCTTTGGCTCCGTGGCAGCCAGTAACCGTGACCCCCTCGACAACAGCAGCCTCTCCTACTGCCTCAGCATGGCTGAGTAAAGCAGCAGAAATAAACCTGTGCTACGTGAACAGATTGCAAAATTGTTAAAAGCCAAGTCTGTCTCACAAGCAGTATTTTAGTTGATACAGCAGTGCATATGTGACTGCAAAGCTAACATTATAAAAAAGAATTTGGGCTGAAATATCAGGAGTATTTCCCTTGAAACTGGACTACATAAAGAATGACATGAAGATATAATGGTGTATGGGCACCATTGTCATCACCACCAGTTAGACTCCATCTCCCAAGGACCGATCTTTTTTGGGCTAGGTTCTAGATGCTCTTTGGCATGTGGATGTTAGTGTGCATATAGGTTACCAACGGTTGGGAAGTGCTAGCAATTATCAGTTTTTTCACTTTTGCTTATTGAAAGATTATCAGCCTCTTCCTATTCTGTCCTTCCTGTTCACACCGTTTGGAGTCCATGCGTGGCACAAGGCTGTGTTCCTCATGTAACAAGTGTCCTCTATTCATCTAGAAGCCACCTGAGGAAGGATCCTGAAATAACCTGAAACCAAGTGCTGGAGTCAGGCTTAAGTTGCTGGAAACCTGCCTCTCATTGAGTCTGGCAGAAGGTATCTTCTTAGCCACTGTCCTGCAAAGAAGCCCTCTGTTGTCAGTAACTTTTGTTAGGGAAATTACCTAGGAGCGGGCCAAGGAAACCTACACCCTACAGTGACCTGTCAACCTTGTCTAAATCCAAGATGGAGAACTGCTACCTAGGCAGTCAAAAAACTGCTGTCATCAGAACAAGACAGAGGGGAAACAGGAGGACGTTTCCAACATGAGCTCATGTTTCCAACATGAGCTTTGGAAAGTGATCAAGGCGTTTTCCCCAAGGCACATCTGTAGAGAATCAAATGGGATGCCTCCTTCCATCCCTTGGCTCTCTGAGTTCAGTGGGATACCTACCTCCCAGGTCTTTCTGGTGCCAGTTAAATCAATTCTTCCCCCTTTCCTAGAAGCACTTAAAAAAGCTTCCCAGTCCAGAAAAGTAAAAAGTGCTCAGGATTGTCAAGGTTGGAGTCACTGCTACTGAGCTCTGGAGCACTGCTTGGGTGAGTGCCTTAGGAAGAACCAGGGGGAGTATGCAAAGGCAGGACAGGGACAGACCAACTGGTAAACAAACTTCCTAATTGCTCAGAGATTCCTTCCCTCCCTTTTCAGCCCTGCACCCAGGGTGTGCACCGGGAATGCACGCCCTGGTGTGCCAGCCTGAGAGTGCGGACAAGGAATTGGCTCCATATGAATGATAGGGTGGCTGGTGTTCACAGGGAGCTGGGGTGTGACAGCCTTCCCTTCCCAGGCTGTCTGCGTGATCGATGGCCACGGGGGAGTAGAAGGCTACAGCATTTTCCTTTTCCTTCCAGAAACATTTTGTGAGAATACTTTGTGGTTATCTTACCCCACCACAGACAAGAACTGAAGACCATAGATATGGCAGATTAATATTTCTTTTCAAATAGTGTTTAAAAAAAACCAAAACAAATAGCAAGAAGGTGAAGTAGGCTTGACTTTTCCCTTGCAACACCGATCATGAAAATGTTGGCGATCCTCTCTGAATAAACTCAAGGGCTAGCCTGAATCTTTTTCCCTAGGCAGCTCTGCTAGCTGTCCTTAAGAAGCCTGCCAGGACAAAATCAGCCTGGTGGTAAACTCCTGCAGAGGGAGCCTGGGACAGCGGTGAGAGCCTGGCTGTCCTGGCAGGAGATGGGCTGATGGCTGGGTGGGACAGAGGTGGGGTCGGTCTGTGCCGACAGCCCCAAGGATACCAGCTGGGATGAACTCTGCTCAGGTCCTGGGCTATGCGTGTCTGTCAGGGACGGAGCCACAGCTCAGCACCTTGCCCTCTTACAGCATATCGGCATCACGGCACGCAGAGCAAAGAAAGTTGTTGTTTAAGAACAAAACGACAAACCCGTGCATATGTGTGCAGTGGTAGCTGGCAGCCTGGGTGTCAGCCACAGCCAGCTCCCACGTAGGTTTTTATTTGTTAAATTACATCACCACATTTTGAACAGGGGCAGCAGACAAATGGGAGGAGGAGGAGGGGAAAAGGTGGGTAGGCTGGAAATCACCCTCATCTTCCCTCACCTTTCACCTAGGCAGCTCTCTGCGTGTTGCTCGGGAGGTGAGACAGGCTTTGGTTGTGCCACATGTGAAATGACTGCCACATGCCGCGTGGGAGCTGCCCGCTGTTGGCAGAGTTGTCCATCCAACAGTCAGCAGTGAAGCAAGATGGTAAGTCAGGTGGGAGATGTACCTGAAAAAGGGGCAGGCAGGAGAGGGGCTGCTAGCATGTATAATATGAGAAGGTGCAGCTGGTGCTGCGCTATTTTATGGACCACATGGAGATTTCTGGCACAAGGCTCTAAGCTAGACAGCAGTCTGGAAAAGCTAAAGGTGCAGTCAGGAACGCAGGATACTTTTGGGCCCAAGAGAATGAAATTGCTTATCATAAAATCATAGAATGCTTTGGGTTGGAAGGGACCTTTAGAGGTCATCTAGTCCAACCCCCTGCCATGAGCAGGGACATCTTTAACTGGATCAGGTTGCTCAGAGCCCCGTCCAACCTGGCCTTGAGTGTTTCCAGGGATTCCATATGATGCCTTGCTCACTAGGGGAGATCTGGCTGCTGGTTTTCCCCACAGGGTGCATGCTTTTTAATATTCAATTGTCCATCTCTTACAATTTGGAAGTACTCCTGGAAGTGAGGACTGGGATTCACATAAAGCTTTTATTTTTCAATATCTCTGTAATAAGTGCTGAAGAGTTAGGACATTAAACAAATTTACACAATACAGGTATGGGAAAAGTGAATAAAGCATGGTCCACTAAGTAAAACATCTCTAGCTTCTATTATTATCAGGATATCTTACAAATCATTATTTATGAAGAATATCTTCACCAAAAAAAAAAAAAGATTGGAGGTCTTTATTTCCTTTCCAAGGCTACTGGGAAGAAAGGAAGTGGGCTGGAGTTTTTAAGCTGGAAAAAGCCCCCAGGACAACTGTAATGCTTAGTTTCAATTATATGTAAAAAAATTGATGATCCAACAGCTTCTTGGCTGCTGCTTTATTCTTGTGTCCCTTTACTTTTAAGCTGAAGAAAGGCATAGGTGTTCCCAGCCTGACAATATTATTGATAGATTATTTTAGGAAAAGTTAAGTAAGAACATGCTGGTTGACTTCTGAAAGGAAGATGTGTGCTGAAGAAAAATACTTGTTAAGATGCCTGTAACTTGTTCGCTCTGGCTGCCCACAAGCAGGAGAAAATTTAGCATGGCTCACACAAAGCATTTTTAGTGTTCCAGTTAAAACTTGGTATGATCTGTCAGCTGTAGCAAATGTTTGTGCTGGTTATTGCAGATATCTCTCAGTGTTTGCTGGCTCTGCCTGTGTGTGCAAATGTTAAAGGGTGCCCTTCCCTCGCTGTTTGAGGGTGCTTGCAGTAGGATGGGAAAGAAGGACCTCTGCTCCAGAGCAGCGTGGAAAGCACATGGCAAAGGCTCGTGGAAAGCACTTAATTGCTTCACATAGGTAGGGCCAAAATAAAAGATGTTGCATCTGATGGGAACGCTTGCATGCTGTTTCTCATGTAATTTATTATTTGTTTTGTCCTTTATCAAAAAGCAATCTGATTTCCCTTCCTCCTTTCAATAACCAGTGAAGGGTTTGTTTGCTTTCCCCTTTCTGTGCCATCTGCGAGACAATCAAGTTTTTTGCCCTTTTAGGGGCATGAATACAGATTGATTTCAGAGATAGATACTTCTGAATAGGATATGCAAAGAAAAGTAGTATTGGCTGAAAGATGATAGTTTATTTTATTTGCGGACTAATAAACTGATAAGTGTAATGCTATCTGAATCCGATGGCATGCACCACAGTGATTATTATGCAGTTGACTGCTTCAGCTAAGCGCTGCTGTCACTCAGTGCTATCATAAACAATTAATGCGGTGGCTATGCACTCAGAACTACCACCACTAAGTGTCCTCCTGATTGTTCCTTTGACGTGGAAAAAGAAGCATGCAGATATAATTATTTTTTATTTAATAGGTCATTTGCCTCTCGCCCTGAAGAAAATGACCCATTAGGTAGAAGTAATGCTCTACAGTTTCACAAAGTAGAAGATAATTATGGGATATGAAGACCTGTTAGAAACCAGAAGAATTATTGATGATATGCATGTATTATCTCTGGTGGAGCTTCAGGTCAAACAGGTCAGTAAGCCAAAACTTCTGAACTCTGCCACTTCAGTATTGAGTAATACTGATGGTCATAAAGCACCTGATATTTTTTTAATTGAAGTGAATAATTGTACATCTCAAGATGCCGTGTTATTTCAGATGCTTTTGTAGAGCAACAACTCAGCTCAGAATAAAAAATATTTATTCAGCAAATATGCATTTTGCTTTTGACTACCCCCCTTCCATGGTAGAGATGAATGCAGTTTTGATCTTACCTGAAAGCACATTTGACAATTCTGAGTAGGTCTTTAACAAAGAAAGATGCCCAAATTCAGCAACTTGCAAAAATGAGAATATATCTTCAGTCTCATCTCCAAAGCCACAAATGTTTGATGTCCTTCTGAGTCCTTGCCTCCTGTCTCCTAATCTAGGTGAGTGGAGCCCAGCTCAGAGGTTGGGAAAGACACGTTATGCAATGCTCATTTAGTCTAACAGATTTTGGCCAGCACATACCAGCTGAAACTTGGCAGTCTAGGTAGGCTGCAAAGTTAAATTTTGCGTACACATGTTTACCTTTTTGTTAGCTAAAAAACATGTTTGGGGGATTACATTGAATAGTGTGATCTGATAACAAGAGCTGTACTCTCACCAGTTTGGAAATCTAAGTGGCTGACGTTTTACACATCGAGTGCATACACTGCACTGGGTATGGAACTTTCCCTGTAGCTCATTGCTGGCTTAGGCAATATCCTTAATGGATGCCAGTTTAAGAAGGTCAGATATGCTGTGTAATTCTAGAAGTTTTAATAAGTATTCCTGTAGCTGGTGGTTTATTTGAGATTATAACACCCTGACCTCCTGTTCTAGGTAGCTATTTGAAATTGTGTGTGCTTCATAAATGGATTAGATGACTTTTCATAATAGTTTAACTTCTACTAATTCCTTCCAAATACACCAAACTTTCCTAATGTGTCATATTTTACAGGTGTCTCGTCTGGATCTAGATTCTGCATTCTTGGAAAGAATGCAGTTAGAAAAAATAAACAAGATAACCCATGCAGAAGTGGATCAGTTTCTGGAATACCCATGGTCTTCCTAATTAATCTTAAATGTTCTGTTCTATACATCTAGTCAGGCTACTACTCTGAGAAGTGGTGCCCTAATGACTTTTTTTTTTTTTTTAATTTTTTGCTGTATGAGGGTGTGAAGTGCTGATAGTGAAGGATGTAACATCTTCTTTTATAAACTCCAGTGATTCAAACGTGTATTAAATAAGTTACTTCGTTGTAGCATTAGGTCATGCTATAATGCAGTAGTTGTTGGCCATGGGTCTGGTAAGTTTCTTCCAGAGTTAGACAACACCTCCTGTCTGAGTATCACAAAAGTGTCCTTTGGTGTCTTTTAAAAAGCACAGGTTTTACTTTCTTATTTGATAGAATCCTGTTATGGAGTTTATCTATATAATGCATTTTTAAGTTACTCTACAGTTGGTTTTAAACCAATTACCAGTAAGCAGCCAAAACTGGCAGAGCACTAGTAATATTTTGTGTGTCGTCTCAGACTATAAAACATCTAGAATATTTACTTTTTCCCTTAGAGCTTCTTCCTTTTTAGTATGAGGATTATATAAGAATTAGACAAACCCCATTATCAACCCTTTTCTCTGCCAAAACCAAATAAGATATTAGATCTTGTGGTCAGGAGAAAAAAATTTCAAAGGCTCAGTAGAATAAATAAGATTGTTATAACCAAGATTTCCAAACCTTAGAGCTATGATCAACTTAAACCAATTTTGGAAATGTTTAATTGTTGTCAGTACTTTACTAAAGAGAGCTTATTTAGAGACAGTTAGTACTTGGCTTGTAAGCAAATGCATTGCGCAAGAATTCCTTCCCTACCCACTATATTGCCACTGCAGCCTCCTCTTCTTAGCCTAACACTACCTTTTCAGCAGTGCTCACACTGGATTTGCACCTTCTTATCCCAAAATTCTGGTTTCATAGGATGATATGAGCAGCAAGTTGGCAACCACGAAGACAGGCAATTCCCCCAGGTTCTGTGAAAACTGGCAACTGGGTGGAAGAAGCCCAATGTCTTGACTGAAGGGAGTGGATTTAATATAAACTTGCACTTTGCTGTACATCAGATAATCAACATGAGAGAGAAAATTATGAAATTTTGCAGTTTGCAGCCAACCTGATAGGCAAAGCTAGAGAAAACCAAGTGTGGTTTGGTCCCTATGCATTTGGAGGTGGGTTTTTTTCCATATGTGGTGCTGTACTACGACCACTCTGTGCAGGAGCAGGGCTTAGGGGTATGTCTGAAGTGTCCTAACAGAGTTGTATGATTCTTCATGATGGTTTTTCCTAACGGAGAGGAACCAGAAATGGTTTGCCCTTTTCTGAACAGGAAAGGTCACAAGTGAATGACACTATAGTGTCCTTATAGTTTTGTCCCCACGTTTGTGTTGCCCTGACAAATTATGATTCATTAGGAGCATGTATGAGTTTGTATGAGCGTGCATGTGTGAGTTTTGCAGAGCTTAAAAGGAGCATTGCTGGAAATGGTATTTTCTGGAACCCTTTTGGACGCCTTTATTTCTCTCTCAAGGTT
The DNA here is from genome assembly GCF_000687185.1 of Egretta garzetta. Lineage (NCBI taxonomy): Eukaryota > Metazoa > Chordata > Aves > Pelecaniformes > Ardeidae > Egretta > Egretta garzetta. Next base: position 2,387,303 of record NW_009258952.1, on the reverse strand, counting down.
ATTCTATGTGTTTGAAAAATGTAGTAAGAAAACATTTTTGCAAATATAGGTGCTCCAAATATTTGTTCACTGAAGGGGTTTGGAATCTCTGGTCTGTGTGGAACACTTTCTGGTGGCCTTAATACAGCTGACTGACCATGTTGAGCAGGAGCTGCTCCAGACACTAAGTGCTTGCAGGATGGTATCTCATGTGGTTCTGCAGGGTAGATACAGATCTTGTGTGTCTGCAAATGGAAGTAGTGAGCTCTGTCTATCCGCTGAGATACAGGGCCATGATAAAAGCATTTGAGAACTTCCATTCTAATATTAAATAACACTAATGTTCCCTGCAACAAAATTATAGCCCCCCAAGGCTTCCTTCTCAATAAAACAAGCAACTACATGAACTTGAACAAATCGTTAATTTTATATGATTTTATTTGCTCTTTTGCATATCCACTCTACTCTCAGGATTATTTTTTTTTTATTTATTAGACTTCATCTTCTTCAGAGGTATGACATGGCATTATAATACACAAAATATATTTTAAATATATTTTTCCCCAGCCTAATTAGTGAGGATTATTTGATACGAGTAAAACTTCAAGATGCTGAGTCTTTGCCTCTGTTGTCATGATTTTGGGTATAACCGTGTCTGAATGATGTGGAATTCTTTAACAACTCTTCAGGCTTGAGAACTGGTGACAATATAAACCCAGAGTTTCTGTAGGCTAGCCCTTTATTTCTGGACCTGTCACTAGAGAAAGGAGGAGGAAGGAGGAACAGGAAAATGACTCCAGGGGACTTTCTCCTGAGAGGAGGTCAAACACTGCTGTTATGAGTAACTAGAAGAAGTAGTGCGACTGTTTGCACCAGCTTTGCAAAACAAGGTTCCAGGTAGAGATGCTTGGGCTGGGGGAGGATGGGTCCTTGTCCTTTTGACCCTGAGCTCTAATCCTCCAAGTTCTTCTCAGACAGGAAAGGATTTCTCTGACAAGCTTCCTTTACATAAAGGATTAAAAAATAGAAAATTGCACCGAGAAGAAAGAGGCATAAACAAAAATGGGTTTCAGTACTTCACTGCAACTTCATGTATCAGGATTGTTTATAGATCTTAACTTATTAAGCAAAAAACAAATGCAGATTCTTTCAATCTTGGATATACCACAAGATCGGCCCTATCATTCCTGGGAGAAAGATGACAATCTGTCAGCACTGGGTAAAAATTATGTTTTTGTTCAGAAGATATATGAGTGAAGGGTGCAACACTGAGCGCTAAGACTTCCAAGGAAGAGAGATTCAAGGAATGAATCAGCAGGCATGAAGAAAGCATATTTAAAATGTCAAAGACTAGATATGGTATGAAATATGGATTTCTTTCTTGTCTTTGATTTCAGCCAAGTCTCTCCTTTCTCAGGCTACTCTATGGTCTACTTGTGGGAATGTAGTGATTAGAAGTATCTGCCTATTGAAATACTTTCAGAAATGAGGAAAGAAAACAAAAATATGCCATGAAATAAACTATATAGTATCCATGTCTTTTTTATGACCTTCATTAGCAGAAACATAATACTGTAATATATTCATCTTTTTCAATTTCTGTTCCCAGTCTTCTTTCTTTCAATTTTTTTTTTAAACTAGGGTATCTGATACATCCTCACAGGAAAGAGAAACAGATTTTTTACTGATTATTTTAACATATTCCTGTTAATTTTTTACTGTATGTGAAGTATAAAACAGTCTTAATTTCAACAGGGGATTGGTTGGTTGCCTCTGATTCTGTCTCTGATTATGAGCTATTTGGAAATAATCTTTGTAGGGAGGCATGTCTGTAATTTAAACTGTTAAGAGCTATTGTTCTTCTCCAGTAATAGAATTCGCAGCAGCAATGAAGAGGCAGGATGTTGCATCAGCCAACATTTTAGGCACCCCCAAATTAAAATTGTTTGAAATTGTTTGAAAAATCAGAGCTGCTTGCACTGTCTGCAAATTTGGAAGACAGGGAAAGTACTGAGAAGATAGATGCGGTACTTACTTTTAGCAGGAAAGAGGGGGAAGGGAAGGAGGAAGAGAAGTGGTGGGTGAGTGGTTGTAAGCCAGTCAACTAACTCCAATTTCCAGAGAAATTCTGGAATAAAAATTCCAAACACATGTAAGTACTTGAAAGATCAAAATGAGGTGAATTATAATCATCAAGTTGTGCCAAGCCAATGTTTTTTCTTTCTTTGATAAGATAATATTTCTTTTGGAAAGAGAAGAGGCAGTAAATTTAATCTATCTTGGTATTAGGGCTTTTGATACTGTTATTTATGACATATTTATGACAGTAAATAAACTAGAAAAATATGTCCAAGGCAATGTATATCTGTCTGGGTGCAAGACTTAGAATTCAGATTTCAAACAAGCTTGCCACTGAGAATGCTGTCAAAAAAGAAGAATACATATTGAGTGGGGTCTTGCAAGGGTCTGGTTTGTGCTCCATACTAACCCGTTCTTTGCCTAGGTGATGGAGAGTGTGCTATTGAGTTCTCAGATGCCATGGAACCATAAGGGGTATAATGTGTGCTGGAGGACAGGATAAATATTGAAAATAACCCTGATGAGCTAGGATAGTTTTGGGGGCAGGAGAAGAGAAATAAGCATTTCTATAGGAAGATGTGGAAGATCTGCAGCTGGCAGGAGTAAGCCAATATAAAAGCAAAATGTGAAAGTGACTCTAAAGCAGACAATGAATAAATATCACCTCTTTCTGTATTATCTCTTTCTGTGCTTTTCCCCTTAGAATACGTGTGAATATGTGTGAACAGAGTGTTTTATTCTGTACTTTATGACCTTTGCCTGTTGGATCTGCCTTTTGCCTTGGACAGCCTCATTGTGTCCTTCATGCTTCAAAAAGTGTTTTGCTCCTCCTTCATTTCCTGTTGTATAATTTTTTCTTGAGTCCAGATTACTGAGGACTCATGACTTTCTCAAGCTGATCTCTTTTTAAGTTTTCTCTTTTTTTTTTTTTTTAGATGGTGCAATTGCTTTCATTTTTCTCTGAGGAAGTGTACTACTTTTCTGCTGGTGAAATATGATCAGTTCCTTGAAACTGGTGTCTTCTATCTTGGTGTCCACTGGTTTTCTTCTTCCTCTTTTTTTTTTTTTCCTAGAAATGCTAAACTAGCATGTAATGATTCTGCTACTTGACCTGCCTATGTGTACACAGCTATGTCTCCTAGAAACACTGCTGACCATTGGAAGTCTCCTTCTCCCACACCTTTCTTCACCTCCTCTGTCAAACTGCCCCAACCCCCAGCTCTTCTTTCCCAACACCAAGAGACAGATTTTTGGAAAACTCTATGGGTCACTCTTCTGACAGGTGCTGGGTCTCCTCACCTTTAGTTGGTCGCTTCCAGCATAACATCCTCCACTACCCCTGGGCCAAGGGGGTCCTCCCTGGCAGAAGGTAACAGCATGTCTCTTCCCCCACCCCAGCTGTCTTCCTGAGCAGGCTTACCCTGCCGCGCATCCAGCCTGCACCATGACCCCATCCATTCTCAGTTACGCTAATTGCCATAGGTAATCACACTTCACTTAATGTTCAGGTTCTTCTATCCAGTTTTCTACGTTTCTTTTCCCCGGTACAGCTGTCCGAAGTGTTCTGTAGAAGGACTGTTTGTTTTTGTTTCCTTGCCACTCGGTGTGACTGATTTTAAGGAATAATCATGCCAGATGTCTTTCTCACTTCTAGGCAGATATAATTGGCAGGTCATCAGGAAAGACATTTCCCATGAAGAGAGGAAGTATTGCACTGTTGAAATACAGATCTGGAAGAAGGGGATGGGAGCATACTGAAGAAAAATAAGAGCTGACAAGAGCTGATGCAGACACTTGATATTAGGTGGGCAGAGATCTGCTAGTGCAAAGGGAAGCTACCGGGCTGATGATCTCTTTTGCCTGTCAAAGGCAGAGAATGGGATTATTACTCATAGGTAAATCTAGAGACTGAGCACAATGGTGAGATAAACTAATGGGTGATTGATGCCAGAATAAATGCATGTAAATAGGTTACAAACAACTTCAGGCTAAACACTGGAAGATGACTGCTAGCCAAAGGAGAAAACACATGTCTGGAGCAGTTTCCACTAGAAGCAATGTTTAGGCTATGTTGTAGCAGAGACAAAAAGAGACCAGAAAAAACAAAAATTAGTAGCAATATGAAAATACTCTTGCTAGGAGATGGTAGGATACATGGTAAAATGGCACAATAGTACCTTTCAGTCCTGAACTTTAGAAAAGATTTACAACACACTAAAGTCCATCTCTCATACTCACTTTCATTTTCTTTTTTGATACAAAACTCTTTCTATCCCCTATGTAATTACAAGCAGGGATTGATTTAGCAAAACTGCACAAATGTACCTGCTGTGATTCTTTGAAGCTGTGAGTGAAAAAGAGTAGTTTTCTGAGGAGAAAAGAGTCATTCTTTGGTTTTAATGATTATTTAAAGAGCTGACTGGTAACTCCTGGTTATGTTTAGCTTACTCATTGTCCCCAGGAATTGATCACTCATCTTAAAATCAATGGTTGCCTAGTGACGAACAATTCAGATATAATTTGATTACTTGTGTCCAAATAAAATATTGTCTTGGCCTGAAGTGGTGGTAACAAGCTTAAAGTTATGGTTTCATCAGAGTTTTGGAG
>NW_009258952.1:2381504-2382605 GCF_000687185.1 Egretta garzetta | reverse complement strand
CCTGTCAGCCCCTTGCACATTTCAGTCAATGTGTGGAACAATGTGCGTGATGTACTTTGTGTTTATGTTCAAGGGTAGAGTAAGGAGGCACACCTGGGGTTTTGTTTTAGTTTGGTCTCTTACCCTGTAATAGCATATTTAAAAAACATTTTTGCCAGAAAAGAAATATTCCATGCAAGTCTTCTTTGCTGGGATCTCTGGCTGAGCACCACCGACACTGGCAGAAACTGTGTTTGCCACTTATTTCTTTCAATTCATCTGAGTAGGAGGGTGAATTCCTGGTGGATGTGAATTCGCTCATTCTGATTTGCCTCGAAATACTGAAATAAGACGTTACAAAAACCAGTCACAAGAACCATAATGGAAGTATGTTGTTCTTATTTACTAAGCTTCATTTGTGCTTCCACAGATTCATGTTATTGCAAATTAGATTCTTTACAGGGAGAAATTGTTTTTCTGAAAATTAAAGTGATAGTAAGACACATAACAAATGTAAGAGAAGATACATTACCACCATATCATCCTCAATTTATGAGGAGCGTGGATTTTCAGAAGATGTTTGTTGTTTCTGTCACTGGTACAGAAATCTTAAATGAAAATGATTCAATTCTCTTAAGGGAGATTGTACTCAGCATTATTACAGTTTACTTTATTGCTGGCACGAATGTTCACACAGTAACAAAGATTAGGCTAGCCAAACAGTTGAACCTGGGATAATCAAGTAGCCTACTGTGGAGGGGATTGGGACTACATAGACATTGTCTATCCTGGAGTGCATGTGAGAGGCCTAGGAGGTGTCCACTGTTTCTCCAGGACCATCCATATTCCTTATTTTGGCTGCAATTACCTAGGAAGCAGCTGTTGCATTTCTTCTCTTTTTCAGCCATGGAGGTGAAATTCAACATTTTGCTGTGCTGGAACTATTTCACTGCTTCAGTGGAGACCAGTGGAGGCTGGGAAAATTGCAAGTAACCCTTTTCTATGGGATGCTTCTGTGTAAAATCATCCACATCTCTTATGAAAGTCTTGTGCGTGATTTTTTTTTTAACTTATCAGTTGCAATATCTATTACTACTATATAGACAAAAATAAACCACATCA
>NW_009258952.1:2354118-2381449 GCF_000687185.1 Egretta garzetta | reverse complement strand
TAATTGCTACAGAACACTGCTGTTATGCAATCACTTTCCTTTTTGTATCTATAAGGCTGTACAACTTCCTTTTTAAAAAAAGTTTTCATACAAAAAATTTACTTCTTGAACGTGATCTGTACCTTAAGTGCAGTGATGAACATGACACACAGCGCAATTATGACCTTAACAAAATATCACTTACTTTGATATGCCATATGAGTTAATACCTTAAATAAATAGCACATAGCAAATTTCATGTGAAAATGAAACAGCAAGGTACTTTCTCACCAGTGAGACACAATGTGGGAGCATCTTGTAAGGATTTATGTCTAGATGATGCATTTTTCCCCATGCTTCTTGTTTCACTTTGCTTTTTCTTCTGTTTAATGAAGGAAAGAAAAGACTTCAGATCATGAAAGACCATCAAATAAACATGAGCACTTAGTAAGATGATGTCATCTTTGCATTTTATGCATCCATGGAGAGCTGAATGGAAATACGAAGGAAGAACAGGGAACCAGGTATTAGTTCTGTATGTGGCATCAGCTATTCTCTTACTGGATTGCAGTGCCACTTTTTATATCACTGCTATGAAAGAGATACTGTAAAAAAAAAATTTGAAACAGCTCAGAAAATGACCACAAGAACAAGGCATAAATATTGTCTTCAAAAAGAGCTCGGTTGGCTGAGTTTATCCTAAAGACAGTCATCATTTGGTGTGATGCTGAGTGCCGAGGGAGAGCTCTGGCGAGAAGAGAATCTTTCATCTTCAGGTATAGTGCAAGCAGGAGCTGGAGGTCAGCCGGCAAGGTGGATATCGTGCAGGCAGAGCTGGGGAAGTGCCGAGGAGAGAAAGGAGCCCTGTGAAGCTTTCCTGAAGTCTGAAGATGTTGGGGTATTGTGCTGTGGGTTGGTTTAGGGAATGGGGTGGTTTAGGGTAGGAAGATAGTGCAGATAAAGTAATTATTTAAAAAAAATTAGTGTGAGGTCCTTTTAATTTGTTTAATAAAAGAGTTTATCTTATTAGTGTATAAACTTTAGGGCCAGGAATATATAAATGTGTAACCAGTGCATCCTGTTCATAGGGAAAGCGTTGCCTGTGGCTGATCATCCACGAGAGGGAGCTAGAAGTGTCCTTAAAATATTAGCAATAAAGCCTGTCAAATAATACAGTCTAAACTCGACCTGAAGCGCTAACATTATTTTCTGACAAAGCCGGCGTTTTAGCTCAAACGCCGTACACAACCGGCTGCTCCTCTGGGGGCTTTGCCCACCCTCGCGTCAGAGCAGCCAAGCCTCCCCAGGCTGGGCACAGCACAACAGCGAGGGAGCTGCTCTGGTCCACCCAAACTACAATTGCCACCACATCCTCGCCCGGTTTTTTTTTTTTTTTTTCATTTTTTTTTTTATATACCCAATGTGTATTGCACCAAGGAATTATTAGCAGTGCAAAGAAATTCTGCTATGGCAGTGCAAAGAAGCGTGTGTCTCACTGCTATTAGCCATGTTCGGATAATTAGCAAAAAATGCAGGTGCTGATCTGCAAGTGTAGTTTATTGCGCTGCAGAGCTGAGGCAGCAAATGCAGGTAAAAGGGGGGGGGGGGTGCAACTGGAAATAAAATATGCAGTGCCTCGCTGTGCAATAAAAAGTAAGAATAGTTTTTGAATCATTGAGCTGGATGTGTAAAGCTGTACTTCCTACTGACTTAAACACAAACAAAACAAAGCCACTAATTGAAACCTTCTTCTAGGAATACGCATGCTACATGGAAAAAAAAACCCAGAGTTGAAATTGGTTAGTGGTTGGTAATGGATTTCAGTGGGCCGTGGAGTTTTGACATCAACTGCAATAAAAAGTGACTGGTCTGAAGGGAGAGTCGGGATACTGAAAAATACTACAGCTAAAAAAACTTCCACTGGCAAGTAAGTGTCCCTTAAGAAGGTCAGCTGGAACTGCTGGTTGAACAGCTGAAGCTGAAGCTCCAACTGAATCCTACACTGGAAATGTGGAGCCGACTGAGAACGGGCGTATGCTGAGGGAGGCCTTTAAGGAAGCCTTCCCAGGGAGTTGCCTGGGTCAGAGAAGTGTCCAACATCAAAGGCAGAGGTCTGCGAGCATGAAGACCTATAGGTACATAAAATGAGAAATTATGGAAAAATTTTAAATGGGGAAAGTATAGAAATATTTTCTTTTTCACGTCAAAAATACTAAGCAAGAACAGTCTCATTTTTGCAGTGAAAACTACTAGTTATTGCATCACTGGATGTTACAAATCAAAACCCACTCTTCTTCGGGCATGAGGTGGAAGGATTTCAGGATTTGGCATGTATGCCTGTGTGAAAGAGAAAGCACAACACTTAAAGGCAAAACACCTTGTTTACTGTGCACAATAACTGGTCAGTGGCTACTCAGACTAGTGTGCAGAGGAAGCTGCCCTGCCACTAGGATCCATGGTGGGTTGGCCTATGGATTGTTACCTATAGGTCTTGTTGGCCTGAGCTTGGTGTCTGATGGACCCAATGGCCAGTAAAGGCTGATTAAAAGAATGAGTAAAAAAAAAAAGGACTGAAGGTAGGGGATATGTTCTGGATTGTAAAGTAGTATTTTTATTTATTTGGGGGGAGGGGGGGAATATATAAGCACTTGCTGTATCCCACCCTAGGGCGGAATTGTTAGCCTGTCTTCCTCTTCCTTGCGCAGAGAGAATAATGGGGGCTGCAGGAGGAGGGTGAAGCGCTAGGCAGCATCTCATTTGTTTGACTCCTGAAAACTTCAGTTGACATATAATAAAACTGATCTACTCATAGCCAGAGTCTAAAGTTGGCAGCTTTGGTTTTGCCAAGGCCAAAAAGCTTTTTTTGTTCAAAGGGTTCTCGCAATGTGTGTTACTGCTGGTCGCTCCACCGCTTTGCTGTTTGGTCTGCTAGGAACAGCCAAATACTGGAACATGATTCTCTTGAGGATTATGCAAACAAAGAAAATATCTGCATATAGAGAATTATATTGACATTTGCATGTGGCTCACAGCGCCACTTCAAATTACACTGACCAAGGTCAAAATTCAGGCTTCTTTGTTAGCTTTGCTTGATGTATAAATTATGACTGATATTAAAAATACAAAGTGCATCACTAGAGAGAGCTCAGACCCAAAGTAAGGCGTGGCTAAAACTTATAATCAAGGCTAATATTAACAGCTAATGCAAACAACTGGAACATCGTATAGCACCAAAATGCACTTAAAATGTCTAGTGCCCAACAATTGAAACTACTCTCAGTTTTTTCTTCAGCCAGCTTGTTTTATTGAAAGCGTCCCTTAAGAGTCAGTGCAGTATAATTATCCTCTTTTTGATGTTTGCAGTCATATGACAAAATAGTTGTGTGGGAAGAAATATCTTTGAGGAAGCATCTTAGCAAGTGCCTTAATTGATAAGTAGAAATAAATTTCTGTCTAGCAGGGGAAGAAATACTTGCCAAGTACCAATATGGGGGTTTTTTTGAAAATTGCTTTTATATAAATATTACAAAATCATAAACCAAACATTTTCAAATATCTTTCTCTCATTTGTTCTTTAAAACAAAAAAGCAGTATATTCAGCATATGTCTTCAAAAAAGAAAGGCATAAAACCCATTAGGAACTCAAGCATTAGAGAATATATCGCTATACCTGCTGACACCTCTTTTGGTTTAAGTGACAAAGGCAAAGCAGAGGCTGTACTGACTTCTGTGAAAGACGACATCCATGGGGAAAGAAGGGGTTTTTATGCCAGGCGGGAAGCTGTCCTACTCGACAGTGAAGGGTAGTGAAGGAGGATGTTTAAGTCATCTGTTATCCCAGTGAGTGAAATGCAACCTCAGGGCTGTAGTTTCTCTAAGGCTAAGGGTGTACTTACACAGAACATCTCATTTACAGAAACTATAAAATATTCTACTGCAATTAGTTTAATCCAATAAGCTATCTGTTAGTGCTTCGAAGTAATAATTTAGTTTAAAATATTTATTATTTTTCTTTCAATATTTATTTTTCTCACTGTGCACATAATCCCAAATTCCATATTATTATACTACATAAATTTCCATGTCTGCTCTATGTTGCAAGGCTCCCTGTTAATCATTGTATTACATTTCAAAAATCTCAAGTAAGCCTTTTATCTGCTTATGCAAAAAGCTTTTCTGGTTCCCAACACATATTTGGATATCAAAAGTAGTTATAGATAATCAATATTCACTAAACCACAGAGTGAAAATTAGGAATCTCTGGTGGATATAGGTGTAATCACAGAACAGATAATAGTACTATAACAACTCACTATGTAAATGCAAATGACTGTGATGTATGATAGGTGATTAACCTATGAAATTTAGGAACCCCAAACTCAGCGTGGTACATATTTATATACAGAAAAAGAAAATACATATAGTTTTAAAAAAGGCATCCTGCCTTTATACGATGAGAGAGAAAACTTCCAAAGTAGTAGATAACCTGTTAGCAGCTTGTCTCTTGTCATTGGTTTTCCATGCAATAGATTGCATGACTACAGATTTTCTCTTTTATTTGTTAAAACATCTCTTATAAAGCCATCCAAAACACCATGGTTGCAAAAAGTTGTTATTTTAAAAAGTACTAATGAGACTGTGGCTTCACTTGTGTTATGCAATGCTGTCATTTGAAGGAATTCAAATGTAAAACTGAAGAGGGAAGAAGAACATTGCTACATAAGGAGATGCGAGCTCTGAGTAAAATAGCTGAATCAATACAAAAATAAAATTGCAATGCCTAAATACCCAGCACAGTGGATAGTGAGCAAAATACAAAGAGGGAAGGTAGCCTAGCTCTCCCACGCTGACTTTGAAATCTAACTAAACAGTGCATTCTTCTGTGAAACTGTAGTGTAGAGTTAAAAATAGCTCCACTTAAGCAATTTAAGTTAAACATGTTTTGGTATAGAGCATTCCGATGTCAGTAGAGCACCCCATGTGTCACATGTCCGGTACCTGGGAGCTCACTCGAGTTCACTTGTTGTGACTTCTCCGTTGCTGCCGGGTTGGGGACGGGGCAGGTGGGACCTGCTGTCCCTTCCCCTGAAGCGACATCCCGCGGTGCGTGGTTCTCCTTACTGACCCCACACACTGCTCCTGGTCACCGGCAACCAATGAGCCTGCTGCCATGGGAGCCTGGGCACCGCCAGTCAGAGTCACAGCCAAAGAAAACAAATTAGGCAGAAATCAGAAAAGAGTCAGAGGCTGAGAATGCGGCTGCTGAATATTGCAGAGTGCTGTGAAGTGCTAACGTCCTGGTGGTTAGATAGGATGAACATAACTTCCCCAAGTGATGGCAATCAGTAAGCAAGTCCTTCGGAGCTTTTGCCATGCGCTGTGCTCTTTAAAGTCTTCAAACATAGCCAATGTAAAGATTGCCTCATAGCTTTCAGAGGTTGGTCTGTAACGAAAACGTAGTTCCCAACCTGATTATCACCAGTCACATAGCAGAACTACAATCTGATTTGTAGAATGGGGCAGCTCCATGCTTTCATAAGGCAAATAGGAGGCTTCAATTTGCTAAGGGGTATCGTAAGTCTTTTTTTCATGTGTGTAGGCTCCTCAGGACAGGTTATGAGTTGTACTTAAATTAGGAGTTTCCAATACAATGAAACATTTTGGAACCAAAGCCTGTAATCACTGCCACGATATATTTCATCCTGCGTATAAAATGTCTTAGGTTCCCTCAGTGTTGCCACATGTAGATGGTGTTGAGCAAACATCAATTCGCTGGTTACCTATCTGCCTGATGGATACAGTTTGTCGTGATTTGCAGGGCACACTGGTGATCACAAATGCTACCTAAAGTTAGGGCTGGATGGAAACATAATTGCCTGTGCCAGCTCTGCCCAAGCTCACTGAGCCGGCTGACTGTTGTTTAGAAGTCTCCTGAGCACCACCTGGTTAGGTGTCTGCTAAATTTACAGAACCATACTTATGTAATTTAGAGACTCTTTCTAATTACACTTGGACATAATGGACACTGATTAAGACTGTGGAAAGGACTGGCAGGTAATACAAATCTGATGGAGTGTTAACTGTAGAAGCTTTAATCCAGATCAGCCGTATTATATATTATTCTCCTTATTCTTGAATTAGTATGATTTGACCCCCATTATAATATCCAGTGTAATATATTGGCATCTAGGGAAGGCCCCTGTAACTGCAATGTAAATTGTGAGCAAGCTCTTCATGGTATTACTGTATGGAGCCTTACATCACAGCCACCCATGATAAAATATCCCATTGCTAAAATAAGATGTGTTTCTGGACATAATTCTGTAGCAATACAGACTTGGAAAAAGCATGCTTACCTGAAGTGGTATATTTCCTAAAGAAAATAAATATATGCTGTTGGAAATAGATTTCATGGTGGTGCCTGAGGAGGGTGTAAATTCAATGCCTTTTAGCAATTAGAATTTAGGAGCTGACTCTTCAGAGCCCGAATGGTTAGCTCACCACAAGCAAATTATTTAATAGGGAAAACATTACTGTACAAAAATAGATGAATTACAAAATATTTATCTCAGTTTACCTTCCAGGGAAACAAACCTACTAACAGTTGTGTTGCTGTACAGAGATATATGCTTGTATGAAATCAGAGAAATTCAGGAGATTAAGTAAATAATCATCTTCTTCTTTATGTGACAGTAATAAGCAAACACCAAGAAATGTCTGTATATACTATTTATGAACGTACACATACACACATACATAAAATCAGATGCTAACTCACAGAACCTCAGAAAGTAAGGCGGAAAGGGAGATGAAGAGATGATCTTGTCTGTATACTGAAACTGGTGAACTCTTCCAAAACTGCCCTTGATCTACACCAAAAAAGCCCCTCTCTTTTCTCTGTGAATAGGAACAAAGGAATTGGGGCTCCTCCCAGGAATTTTCACAGGAATAGCACAAACTGCTAATGATCATGGTGATAACAGGACTTCAATACCTGCCAACGGTGTTGATATAATCAGAAACATTGCAAAATTATTGGGGTTTGATTGCGTGGCATAAAAGTGTATGAAAACTGTATCCAGGTAATAACACTGAGTACAGGTCATCTGTGAATTTGAAATGAGTAATTAAAATAAATTTAAAATAAAATTAAAAAAAAAAAAAAAAAGAGAAATGAAAAACCAAAAAACCCAAACCACTGAATATGAAAAGGGTAAGGAAAACAAACTTTTATCCAAAAAGCGATAAGGGAATACACGCTCTTCTGGAATGTATAAACAATGACTCAACAGGCTGCTTTAATATACTGAGCAACGGAAGAGGACTAAAGGACTAATAGGCAAAAGTTTAAAAAGATTGTGAAAACTGCAGATGAATATTCTTTGTCAGTCTTGAATTCGTTGATGTACATGTTAATAAGTGTCTTTGAAAGGTGTGGTTTTAAATTAATTACACAATAAACATTTCCTAGAAAACTCAAAAGCACATAGTTAGTGAGTAAGATTTTAGGTAGGATGGCATTTGTTAATGATTAGTGAAAACAGTCTTAAGCTAGAAAGCCATCTGTACCGATGCGTATGACAAAAGGAGATAGCTGGTGAATATGTACAAAATTACTTCATCTGTTTGTTTGGAAATATATCTCTCTTTTGGATGCTTACTGCAAATTAAGCAAAATATTCTAATGACGTGAAAATAAATGGTGGGTCAGCTGAAGCCCTGATGTAAAGTTCTCCTGTGAGTTCTTGATTGCAGGGCTGATGTTTGCAGGCTGAAATTACTTTTGCAGAGTATCGAAGGTTAGGCAAATTCCTACTTTTCATGCAAAAGTCAGCTCAGTTTTAGTTATAGAGCTATGACTAATGCCACCATAATGTATATCCATGCATTTGTACATGCTTTTTTTTTTTTTTATAATGTAGGATATACTTTGTTTCAAGTGAACATTTGCTTAACTGTAGTAACAGAATATGTAGCAACATGTGAGCGTGACACAGGCTGATTTATCTGGCAACATGAAGCTAATTTTATACTACACTATTTTGTATCTGTTGAATCAGAGAAATTTGTAGTAGCCCGTGAGATTTTCATCTGATATGGGTATTTTCCCCTTTGTGTTTTTAAATGTTAATGTCCCATTTTAGTTAAATGTTGTGCAAGAGATTTTTCTTACTCTTTTTAAGAGTAGTTGAAAGATGAAAGTTGAAACTTGAAAGATAGTTTCATGTTATTTTGGAGTATTCATGACTTCTGATGTACTTTTTAAAAAAAAGAAATTATAAAAGTCAATTTATATGAACAAGAGTGAAACAGAAATGCAGACTAGTATGCACACAGCATTTGCAGTAATAATGTCTTCAAAACCTTCTGTGGTCGCCTGAGAAAGGATTTGCCTAATTACTGAAAAATAACCTACTAAATCTGTGATTTTAACGTTATAATTTTGAGTCATGAAATGCAATAGAGCATTTAAAGGTTCTCTATAGCAATGAGTCTGGTTTAGCAGCGTTTGCACAATTCCTTTCTCTCAATTACTTTTTGCATTTTGGTCACACCAAGTGGATCAGGAATAAGGGCTTCTTTCACTTTTCAGAGGGCTGTGTCCACAACTATATGCTGTTGATTTGGCGTAACTTACAGCACTTCTAAAACTTGCTAGAAAGCTACTGACTTGCAAAAAGAAATGTCGAAGTATGTAATTACATCCCTCAGACCAAAATTATGCTTCAGTGCCTTCTCCTTTTTGCTGCTTTTGTCCTGAAAGGCAACAGAAATGGCAGCTACTGGCAACATTAGATACTGACTGCTCCCTATAGCATGGAGGATGCGTAATGTGTGTATCTATGCACACCCACAGTCTTTTACCTTGGATCACAATTTCTGGCAGCAGCTAGGAAATGAAATGTAATCTCTTTCAGTTTCTTGTTTGTCTTATCCGTCATGCATTGGAAAAGACCTTTGGTCACTGTCCCTACAGACTGTCACAGGCCTTGTCACACAGGCAGATAGGAAGCAATTGCACGGCATAAGCCAGGCTGTTTACTCAGCAGCACATAGGGGGGCTTTACCTGAAATTATGCCGTATTCATGTGGAATAGCTTTTGCCCCTTGCTCACCTCCTGGAGGTCATACCCTGCTAGCTGCCACCAGCAAAGGATTTGAGAGTCTTCCAGCAGCGGCGGGAACCGATGTGGAGGCACAGTGGGACCCTTAGGAGGCGTCCCTGGGGAGGGGACGAGGGTTTTCCCATGTGAAGGCAGCCCAGCTGCCTCCCGAGCCGTGTTACCGTCTCCCTGTTGCAGAGCGGAGGGGACATCAAGAGCTCGCTGGTCTCTCTGCATTAGCATCCCTTGCAAGACTGGAAAGGTCACCATTGGTACAGAAACCCAGGCACCAGGAATCAGCCCTTTGGGGTAGGGAAGAGATTGCTCCTACTTTTCTCCAGTTTTCTTGTATAATTCCACATTCCATCACCTTCTTTTTCTGTGGTTTCTTTTTTTCTTTTTTGGGGGGTTTGTTACTTTTTAATTTTCCCATCTGCTCCACCTTTTGAACCTATAATGTTTGTGAAGTCAAAAAACCAGGCGTACAACGAAATAGGTTTGGTCATTCTAGATTATATGCAAAGTGATGAAAGGTTTGTGGTTTTTTTCCCAGATGTTCATTATAAAAATTGGCTCTTGCATTAGAGAACCATGTAGTTTCAGTGGTTTCAGTCTGCAGAGCTAGAGAAAAACAGCTTTTTTTCTTCTTTTCAAGGGCATTGGAACTCAATCACATTCTCCAAAATTGCAAATGGCAGAAGATGATAGTTGGCAATGGAATACTTATTTAAAAGACGTGACCTAAAAAACTTTCATCCCTCAGGAAAATCCATGTGTTACATGAGGAGAACTTTGCAAACTTCAGGATGTTGTTCTTGAATATTTGACAAAGGTGACCAGAATGGAACGTCTTTTTTTTATCAGCGTCAAAACATGTAAATAGGAACTGTTTAAAAAAGAGGCCTATCTGTACTCCAAAAATTTAGAAGGTGGAAAATTAAGGCCTTTTACTGTGACTATGGGAGATGCTCTTAGGTCCTGAACAGCAGAAAAAGCACATATGTGTCCCCTTGAACCTTTCAAACCATACTAAATTTCCTAGCTTTGTCCAGATTTTTGCTTTATAAACCTCAAGATTCATAGGTTTTAAAGTACATCTGCTTACCAGGAGCATGCCTCATTTAGCACATTCTTCTCCCTGTACAGATAAAAATGAGTCTCTGGTCTCTTGGCAGCAGAGGTCAGTCGGGCAAAACCAGAGGTGTCTTGTCCACAGGTTGCTCCCAGCCTTTTGTTTTGGTTCTGTAAAACAGGCACCCACCGGCAGCACTGTTTAGCTACATAACTATATTGTGAAGCAGTACAAGATGCTGTCCCATGCTCTACAACACTGCTCTTACTCAAGTGAGCTTCCAATACATTTTTGGACTTACGAGGTAAGAGATTTATACTTACACTGCTGCACACTGCAGAAGATGGCAAGAACATGAATTTTTGCATATTCATTTCTACAACATTGTTTGCATATGGCTTTAATTCATAACAGACAGCCTTTGCCTGAATATTCTCACACTAATTCTCTCTCTCATGAAAGAAAAAGCACTTGAAATACTGGACATACAGAGGTTATAAATCATTCCTGGCAGCGCAGCCATTTCAGGAATTGTAACCATAACTGGGAATATGTTGCCTTTTAAACTTTCCAGCAGCAAATGTACTGGTTGTTCCCAGAGCCCTCCTGGGAAACGACCTGCTCAGTGACTTGTGGTTTACCACAAGTCTGCAGAAAAGCAAACTTTAAATTCTTTTCTTTTGTGCCGTAAAGGTAAACTTTAACCGGAGGTGTTTGAGAAGTGGTGTCCTACCTAGCGTTCCCCCAACCTTGCTGCAGGTGCCATTCTTCCTCGTGTGCCTGCCAGAAGCAAGGAGCAATGATTTCCAGCATGTGCCCTGCTAAACCCTGTAGGTGTCTAAGGAGTGGGCAGCTTCACTGCGGTACATGACCACATAATTGCACCTCTGATGGGCTCAGCTTCTCCAGTGTTAGCAGGCTGTCCGTGCCCTGGCTGGACAAGTAGGGGTTTTTCCCCAGATCTACCTTCTGGTGGGGTTGCTGCCCCTGGGGTCTGGCTAGGTTGCAGCACTACCAGTATTGTGGTGCAGCCGTGACCAGTACTATTGGAGTCAGTGAGCACCTCCTCTCCACTCAGCTACCCAACGCTCACATTTCGGGCTGGACACGGCTCACGTCAGACAACCCTGTGCCTCTGAAGCTGGAGTCCTACCTGCATCAGACCACACAGGGACAGGGGTTTGCTGCAGAGCGAGGCCTGGCAAACTGTAATTTCCTAAGTGGCGATGGGTTTGTTATCATGTGATAAATCTTTTTCTAATAACTGCTGCCAAAGAGGCAGTGATTTAGAGAAAGTACTCATTTCTATCGATCCCTTAAACCCTACTGAAAAAAACCAAACAGGATGGGAAACATATCCTCGCAAGGTTTCTGGCATATCTGGGCCCATGATTCAGCATTTCCTAAATGGATAATTATTTAAGTCTGGTTTTTTCCTTTGTAAGCAATACTGGTGTTTTAGTAGCAAAGTGTTAACTTGTCTTTTTACTGTTGGCATCCAGTTGGGGCCAAGCAATTTG
This sequence comes from Egretta garzetta, assembly GCF_000687185.1. NCBI lineage: Eukaryota > Metazoa > Chordata > Aves > Pelecaniformes > Ardeidae > Egretta > Egretta garzetta. Next base: position 2,369,774 of record NW_009258952.1, on the reverse strand, counting down.
CATAAGTATTACTATTACTGTCACCCCTAGAGACTGTTCTGATATTGTCAAGAACAAAGCACTGTAAAGAAACACACAGCCAAAGACGATTGAATATCTGTGCACACGATGTGAGATAAATTTGTCAGCTGTTAATTTCTTAATAAAAATCAAAATAAGTAGAGGAATCCCATTAAGATATGCTATTGGAAATCCCATAAGTATTTGGATTTCTTGAACACTCTGTAAACAGGATTGTCATTAAAACGCATGCATCTTTGTGCCAGTAATTCGGTCTGAAAAGCAACCTGTTGGGTTTTTTCCTCCATTCAGACATACCTTTGAAGTATTTTTGGCAGCAATACCAGGAAGACAATCACTCCACCAGCATCTGATTCTTTGCACTGCATGCGGGGGGAGATACAGTGGCTTAATGACAGCGTTGGAGCCAGATGCTCTAGTGTCTCCCGGCTTAGGGAGCCAGTAATTCCTGCCACTCACATGGTCCCTTTGATTAAGTGCCTCTTGCTCCTTTTAGGAAACCATTTGCTGCCCTGCAGTGTTCTCTGATTCACACATACTTGTGTGCGTCTCCATTTAATTTGCCTCTCCCCCACTCAGCCTGTTATGTGCCATAATATGGAAGAGCAGGCTTACCCCCACAGTGATCTATTAGGAGCCAGTATTTCGTGGATAGAGGCCAGGACAGCTGCTGACTCTAGTAACTTCAGTAACAAAACACCAAGGAAACATCACCTAATTTTTCAGCTTCAGATTGATCTCAATTAGCCAAAACAGCACATGTTGTGACTAGAGTAGTCCCCAGTCTCTTTTGGCACAAACAGGGTTAAATATCGAAGCGAAGGGACATACTTTTCATGTTCTATCATGGAAGTACAACTGGTAAGTGTGATGACTGTGTATCTCAGGAGGTGAAAAATGACCAACCAGTGATGAGCAAACACTGGCAGAAAGCGTAAAAGCAGACACATAATTCACAGGCCAGACAGCAAGAGATAAGACACTGCATACGAATAAGAGTATGTGGGTGTGAGAGCGAGCGAGTGCTGAAAGAGACGATTTAACTGCTTCGCTGAAAGTGCAATTACACCAACAGCTCTTCTGACTGCATTTCATCAGTAGATACTACCCGAGGGCATAAAACTGTTAAAAAAACCCAAAACCAAAATGTATGAAAATGGCAGGCTGGCTTCTAGGCAAAATAAATAACAATCAGTTAAAAGTACCAATACACAACATCTGCCTGTTAAGGAATCAGCTTGGTTTCTGTTTCTACCTCAGAATGTGTATTTTTGGCTCAGATTTAGAGGTTTTCTTCTGCTTTCAGCAGACCATTTGAACAAGAACGTGCGTTCTGGATAACTATCACCTAGAAATTTTATCTGGCTGAAGGTACCTTAAATTAGGTAAAAATAGTGATTCTTCCATTAATTAATAGTTTTCTTCCTTTAATATCCTTAAAAAAAAATCACTGAAAAATAGAGTACTGATATTTCTTGATTTCCCTGAATACCCCAAGCTGTAATAGAATATAAGCCTCTGCTTAGCCATGTGGTAAAAGATCTTTATGGGCTGTCACTGCAGATATGACCTGAGAGAAGAGCAGTATTCCAGTTTCTGAGGACTTTCTTGGTGACTGCAGAAAAAAAACCAAAACAAGACTTTCTTTCCAAAGTTGGATGAGAAAGAGAATGGGGCCTGAAATAAAGTTGAGGGGAGTTTGTTCCGCCAAGAAGCAACTCCAAAATTTTAAGTAGATGTAAATAATGGGGGTTTTTTTGTAAACTTTTCATTTTTTCACTGATCTCTAACTGAGCCTTTCAGGTTGATCTCTGTGGCTGATTCCCAGGATCAGCCTGTAAAGTTGTTGGGTACCTCTGTGCTCCTAAGAAGAAACCTTTGCACGCAGGATCAGTATTTGAAGCCTTAGAGAGCTCCTGACTGAGGACCTGGGCTGGAGGAGGACCTCCATCCTCTACCATTGAGTGCTATGGAAATTCTGGCTGTTCCCAGCTGTGGCAGGTTCAATCTGCAGACTGCTCTCATGTGGAGCGGGCATGACTGGATTTTCAGAAGTGACAGGTTCAGGATATGCATGATCCCCTTACACAAATTTTAGATCCAGACAAGTGGCAGTTTGGTTTTCACCTCAATCATCAGTGCTTTTGCCATTGTTTTTAATATTGCATGTCCATACTGCCCTATCTTTTTCAGTAGTGGCCCCTATTTCTTTGTGAATGAATTTAGCTTTTTAAAGAACAGACTTGCAAATATATATTTATTATGGAGTAAGAATACTTGCTCTCACAAAGTCACAAACCTAGAAGCAGAACATTTTATTACCATGTCCCAAGCATTCTGTGAAGGACAATTTCTGAGTAAAATGCATAAACATTTTTCATAGTTCAGATTGCTGAGCTCTGGGCCACTTATACTAGCTCTGTGGAAGTAGCTGATTGCACTTTAGGTTTGTAAAGCCAGTCTGGATTTCCTGCTTATCTGTTTAATTTAACTGCCTTTAATGATCCAGCACATATGGCCCGATGCAGTAATACTGGATTACAAGCCATCTACTTTTTATGCTGGAGAAAGATTCAATTACTGTGACTGTTTCACCCACCTATTATGAAACTTGGCTGGAGTTTTCCACACTGTCTTTCAAAAGAAATTGAACTCCTTCAGTGAAGGCTTCTCCATGCTCTTGCAAATTTCAGGATGACCCTATAAGAATTTTAGTTCCACAGGTCTCATTTGAGTATTTAAGTAATGATAGAGGACAGTGCATACTCAAATATAATTTTCTGAAGTTTTTTTTCTTATTTTAGTTTTTTTTTTTTTTTTTTTTTTTTTTTTTTTTTTTTTTTTTTTTTTTAAATTACAGTAATATTTTCCAGCTGGTGATACTTACATTGTCTGGGTCTGATTTAGCCAAATGCCAAACACACACATTCTTAAGTGACTAGATCTCCATTCAGAAGTCTCATAGCTTAGTTTTCCAGATTATGTATCTGAACTATTCAATTTTGAATACCGTGAATAACATTAGATTTTATAAATTATTTGTAAAGCAGACAAAAGTGGCTGAATAAAATATAATTATAGTACATAAACATAGTCAGTCTCGGTCAGGATCTGCTATTCCAGCATTAAACTGCAATGCACATAGGGACTTTGATTTGCAGAGTGTCTGTATCAGAGAAAAATATACAGGCAAATGGTTGATTGAGCTCCGCTCTGCTATGTCGTGCCCCTGTGCTTCCCAGGTGGGAGGAAAAGCATGATCCAGGCACTAAATTTCAAAGCAATGTGTGTTCATTCAGGTGAATGAAGTTATTTCAATACATCTTTACAATGTACATATATGGTATGTTTTTATCTTCCAGTCACCCTTCTTTTTTTTGTATTGTTGAGGCACTCATGTCTTTTGGAGGTAGCCAAAATAATGTAGTCCCTCCATCTCCTCCTGGCCATGAATTCTGCTTGTAGAAGAGTTCATTACTCTTCCTAGAGCCAAAAAGAGCTGGGAAGCCATTCTGCAAACAGTTAACATCTTGCCTAGAGGCATGAAAGCAGAGCATCCCTTTTGCTCAGTAGCTCCCAGCCTATTTGCAGGCCCTCTTGCATGGTTTTAGCCTTTCAGATTTCATTGCCATTCCGTGCTCCTTTCAAGTGCATTTCAGACCCTGCATTTTAAACCAACTCTAACTACAATCTAGAGACCCATACAATTGCACTTAAATTTAAATGCCATTAAGTGACTGAATAATTTATCAGTGTATGCAGCAAAGGTTAATTGATGGTAACATTAATTCTGTGGATGTTAGAAGTATTTTAGCATTTTCTGATGTTCCAATTATCTTTTGAAATGCCTTAAATTTTCTCCTCCAAGTCAGCCTTAAGATCTATAGAAACATCGTCATTTAATTTTGCATCTCTCAGTTTTAGGAAGACAGCTCTACCTTTCATATAGGAAATACATATTTTTCCTCATGTACTGGCAGGACCAGAAGAAACCACCTCTTCAGGTGCTTGTATTCATTCTGCTTCAGTAGCCAATAGCTATGTACCAACCTAAACTAGAAATGTACACAAACAATCCGTGTAACTACCAAGAACACTGACATGATTTAAGACCTCATTGCAAAACTGGACCAGAACTCCAGTGCACCTAGGCTAGCATAGAAGTGAACGACATCTTCAACATGATGCTTTTTGACTAAGAAATTACAGAAAAAGAATAAGTCCACGTATTTGCATGGAACTATAAGGAAATTATGCCATTTGGGCTTAACAAAGTGTTTTCTTACAAGCTGAGAGCATGGAAGTGACCTACTGTGTGCCTACCCAAAGAAGTCTAGGTTACATCTCTGTAGCATTTCTCTCTGCAGGAAAGCCAGTTTGTCCACATCTGGCATGATGAATGTGAGCAGTTCCGTCATTTGCTTACATGCTTTACAGCATGTATCATTAGGTATTATTAGCTCTGCGTTGCAGGGTGGGGACTCAAAGCAAAGAAAAATGAAGTAACTTGACCAATGTTGTATGGGAAGTCAGTAACAAAAGATGGAAAGGCTTCAGAGATTCTGTCCAGTGTTCCTCCAGTAGCTACTGCTACAGCCTCGGATGGGTAGTTATAAATACCCAGTTGTTTTAAACTACTTGTAAAAGTGCATTCTGTGGTACCCTATCTCAATACAGTTACTGAGACTTTGAACAAGCCTATAAGATAACATTTATACAGTATAATGTTTTCAACAGTTTTGCTTTGATGGCTGCCATAGCCACTTTGTGCAGTCACAGCAAAACAAGGAATAGCGGCTAAAATGTCAGTAATGGTTACCTTTTGTTCTCTTTGTAATGTTTCTTTCCTGTAAAATTAAGTGTTTGCTAATAGTTTTGGATGATAACTTTGCTAAGTTTCTAGGTAGTTACATACAATGAGCAATGGCAACTACCCGATTAGGTTTTCCCTGCTTCTCAAACACTGTGTGAAAACCCATTAATTAGTCCTTATGGTTGGTTTTTGCTTCAGGAAACACTCACGTTTTGCTCATGAGTTGAATAGGTCCATGCAGGGCAGAGCAAAAGGTTCTGAAACTTCCAGGATATGCAAAAAGACCAAGACAGTTTTCACTGAAACTCCCAACTCAAGAAAGCAATATTTAACCTGTAGCTAAATATATCCAACTTGGGAGGCCCAAAAGGGCAGACTTAAGCAATTAAGTCATTCATTTAAAAGTCAGTTCTACATCTGATTATATGGAACTGTTTAACTTTGATTTTCCTTCCCATTCCAATTACTTGTCAGCCTCTTCGATAATGAACACTTGTTTAATGATAACTTCAGGGGTATCTGCGCAGGTCCTACCTCTTCTTACTCTCCCAACTATGCAATCACTTCAATCTCTGTAATTCATTATACCTTGCGAATGCCATTTGGGGTAATCTTATATATGCGATGAAAATGGTAAGAACTGTCTAGCAAATATTAATATCCTTCCTACATGAATGTCAGTGTGCCCACTCAATGTCTTACATGAAACTGTAGCTAATGGAGATAGACAGAAACTTTGAAATGTAATATCAACGTGTAAGTATTTATATTGGCTAGATTCTTTGCCAAGTTCCGTAGTACCATTTCAGAGATCTTGGATGTTTATATGTAATAGATGATCTAATGAAAGGTGCCTTTCAGAGTAGGTAACAGTACAAATAGATGTTATGATGGCCTTTAACAATAGTTGCTAATCTAAGCACTGTGTCTTAAATGAAGTGGTGATATAGTATTGAGTCATTACAGACACATCAGTTAACAATCGGCCTTGTTTAAATGAAAACAATAGGCTAGCTTGTATTGGAAGAGAAATAGTGGGGGAAATAAGATGATTTCCACATTGGCTATATATCACTCTGGCAAAATGGGTTTGAAAAATATTTTAAGAACAGAAAAGAACCACCTTCGTCTGAACAGTCTATAGTATGTGACAGTGAGAGATGCTGAGGTCAAAATAAATTCAGACTGTTTACATTCAGGAACCTCAGCAATTTGAAGAGCTGATTCATATTAGAGATTATCAACCAAGATCTTGTAATATTAAATTAAAGAGAATTAAAGTTCTACTCCGTTTACCTAAATTCAGTTTTCTGAAACTTAGGCATCTAACTTAGACCAGTTGCCTAAAATTCACCACCATCAGAGGCTGATTCAACTCAGTCCAAAAGAATGAAACAGCCAGGGATAAATCACTCCTTTGGAGGAGTTTGGCTTCTGCATTGACTCGAGATGACTGGCTTTAACTGCAGGGCTAACTTCTGTGGTTGGTAGCACTAGTGGTCGTTAAATGGTAGTTAGAAATAGTTAAAAATTAGGTGAGATAAATCTACTCATTCTTTTCCCAATGTGACTATGAGAGGGTATCCATCCATAAATATGTAAAATATTACTTTGAAAATTGTGATTTCAGATGTATGCAGGTTCCTAAAGACTGACTGTAGCACAAAGTAGGTTGTCCAAAAACTGGTTGGTTTACATCCTCTGACTTCAAAGTCAGAATTTATGCTCCTAGGCCATTAAGAAGACTGGGTTTAAGTGAGCTCATGAGATCCCATTGAATTTGCATTTGCTGAAGACACGTATTAAACATGCAGAAGGTAGGAGTTCCTTTGTACATGTTTGACTGCCTTTTTATTTCCAATAATTTGTGTTCTGTGATATGAATGCTACTTTCTTACATAAAAAATATATGTTTTTTCAGGAAAGATTGTGCTGCTTTGTGCACTAGGTAATAAGGCTTTGTATTTGCAGTGGGCCTGCTTGAAAATGATTTTTAACCACTTTAATCCAGGATAAAGCTCCATTTGCAAACCCAAGTTTTTCATATATATTTTCTGTTATAGAAAGGAAATTAGTAGATCAAGTGTGTACCTATAAGTTATTTTTAGAGAGAAGGTGAGTTTATAGCCTGAAGCTGTATCTTTTATTGAAACAGCTCACAGAGCAGGAGGGGAAGAAATGCATGAACTTTCCAGGACTGAGGTAGCTCAGAAGTCACCAGTGCCTGAACCCTGACTGGGTATGAACATTTTACACAGTAGCATAGAGTGCATTTCTTTTCACCGGGATGAAACCACTGTAAAAATACTTAATCTTTGGGACTGCCTTTCCTTGTAAAACATGTTAGCTGCTGGAGGTGCCAGATGAATACTTAAAAAGTATTAAGGGCACCTATATATAACAGATTATACAACCTTCATAAATAATCATCAGACAATATTAATCAAGCTCTTATCCTAATTTATTCTGCTCCACTGGATTAATTTTAATATCCTGCAGGATGAAATATTTGTCAATATTTTCACTGAATTTTTTGTGATCTGTCCAATTTAATTTATATTTTAAAGATGGGGCTTCATAAAGTATCCTTAAGGTTTTGCTTTTGCATGATATTTGCATGAAAAACGTAGTGTCTCTTAAAGGAACACAGTTGTATTTCCTATTGAGGTGGAAAAAAAAATGTGGGAAAATAGTTGGGAAGTGCATATCATGTGTCCAGACTACTGGGGTAAGGGACATTTATAGCTGCATTTTCCTATGCTTGCATAGGCAACATGAGAAGGTAAGTAATTTTCTAAGTAGATTTAGACTGTTGTGCTTAGAGGTAAGTAATTGCAGATGTACATAGCAAAAGTACCTGTGTGTGGAACAGCTTATACATTTAAATTTCTCTTTCAGCATATGGAGTATCCAGGCTGTATGTGAGCAGGTATGTTTTGCATCTGTAGGACTCTTGGAGAATCCAGGTCAGAATAAGTAATTGAAGTCCATATTAACACCAAAATATCGAGTAAATAATACTGTATTCTCTGTCCTCAGTTTTTCTTCCAGAACACTTGATTCAATCCACCCCAAATAATTAAACTCTTCCTTGGAAAGGATTATCAGCATTGTAACCATAATTCTATCATGAAATTACAGTCCTCAGATTAGGAAATGTAAACATTCTCTTATAAAAGGCAACAAAAAAGACCTTTTGTTGATTTAAAATTAAGAGGAAACGATATGATGGAATAAACAAAAGCTATTAAACTAATTACAAACTGGAATATATTTTTGACAGTATGAAAATTACAAGAAAAATGCAATTAATGATTGGAATAGTAACAATCACATTTTACTCACGACGCCAAGTTTAATATCCTGTCTTGTAAAACACAGACAAACCTCATAAACAAGCCAACTGCTAGATTGATGTGATTAATCAGTTTTTATAAATATGCTGGTGCTGGGTGACCAATTTCAAACAATAAACAGAAAATCTGGAGAATCCAAAATGAAAAAGCTCCATCTCATTCAATATGAATAACTGGTTGTTTTTTTGTTTTTTTTTTTCCCGATTAGAGTAAAATAGCCTTGTGGAGGTCACTGTAGAGGAACTGCATTGCAATCAGCTCCTGCAATATCCCTGTGGCCATTGTCATGATCTCTAATACTCCATCTGCAAAGCCCCTGATGCTGCATCTTCAGCTGTGCATCATTTTAGCAGGGGTCTCCAGCCTGCCTCTGCACCCCATCGCTGGGTTGTATCACACTACACAAAGTGATTCATCTGCAGTCCACAGCTGTCCTGCTCTGACCTTGTGAGCAGAAATTGTTCCACATGGAACGAATCCAAAGGAAAAATGTTTGGGTTTTTTAATGTGAACCAAATAATCCCAGCTGTGGACTCTTGTTGGAGTGAAACTCCAGAAAGGAGCATTTAGAATGGTTGCCTTTGCAAAGTCATTATGGCAATAGAATCATAGAATCATTTAGGTTGGAAAAGACCCTTGAGATCATTGAGTCCAACTATTAACCTAGCACTGCCGAGTCCACCACTGATCCATGTCCCTAAGTGCCTCATCTATACGTCTTTTAAATACCTCCACAGGTAATAATATCATTGCATGACCAATTGAAACATCACCTGAAAAATTATCTCATAAAGTGTTAAATCTACATATAATTATGAAAAATGAGACGGCAGCAATTAGTCTCATATAAAAGTATAAATCACCAATATGGAATCAGTACTGGTGGATCTGTGATAAACGTTTCATTTATTTTCACACAGCGAAACATGGTACTAAAAAACATTGCAAAAACATTGAAGTAATCTGTACTTTTTCTTTGGAGCAAACAAGGGTAAATTTTTTGACTGGCTAATCGTTAATGCTTAGTATAAAGAATATGATTTTTTATGATTATGATTAAATTGATTCTTAGACTTAGGTCTTCTGCAGCATTTCTGAAAAGTCCTGTTTATGTCTAAGTGTGTCTTTGAAAAAGTGTTGAGTTTTTTTCTCCACTGTTGGACTATTGCCGTGTTTTAAGAGGAAATGCATCACCAGGACTTACCATGCTGGAGCCTTGAAGGACAAAGTACCGTATTGGGGGACACAGACAATTACGGTCTTAGCAAAACAGATACAAGTGATGTTGTTTTCCACAGACTCCTAACAGGCTTTTCAACAAAATGTGTTGTCATTGAACTAGCAAGTGGCCCTAGCTTTTCTGGCAGCTCTCCCTCTAGAATGCCATTATAAACTTAAGATATTGTAGTGCACTTTTAACCTAAAAGGAAAAAAGTGTTTCCAGAAAAAAGCTGCAAGCCCACCAGGCAAAAAAGCTCTGTAAAGATTGATGCCTTTCAGTATCAGGGAAAACTGAATTTAATGTGAGTCCTTAATAATTCCAGTCACCTTGGAGCATTTTTAATGGTGTTATTTCACCAGTTCTGTTCCCAAACCCTGATCCCGATCAGTCATCATATATGAATTCCAGTCCAAGCCATCTTCACCAAAATGCTGTTTGATCACTTCTATCTATTAAACATCATTTCAGTTAAGTGACATGTTCCCTATCACAGACCTCCATGTAAATAAAGCCCAAATAAATTGAGGGGATGGAGGACAAAAGCAGCTAGCAAGGCTAAGGGAACAGACCTGATCTGCTTTCTGGTGCCTAAGGCTCTGACTGGGCTCTTGCATAATTGATTTTACAGACTACTGGGCTAAATATAGGACCTGCCTACATCAGATGAACCTTAGAGTGTAATCAAAAAGACAGATCTAAAGATATAATGATATGTCTGAAAAGATGAAGACTTTTTTCTTCTTTGAAGACCTTTGGGGACTCCTTTGGAGTCTTTGGAGTCTTCTTCTCCAACTTGATAAAATCACTGTTTGTATACAACAGTGTTTCTTACATAGTGTCTGCCACTGAAACTGTGTTCCAATCTAATGTGGAAACCACAAGAGTTTGAGTAATCACCCTATGTTTGTTCTTTACTTTGATCAGCTTCTATATAGTGGCATCATGGGGAAAAAGACAGCAATATTCCAAAGACACTAACATAGGTTAATTTAACTTAATCTCTCACTTCAGCCTGCAGTACTTGTCAGAAGAATATATTAATGTGGGACTTTTCTGTTCTCAGAGTAGTCTTTGTCAGGAGTTTGAAACGTCTGAAACAAGATAATTAAAGAATCCTTAAAAGTGTACTTTGGTGTTCTGATCTTTCTTCATATTTTATAGTTTGCCTGAAATAATTCCAGCATATCCTTCTGAAAAAGAGCCGAGCAGCCAGTCACATTAAACCATATTTCCTCTGTTGTAAACTAGTCCCCTGATTATACTCGACACCATACTCTTTGTTGAGTTTTGCAGTTCTGGCTCTGGAACAGTGATCAACGCTTCACTATACTCGCATGGCAGGGGCCTATTTATAGACCTATCTTACAAAATGAATATCTGCAAGAAGTCCATCATATATGGATTGAAAAAGACCTATTACATTATTTTCTATTCAACCTCCCTGTTGTGATATAACCTGGCAGGCAGCAGAACACCACAGAGTCGCCCACTCACTCCCCCCCTCCCTCAATTGGATGGGGGGGAGAACTGGAAAAAAAGTGAAACCCTTGGGTTGAGATAAAGACAGTTTAATGAAACACCAGGGGAAAATGATAATAATAATGATAATAATAACTATAATAATAATGATAACAACAATAATAGACTATACCAAACAAATGACGCACAGTGCAAGTTCTTACCACTCACTGACTGATGCCCAGCCCGTCCCTGAGCAGTGATTGCTGCCCCCTCAGCCAACTCCCCCTCATTTATATACTGAGCATGACTCTTATGGTCTGGAATAGCCCTTTGGCCAGTTGGGGTCAGCTGTCCTGGCTGTGCCCCCTCCCAGCTTCTTGTGCACCTGGCAGAGCATAGGAAGCTGAAAAGTCCTTGACTTAGGGTAAGCACTACTCAGCAACAACTAAACCATCAGTGAGTTATCAACATTCTTCTCATACTAAATCCAAACCGCAGAACTATCCCAGCTACTAGGAAGAAAATTAACTCTACCCCTGTCGAAACCAGGATGCTCCTACAAATGCAAGTCCATTTCTACAGTATACTAACTGCTCGCTCCATAATTTGTTGCATAAAAATCTAGGGCTTTACATCTCTGAGAAATTTCTGCAGCAGAGCAACACTTTTTCCTCCCACTCTTAGGACATTTTCCTGACTTAAAGATTCTTCCTAATTAGCTGTGTGCATTGATATACTGTCGTACCATTCTGTTTCCCATCTCTGTTCTTCACAAGGAGTAACAATCTTTTTAAAAAGCTTTTCTCATTAGTAAGTATTTTTAGCTCTTACCTCTGTGTTTCCCAAAGACAGTAAAAACGTGGACTCTATTTTTTTACCTACTTCCTTTTTTTTTTTTTGAGACCAGCATAGCAATTCTTTTGTATTCACAAAAACGCCTGGAATATAGCATACAACTATCACGAGCCCAGCTTTTGAAACAACTCACACCTACCTCTTGCAGTTGTTTTGTACGCAGAAATACTTGTTTATGCCAGACTCTGCTTTCTTTACATAACCAGAGACTGCTGCTTTCACAGGATAATTAATCCAGCTTTCTCTGATCATTCTGATGTGTTCATAAACACATACTTGTTCCGAATGCTGTTCTTGTGGTACCTCATGTCTGGGTTTACACGTGTTGGCAACAAACAAGAATTGTACTGCTTCTGGAGATTTACATCAGGTTTTGCAGTAATTTGCTGCATTGCCATATGGAAGCACTGTGAACGTGGCTCTGCAAATATTCTTTTTAATCACAGGGGTTGGTGGTGGCTGTAGGTAATGCCATGCATCCATTTGCAATCAGAGATATTTATAAGTATGCAGCTACTGGCACCAGTATAACAACAATGGAAATCATGAGAAAGATGACATCTTTTGGAAATCTCTGCAGACTTGTTCGTTAGACACACATTTTTATACAAATAAAGAAAAAAAAGTTAACATTTTCATTTTAAGAGAATAAAAAAATCCCAAAGTTTCTGTCTTTATTGGTCTCAGCTATAGTCTCTCCATCACATGCTTTGAAATACTGGTGTGCAGCATGTGGAGAGTAACTGTTTCAGAGAAAGAGCTCTCGCTGAACCTGATTTCCCAGAACAGCCGTAGGCAAAAGTCTTTCTTATTTGCACAAATAGGTTTCATGACTGTGTGCACAAATTGTATTCAAGCGTGGCCATAGAGGCAAGGTTCATAGTGGCAATCAGTATAGCACTAGGGAAGCATTTGGAGAGCAAATGAATGTGTGCTAAGTATCTGACGCTCATACCATCCGCATTCTAGGGGAAGTTAGCTTTACAGGCTGTGGTCTAAATATTTTAGGGGTTGGAGGAGCATGCTTTGGGAGCACATTTTTCAGTTTGGTTTCATCTGAAAGGAATTCAGGCTGAGCACTGAGAGCCTGCTCCCTGTGTGAATCTAACTGGTAAGTGGGGATGATCAGAAGATTTGTCTCAGAGCTACACTCCTGAATGGAAATAAGACATTAATTTAGGACACCCAGAGCTAGTCAAGCATCCAATTGCTCTCTGCGGCATACTTGTTGTACCCGATTCAGAAACATAGTTATTCACAAAAGCAAAATATTCCAATGTCGTTTTGCTTTTCTTTGCCATATGTAGGGTTTGGTGGTTTGGTGGTTGGTTGGTTGTTTTTTTTTTTTTAATTAAATATTCTCTAGCACCTTTTCTAGAATAAAAAGGAAGTTTCTGAAGGGACCTACAGTACCATGGCGATTGGGCCTCTCCAAGCCAAGATGTGTGCTTTGAAAAATAACTCTTCAATTCCTCAAACAATGGCTATACTCCTGAGCAAAACTGTGCAATCCATCAATTCTGCAAAGGCTTACAGATTGAAAGGAAGGTTAGGGAGAGGGAACAAACAGAAGAGGAGGACTCTAAAGAGGCAATAAATGCTGTTAAATCCCTTTAGTTCTCACAATTTGAAATTTGCAAAGTGTAAGATGTGTAATTTAGTCACATATGCAGTGTCAGAGTGCTCTCAGGGAGCATTAGTCTGGCGCTGAAAGTTACCTTAGCGATTCTGCTCTGGGATAGGAAAAAAAAGTCGAACCAGATGGGCAGCTAAGGGCATTGCCAAACCATCACCAACCCCGAAGGACTTTTTCTGGTAGAGCTCCTAACTGAAACATTGGATTTGGAAGCAAAAGGGAGAGGAAAGCAAGGGAGAATGAGATACTCATAGATGTTTTTCTTTGTATGTTTTAGAATAGATTATGTAGTGTAAATTAAGCTTATATTTTCAAATATAGTTTATATGAACTAGGAAAAGCCTAGCTTCTACCTGTTTTTTTCCTCCATTCAGCTAAAGAAATTACTTTTCATAGCACTGTTCTTGAATTAAAAAAAAAAAGCAGGCTACACTTTTCCTCAAAATTAATGAAGTGCCAGTCAGCAAAGCATTCAAGGTTTGTCCTAGTGAGTGTCTGCTTCAGTCCTATCCTGAATCACGGCCAATAAATTGCAGCGTTCGGAACTGCTGCATATCATTGCATGTGCTTTTTTTATTATACCAATGCCACCATATCTTTTCTATTGTAGCACTGAATATTATGTAGGAAGTTCATAATATTATAATTTAATGTTAATATTAACAGCATAAAACATTTTAAATTCCTTAGTATTTTTTTTAAACCCAGGCACCTATCTGTTGCATACAGAGTAATTATTTTTTTTCTTATCTTCAGAACTTCCTAGAAGTACAAGAAAATCCAGCCATAAAAGCCCTAAAAAAGAATTTTTTCTGAGGACATAATGAGTTTGGGCTTGTTCATGAGCTATCTTTTTGAGTGCTCACCTTTGCAAAGAGCCAAGGGAATAATTGTTGATTTTCTCAGCTTTCCTGTGGTTGGTCCTGATTTTTTTCCCCTATGAATATCAGAGTATAAAATAGAAAGATGGCTTTATAGAGATAAGTATCTGAGCCTGTGTATTCTGAATGTTTGGCAGATAATACTTGAACTTTAAATTCTACAGGGATTTGGCAACTAGAAAAGGAAGGAATCTGTCTTTACTAAAGGAAATGTAGTAAAACCTCACTGCCTTTGTGATTGCCTTCTGTGATAGAACCTGTTGATCAGGAATTACTAGGTTAAGAAATAAAGAGTATATTCTGCTTTTCCTGTGGCCTGTCTCCCCTGAAGAACTGCTTTTCTGTCAGTTCTGTGTCATTTGTGGTTTGTATCTGTTTTGCTAGCATTTAGTCCAACTATAACACCTCTGCTGAGTCCTTCAAACAGCAGGAAGAGATGTCTCAACCCCAGAAAAAAATGCAGCTTATAGAAGATTGACAGAATTGTTCCGGGGGCTGGATTTACAGAGGATGTGAGGCACTGAGATTTCACCTAAAGTCCCTTTTAGGGCTATGCAACCCTTTATGACCTTCTATGATACAGTTTGACTTTCAGGTACTGTTAGATCTTGATCTAGCTCTGTCATGCCTTAAACATGGACTCACTGTGTCTCTCTCAAACTTTCAACAGTAAATTGTACATCAAACATACATAAACCCAAACCAACTCTACCATCTCATCTCTCCAGAATGACAGACGATGTAAGTGGGATTGTTCATGATACATTGCAAGAAGCAAATTGTGTCTAGAAACCTGTTATCTGGAACTCTGCTGATCTTTGTCATTCATCATTTGTGTTAAGAATGTAATACAGAATTCAGATTTCTTTGTGTGTATTCTGCAGTCCTTCTTGAGATGCTAATTTTAGTTCTACAATTCTTTTGCTGCTTTTATTAACATTTCTAGAAATTATTTTACATAAGCTTTAGAAATTGTAATCTTGCTTTAGAAATTGTAATCTTGCTTTTTTATGTCGTTGCAATGCATGAACCTGTATGTTCAGTAAGATCAGAATCAGGACCTTTTTTTTTTCAGAAGCAAGTAAAATCTTGTTGCAAATAACACAAAGACATAAAACCAAAAAATATATATATATATGTATTTATGTATATACTGCCCTAGTGTGTATATAGTGGCCTAGTGTCTTTCTTTTGCCAGCCCTGTCTAAATCCTGAAGGCTTCTTGCTTTCAGGTTCAGCTTCCATCAGGAATAAAGCCAGTTGCTGTGACAACTTTATCATAATTGTTACAAATGTTAGGAGTGAAGACATATTTTACTCTAATATAGGTAATCATCTTTGCTAGGTTGTGACTTGTAAATTAACTGCATTTTTGAATGCAACACAAGTCACTGATAATGTTGTGTGGAGG
>NW_009258952.1:2321423-2354094 GCF_000687185.1 Egretta garzetta | reverse complement strand
AGATGTAGGTCAGAAGCTGTTTGCCAGGGGTTTCTGGTTTGGGCTATGTTCATGCTCAGGACAGGAAAGGGAACTGAATTTAGACTCTGGGGCTACCTCTCTGTCAGCACACTTAGCATGGCCCATGCTTGGGCTTATGCACTACCCAGAATCGTGCATTCTCTTAAATTGTTAACATGTTCCAAGGGACAATTTTAGTCCATATCCGTGCCCTCTGCTCAGGCACGGAAAGGAATAGCACAGGATATGGGAAAGAAAAAAGAGTTCAGCCATTTGGATGTAAGCCATGGTGTTGCTTGCACTTCATTTTACCTACTGGTGTAGGTGTAGCCCCAGACTTTACATTCACCCCTCTGAGTATCGTATGCTACTGAGGAGGAGTCAGATATGATGAGGAGTTGACAGATGTGATTGCTTTTAATCATAGATTTGATTGGGAAGGAGCTACAAGAAACAAGATATCAAGGTTCATAAATAGCAATTTGTAAAATCCATTAATTGCTGCTAGTTGCACTAAGGAAATATATAGTAGAGCCCTCCTGGGGAATGGAAATGCCTTCAATTTTGAACAGGAGACCCAAGGACAAGCATATTGATCTTTTTTTCATAATTGTACTATACTTCTAGGTAAGTGACTATGCTAGCTACGCCAGGATAGAGCTTGGCTACTTTTGTCTTTAGACAAATTGATTTATCCAAATTTTCCAGTAAATTTGTTCATTTTATATTGCAAGACTCTGCATTAGCTTGACCTTGCCAACTTATACTGTAGTCACTAACATACATGTCACTAACATACCAGCCCTAACAACATGCTTTGGATCCTCTTAATTTTTGATAGTTAGAGAGGTGTATGTACTTCTTTTGTCAATAACCAGAAGATACATGACTTATTTTCCCTGATTAAATTCTCTACCAGTAATAACATATATTGAACAAACACATTCTTTCTATATTCATGATGCACAAAGGTTTTATCGAAATATTTCTAAATATTTCTTAGCAGAACTGTCTTTGATTTCTGTTTTTGATCATGATAATGTTCTCTTTCAAACTGAAAACCCCTGAATAGTACTGAAATATTTTCATGTGAGACCAAACAGCAGGGCTTTTTTCTCCCAACCTCATTTTCAGAAATGGTTGAAATATTCAGACAGAAACATTAGGGGTGGTGGTGGAAGGTACAATTCAGTTAATAGGTAGAGTAGAAAACTTTCATTTAAAACTGTTAACATTTTAAAAAGTTCTAAGCCTTTTCACACAAAACAGAGTTCTTTTTAAGTTTGCCATGGACTGTGTCTATAGTTAGAGACACAGAAGACCTATAGTTAGAGACACATAAGGTTAAATATTTCATACTGAAAGCTTGCTGAATCATTTGTATGAATAATTCCCACCTGCAGGTTGTTTAGAAACTGCCTAGTGATATTTGTTCCCTTGAGTTATGTGACTAATTTTATCACGCATTGCTCACAATAAAAACAATTAAGCCCCAAGCCAGGATCAGGGTGCTGTAGGTATGGCCAAGTACATACACACTTTGCCCATAGCAACTTGCATTCTAATACAAAACAGGTCCCCACAAGCCATGGGAACAATAGCAGACAGTGGAGAACACACCGCGTGTGTCGACAAGCATGACGGCGCTAGGAATATGCTTTCATGCCGGTCACATTCTGTCCCACTGCCAGTAGTTGTTTTCAGTGACACAAGCCCAGGATAAGCATATGTAACTTGGAAATAGAAATACTAAATCATTAAAGATTGTTTTAGAGGCAAATAAATCCAGTGTGTGTGTTCACTGATAGATGCACACGCATATGAGTACCTCGGTCCCCTTCTCGCGCTCCCATTTGGCGTTGCAGCCTGGGTCTCGTTTTGCTCCCCTGGCTGTGGCAACGCTGGCGAGAGGCAAGGCTGGAAACAGAGGAGGGCGAGGCTGCAAACGCTCAGTTATCAGCAGTTCTGGGGTTTGGACATAACTCAACAACTGAGACTTGTTTGTAGTTGAGACTTAAGAGCATTTATACAGGCTGTCTGAAGTTGCTGAGTGTTCACAAACTGTCCTGCAAATAGCTGTTATCACAGTGACTGCAAGTAATAATCATCCCACGGGTAGTAGCCAGGCCCTTGTTCCTGAAAATGTTTGAATCTATGTATTCAGCTACCCTAAAATAACTTGTGTAATGAGTAAGCTATTAACTTTTATATGGAGAAAATAATCAGCCATTTGTGTTCCTTTAGCGATGTTGCAATCTCCTTGCCCTGTAATTAAGAATCAGCATAACAGTGAAAACTATTAAGGGAAATCAGTTTGCTGAGGAGTAGAGACAAGAACAAAATCATTCTTTTGGCTTGTGGCTCTGACGTTACACATGAACTTCGTCCTCTTGGAAGGCTTACTCTCTTTCTGACAGTACTCATGCTGCTTGATCAAAGGTGGTGTTCAAATCGTGTGAAGAACATCTGCTGTGCTGGCTCATGATTTGTCACGTCAGGCACAGTCTTGCTCTGATAGGATCAGAATTCCTGAAAGAAATAGAAGCAACAGGGATTTGAAGCAACGTTTGTCAAATCCTCCAAATGAAGCAAGCTTGGGGTGGACCAGCATACTGAATAGAGTATCTTCAAAGCTTACTTAACTAGTTCCTGCAGTGGAAGGCAGTAGTCATCCCTGCATGGTCTTGTTTACTCTGACTCCTAGATACTTGTGACTGTAAGCAACTGGCAAGCGGTCCCATTCACTGACATAAGTCATTTCAGTATCAGAACTAAAGTTAGTGTGGATCTGTAGTTCAGTAGGGCCAGCTGTGACAGGACAAGGGGTAATGGTTTTAAACTAAACCAGGGTAGGTTTAGACTGCATATAAGGAAGAAATTCTTTACAATGAGAGTGGTGAAACACTGGCAGGGATTGCCCAGAGAGGCAATAGAGGCCCCATCCCTGGAAACATTCAAGACCAGGTTGGATGGGGCTCTGAGCAACCTGATCTAGTTAGCGGTGTCCCTACTCACTGCAGGGGGGTTGGACTAGATGACCTCTAGGGGTCCCTTCCAACCCAAAACATTCTATGATTCTAGATACACACCCACCCACCAATTTTATATATATACACACACACATATACAATTTGCATGTTAATTTGCATTTTTGAAACGTGAAAGGTACTACAAGGTATTAATTGTCATCGCAGGAAGTGGCCCTGGGTCTGCCAGATCTGTTGAGACACTGTGCTTCATTTGATGAAATATTAGGAAGGTTAACTGACGCACAGAAGGAGATGAGAGGGCAATGAGGAGAACTGACAGGCAAGTAATGGTAGAACAATGTGTAACCAAAATGTGCAAGGAGGGCAGTAATGTGTGATAGAGGCAGAGGAAGATAAAAGGCTCTGCTTGTTTACAGGCAAGAAAATCAAGTTCATAATCTAGGAACTGCAGGCAATGTTCGCTAGAATTTTTAATAGCACCTGTTCAGTGATTCTGTAAAACATCTGAAATTCTTTATGACTGCAGGAGGCTGTGCTTGAAAGTCACCGGGCTAGACTTTCAGTCAGCTTGAATGGGAGTATGAATGGCTTGAAAAGTCCCTGTGATCTTCCATAAGCTTGTCTGGGTTTGCGAAACAATCTCCCCCACTCTGCCATTCCTCCATTCCTTTTCTGGAGTTGATGGAGGAGGTATGCATCCCTAATAAATATCCCTAAAAAGTTACTGGTGAGAGTTGCTGAGCCAGAAGATGAGATAGTAAGTCACCACCGGTGATTTTGCCAGAAGGGTTTTCCTCAAAGAAGCAAAATGGATATAGTGAACAGAGCGATTCAGAGGTCATCATCTCTGAGCTGCATCATAATCTAGGACTAAACTGTTGCAGTTTTCGTGCAAACATCTGCACTCTGGGACCTTTATTTAAATAAGCTGTAGGTATAAGAAAGTAGACCTCAGGAACCTGGTAGGATCTAAAACTGTGAGTAGCTGCATTTGTATTCTGCTTTTGAAAAGAAACAATATTGTCTCAAAAGGTGTTCAAAATCTTATGATGGTGATTTTTCTCCAGCAAGAGAAACAATTTATAAAAGCATCTGATTTTTATTGATCCATGAATAAATCAGTCTCTGCTTTGGCCCTGGTTTAAAGATGTGATAGATTACTATGAAACTGAGCAATAAAATAAACTTTTTTTTTTTCTAAAAAAATAAAAAGCTTTAATATCTTATGTATCACTTTTAAAGTGATACTTATGTATCACACTTTAAAAAGAGTAAACTGTGAATCCCCATTCAATCTCTGTGATTTTTTTTTACAAAAAACCCTATGATAATTTGATGAACATGTTACACACCAGTTTTTCTACTGCCCTGTGTTAACAGAAGCACTTGTCTTGTATCTGGACAATCCATCAATCTGGAACATGCTGTTGCCTATGATCTCCCCAGGCACACAATGAATGAAGGTATAATTGCCCTGCTGCTCTGCAAGGAATGTGTTTCGTGTGTTTTGGCAGTGACCACTTTGCTGTCTCTGTCTGATTTACTGAGGAATAGTCTCATAAATTTTTATTTTTTTTTATGAAATGAGAGCATTTCTTCCCTCTTATCTTCCTTTTCCTCTCCAGCCCGCTTTTCTATACTAGTTCACTGGAGAGAACAAGCAGACAAGCCTGGGTCTTGTCCATGAGAGTGTTTCTGTAACTCATGCTGCAAGGTACCACCAGTGTTTATATCCAGGGAAAGCATCCATAGCAGAAAGAAACAGAGGTTTGGGCATCATGAGCAGTTCACCCCACCTTCTCAGTATAAACCAGTGCTACTAGAAGAAAACGATACTCAGGATGTAAGTTGCCTTAAAGAGGTTTGTGCTGGGGTGAAAGACCCTCAGGAACTGGCAGGTAGAGGCTGTCTGTAGTGGGAGAGAGGAATAATACTTTGCTAGAGCCAGGCACATATTTCTTTCCCTTTCTTGTGACCTTTTCTAGCTGTTGCTTTGTTAATCATCACACTTCTCAGTTATGACTCAGACATCTTGTTGAAACACATCAAAGAATATTGTATCATAGCCATGGGCCACACATCTCGTTCGTGTGGTGTGCTTTAACCTATTCCACAACCTCTTCCTATGAAGCAATTTGCTCCTTTGTCACAGAAGTTGTTCATTTCCCTAGTTCTCAGGACAGTATAAAACTCTAAAAATAGAATTACCTGTCTGCAGCCCCTGTCCTGGCTGGAGAAATGGATATATCAGTTTTCAGCTTGACAAGGAGAAGACATTTTCTGAAGGGATTCCTTCTCAGCTCAGTAAGGATTGAAAATTGGACAACCTTGCAACTGTCATAGTCTTCTCAAAGCGTGTGGTGGAAAAAGGTATTCACACCCTGTGCAGATGCCTTGCTTCATTTGGTTACTGGGCATTGCTCATAACATATCTATGAGACAAGCGTGGTTAGGTGTTGTGATTGTCTACAAAAAGCTTTACAAATATTGAATAACCAAACTCACGGGACTGCCATAAGGAAGTAGCACCACTGCATCCAGATGAGAAAGTCTGGCAGATTTATATGCAAGTTCATGTGATTGTCACCTGGTCAAAATCACCAAGACAGGCAGTGATGAAAGCACAGTCAAAATGCAGGACTTCATTTCATCTGCAGGTCTCTAGGTACCTGTGATTTTTTTATTATCAAAGAAAGACCAAAATTCCAAGAAAAAAATAAGGAATTAATTTTTTCCCCATGGTTTTCTAGTGAAATTCTGTTATGATTCAAAATGTGTCTTTGTAACCATTAATGATCTCTGCATTGATCTGTTTTATGTCTAATCACAAATACTAAGTATCAGTTATCTCAAAAATAGTTCCTCCTTCTCAGGTTAAAAAGAAGTCTTCTGTGGATAATAGCCTAGATGAACAATAGAGGAATTATAGGTCTCTGTAGGGGAAAATATCATTATATCACAATGAGAAACTGAAAATAGATTGCCAGTATTATTCAGCCTGGAACACAGAAGAATTAGAGAGCACTTGACTGAGACACTGCAAGTGATGGAGGGCTGAGAATATTTTTTTTCTTTTCACTTTGTCATATTTTAGTGAAACTCAGTAATATATTAAATTAAAGGGCACTAAGCTGAAGGTCGATAAGAGGAGTTTTATAAACCATGCATGAGTGTGTGGCTGTGGTTGGGTGTTTGTGCGCATGCAGAGACAGAGCGGCAGATAAAAAGCTGCAACATTTTCTACCGCACAAAGAAATAAACAAACAGGTTGTGAGGGGATTAAGGACCAAATACTGTATGAACATGTAGTAATTTCTGATGTGTTTTCTCTTTTTCTCTGACATGTGGTTTCTAACAATCTTAGTGTATAAAATTACACAGTATTACGGCAGCCCCTCTTTCCATGAAGTACCAGAAGGGCAGGATATCGTCAGAGTCCCTCCTTAACAAACCCTAATGCTCATCATTAGTTTATAACCTAAGTCAGGTCACTTCAACACATCAGAGTGAATGAAGGGAGGAACAACAGACTTCACTTTAATCCACATTGTTATCTATTTCATGACAGCTATAAATCATGTAACTGCTAATTTGGCATCTAGCCATATAGAAGGAAAAGTTTTGACAGCCATATATTTTTCTTTGTTTTCCTTTTGTAAGCAGAAGATGAAAAGAAACTCTTGGACTGCTAAGAAAAACTATTCCTGGTTGAGCTACTCATTATCTAAGAATTTGGGCTCAGATCTTCAAAGACCTTATGCATCATTTTGGTTTTTGTTGCAATATCTATCCCTTAAAAATGGGTTTAGTCATTGTTTTTTTTACCACTAAAGTGTTTCTTGCTTGTGGAAATTATTTCAATATTGACCCAAAGACACTTTGATCTAGGAAAGAAGATGTTTCAATCGCTGTTAGGTAGCAGCTGTCTTAAAGATTCTAATAGTTGTTTTTTTTAAACAACAAAAGCATTGACTATTTTAACCATTTTAACTGTCTTAAATAAAAAGCCTGCAATAGCATTTGGTGCTTAATATGCACAAGAGAGGCACGCTGTCAAATAATGGAAAAATAATATGAAAAGTCAAAATGAATGTACAGAGCTCTATAATGAATCTCTTCTTCCCTCGTATTTTTTGAATGCTCATTTCAGAGGGAAAGCTGAAGATAATTTTTGTCATTGCTCATCAGCACAAGACCATGTTTTGCAATGCTGGAATTTCCCCTATGTGGAAAAAAGAAGTTTTAATTCATTCTACTCTAGGGTGAAGATTCAGAGCAGGCAGTGAGCTGTGAGACAGCAAGAGGGCCTCCCTCAGTTTGGCACGGTTGACCACAGAAAGGCAGTTCTGAGAGCATCAGCAATGCTCAGGTGATGGCAGTGGGTATCTTAGGACTGTTGAAGCGATTACCTTTCCTAGGAATAGAGTATAGTTTGTAAGAAGTCCCTGTTTCCCTACTTATCTGGTTAGGTTTGCTATTTTCCAGTCCTCATCCTACTGTTGTTTTTGCTCATCTCTGAGCATTTGGTATTTATTACCTCTGAATGTGTTGAGGACTGAAATGCTGGATGGAGGGATGGAGTCAGTAAACTGGCAGACCAGTTCAGTGATTCAGCTAAAAATCCTCTGTTGAAATCTAAGACCAAATAGCCTTGCTAAACTCTTCAGTAGTTTCAAACATGTTTCATAAAAACTGCTGTTCACAGGACAGTTACTGTCACAGATGGCTTACAGTCAGAAATAGTTTTCTGACGAATTTGCTTAGCTTGAGGGATTCGTTTCATCTTGCCCTGTGTCAGCTGGGTGCTCCTCCTTTTGGTAGCACTGATGGAGAGAGTAAACAGCGGTCACTTGGACCCCATCTGCATGTCCGTCTTTTTATACTGGGTAACAGATTGGGCTAGTGCTCGCTTGTTGGCTAATGTAGCTCTTCGCACTCACACTGTCAGTTTTGTGGTGCCTGTAGCTGAGCACTTGATGACCTTATGTTATTCAAAGACAGCTTTAGTTTGCAGTGGCTGAAAAACCCACTACTCTGGCAGTTTGCAGGATTGGGCAATTCTGGAACAGCTTATATGACCAAATGGCTGTCCCTCATCAGCAACATAACAAGCGCCAATGAAATAGATAATGCCATTCTCACCCCCCTCAATTGTACATGCCTGCATGCTTTGAGTAGCCGGGATCCCCATTTTCTCCTTCACTATATGCAATTATCAGCTAAAGACTCTGCCATGGAGAACAAGAAATATGTTTGGCTTCAAGAGCAAGCTGACGATCACTTAAATCACAGCCTAGATGTACTTGCTAGACAGCTGTAGCTTCCCTCCTACTACAACGTCCATCCAGTATTAAGTACTCATGCTACACAGCTCTCTACACCTACCTGCCTTATTTGGTGCGAGGATATCCTCCTAATTCAGGCAGGCAATATGCACTCTTGTCTTCAGTTGTTATTCCATAGCTTGCAAACAGGTTGGAAATACAACTTAAAGTTTGAAGGGTGCAAAAGTACATTAGCTGTGTTGCTGCAGGTTAGCATAAGGCTGTTACAACCGACAGTGTGTAGAAAAGTGTTAACTACAATGATCAGATGCATACTATATACACTTCAAATTTTTGTAAATAATAAACCCATAAATCATGTGATACTTTTTCCGTTCCTTGACTCAGTGTGTATTAGAGGAGACTACTGATGAGTTAATGAGTAACTAGTTAGCATACTTTTTCATTAGAACTCACAGACATAAGTTGTAGATAACGAATAACAAGATTTTGGAAGCCATGGCAAATTGAAATAGAAGTTTTTATTGCAATAACACATTCTTAACCAGAAATTACTCACAATTTGACCCACTTCCATTGGAAAGCTTTTTTTTTTCAGGTCTGTAGCAAATATACAACAACTAAGAATGTAAGAGATTTTTAATTAAATGTAACATTGAAAAATACAGTTGCTACAGTAAGTCTATGTTAACTCATAACAGTGTAATAATTCAAAATCTAAACAATCTTTTTATGTGACTATGGATTCTCTTTAAATATAATTTATTTGTAAATGCAAAATTATCACTGTCTTACAATTCAAAGAAAACACAGTATCTACACCTCAATCAAAGTTATCTTACTGTAGGAAGCTTGGATACGGAGCTGACCCAGGCAGTGATGTCCAGATAATGTAGCACCGTGTGGACTTAACAGCTCAGACCCAAGCTGGTGTGGCTGTGTTTATATTGCAGTGTCTGTGAGCTGACTAGTCCTGCCATTCACAACATACATCTGTGGGCATTTCCATGGGGTGAGCTTGGGTGCCTCTGCACTACTTCCAGTTCTGAGTTATCTCAGGAGGAATCAGTTTGACCTTGGCTGTAGCTTGTTCTTGAAATGACTGTTGCTACCAACCCTTTTTTATGAGGTGTCCTCAGGCATCTTCTTGTGTATCTTGTGACTCCCCTCTTTTACTGCCAGAAAATTATGCTGGGGATAGACTTAGGCAACATTTCTGACCTTAATGACTGAACTTTAGGTCTGTTTGTGTGTATTATAAATTATCCTTTCAATATAGCGTAAAGAGAATGCTAAGTAATTTGATGAACAGACCAGGGCAGAGTTTCTGGAGACCCAAAAGGTAGAAGCTCTGTATTGCCAGTCATGTCTTATATGACTCTCAACAAATCTTGCCTAGAAAGGTTGGACCAGGTGATCTTTGAGGCCCCTTCCAACCTGGCATTCTGTCATTCCATGATTCTATGAAATCATTTCCCTCCTATTTCCACTTACATGCTCTTTGACTCATGGCGATATCTCAATGGGCTGCTTCTTGAAATGGTGTATACAGTACTTAAATCTCTGGATTTGGTTTATTGCACTTAACCACTACCAGAGTGGGAATGTTAGGCAGTGACAACATGTAAATGCTTCACAGGAAAACACAGACAAAAACAGACGTTCAAATGAAAATAGTATCAGGAAGTGAATACACAGAGTGAATGTGCATTATGCACCAAGGTCTTGAAGAGCTCCTTTCCAACTTGTTCATGGAGATTTGAATTTATAGCATAATAAGGGTGAAAGTAAAATCCCCAATAGGTCGTATTTACAAAGAATATCTTGCAAAGGTACCCAAAGCCTAAGATAGGACAGCTGATGGAGTATCCAAAGTGGCTGGAGCAAAGCAGGTATTTACCATTGATTTTCAATGAAATTTCCATAGAAAGTCAAAGCAAATCAGACAATGACTTAAGCCAGGCACTTTTCTAAGCACTGTCAGGCATTTATCTGTACCTTTAAGCAATGTTTAGAAGTCTGATCACAGAGCTGAAATCTATAGAAGTCCTTTGTTTATGTAATAACCACTTTAGTTGTGTAAGGTAATTTTTTAGGCACTATTGGCATCCTTAAAATGCCATATAGCTTCTGTTCAGCCCTTCATGTGCTCAAAGGCCCTTCATGTCCAAGCTAAACACGTCTAAAGTCCATGACTGGTAGAGACAAATGTGGTTGTGGTGGTGGGCAAGGCAGTCAGATCAGTATATTTGGCCTGTTCTCTGCAGTATTTCCTATTTTATATCTTGTTCATTGATACTCTCATAAATCTCTTTGTAAATTGCATGGTGCCTGGGCACTCAACACAGGACTGATGTTTCTTTGAAGAGACAAGGCCCCTTTGAACCTGTCACAGTCACTAACAAACCTCTGGGTTTGGTGTCTAAGGATCGCCCCTCATGAACCCAGAGCTGAAAAGCTGCAGAAATTTAAGCTCTTACAGGACCTTCCTTTCTTCTTTTTTTTTTTTTTCCTTTCCAGCCATGTGCTTGTATTCCAACTGTCACAGCTTGGGGTGCATATTACTGAGATGGGTTAAGTCCATGGGATGGATGAGGGGAAACAGGCTGTGTGATGCTGCTCCTTGTCCTATGGAGGTGATTGCACCAGCAGAGGTATAGGGTAGACTGCTGAGGGTGGTAACATCTCATTTGAGTTGCTGTAACAAAGGCATTTCAAGCCTATTTGTCACAGTCCTAAGTCACTGAGCCTCAGTTATGCATTCTGCCACAAATACCCCCAAACTTACCAATTATTCTCAAATGCTGCATATTTCTATATTTAATTTCTAAATTAAATTTTGTTTGTGGCTTTAAAGGTACACTTAGTGCAGAGCTGGGTGCTCTTGCTGATGATGACGTTTCATGTGGCCACCTTTGGGACTTACAGTGAAAGGAAGCAGAACGGTCAAAGAGTCCCCAGCTCAGTTTTAACTCATGTAATTTCATAGAGAAAAATGGACTTGAGAGAAGCCTTGTCAAGAACAAGCAATGTGCCTGATAATGGGTGCTGGCAGTTCTTAGGTGCTCTTTGCCCCCTTTTCCTACGTGAACAGGAGACCTATTGAAAACTAAAGTTGAGAGAACCTTGTCCTTTCAAAAATAAATTATTCTTGAATACTTTTCTGAACCTGGACTTGAACAATCTTTCTGCTGAATATCAGAGGGGCCGGTTTTCAGTTTTCCTTTTATTTCACACCTTTAAATACTGTAAAGATATTTTTGTTAGAGCTCTGTCTTTGCTGTGAAATGTTGTGTAGTGCAGGATTCTTCACTGGACTGGCAATGTCCTTCTGTCTTGGACTGTCTGCAAAGTTCCCTGACACCTAAGGATCAGAAGGAAATCACAAGTTTCGTATGTCCATAGCTGTCTTTTTCTGTGTGTGAATGCAAATACCATTCTACTCCAGGGGGATGGATGAATCTGTCTTCACAAATTGGACAAACATTTTCAAACACCAGGCACAGAAACAGAACATTCTTTTTCCCCCTCTTCACAAGAGTGATTGTTCATGTGAATCATCATATTATTTTCTCCAAGACACAAGATATTTTGTTCTATAAGTAAGTGTTTCCAATAAGATTTTCTTTGCTTATTCATGTTCTGTGAAGGGGTTGGTTCTCATTACTGATGGATTAGTTTGCATTCCAGCTCGAGGTGGAATAGCTGGGTAGAGAGAACAGCTGTTGATACTTCCATAATAATTTAGAAAGCCAGTGGGTTGTAGCTACAAAACAAATGGGCCAGATTGTACACCTTAACCATGTTGAGTCTGAATTTACATGGAACCAGTTTTGTTCCATTACACAAAGAACATTACTGCATGAATAGTCCCATTGATCAATAAAAGTAATTACAGAGCACCGTGCTGTCGATAGGAAGCTGGCAGAACCTGATTCTTTTCTCTGAAATTTCCACCTGCCTCTACTGAACTAGTTTTTCTCCCTTAAGGAAAGCTGTTTTGAACTATTAGAGCTGTACTTCAGTTCAGCTGATAACAGTAGGCATTTTTTTGCTAACGATGTGTTTCATGGCAGAGATTACCATTCTGGGTCAGTAGGCAGCTATGTTAATCAATAGCATTGGCCTCACTCAGTAAATCAGTCATGCAAGGCCAATTATTAAAGGAAAAATATATTAAATTTATGAGTTACTGTGCTCATCACTGCAACTACTAATAACTGCAGTAGTGTGTAGGTGGAATTCTTGCTATTACACTTCCTGACATTTAAAAAAGTTAATATTGTTGCTTGTCTGCCTGTGCCCTGTGCCTTATCAGTGGAAACTATTCTATCTTCTTATTAAATTCCTTTCTAACTCTTTCCTGGGCATTTCTATTGTGAGTGCATGTGTATGTATGAGGGTCTGAGTGCAGCAACTGGAACCAGACGATGAGTCGGAGGGCCTGTGTGTCAGCGACTGCAGTGAGCGCAGGTGTAGGAGTGAGCAAGTGATCGCCAGGGAAGGTTTAGAACCACACGTGACCTCCTTCTCCTTTCCCATTGCCACTACTAGGTACAACAGAGAACTCCTGATGCCCTCAGAGCATGATTAATGGCACATGCATCTTTTGTATAGGTGTTCACTTTTTTCTGCTGTTAAAGGTGACCACATTTCTCCTTGAGCCCTAATGACATATAACTTCTACTTTGAAGAGCTAATCATGGGTCTTCCCCAATAGCCATATTTACTGATCTATGGAAGCATGGAAATTAAAAACAGCGGGGCAGCATTATGGAATCCTATTCATCAGCAGTGATGAATAATTTTTTTATTAACCTGAGCTTTCTCTTTTTTTTCCTTTCTTTTGTTTTGCCCTGTGTGGGAAGAAACCTCTTGTGGGGCTTTAATGAGTTCTTGGGCAGAGCATCCCACAGTGCCACACTCCTCAGTGTTCATGGTCATTGACTTGCAAGATTTCAGGCCATTGGTTAACCTGCCTGCAGCCCACTTGATCTCTAGTAAATTTACCCTTCTTACCTCTCTACACATTCCTGTATTTCTGAAGAGTATGAAAGGAAGAAATGGAAGCTTGTGAGGATCAGAATAAAATGTTGTAACCTCATGTTACAAGGTATGTGTTTTTTCAGCCTCATAAGTGGTTTATGTATTTGTTATCAGGCTCTACCTGGACTAAAATACATGTGTAGTAATGTAAACTCACATTCCAGAAATAACATGGAATCAAATAAAAAAATAAATAAAGTTTTGACAGCAACACAAGATTTCTAGGCTCGTGTTGATAATCGAAATTGATCAATTTATTTGAAATTATCTTTTGGGAAGAACCTTGTTTTTATAGAAACAGGTTTACTAGAATAGGGATGAATGGCGTTTAAGAACATTTCCTAAACTGTCAGCAGCTGGAGTAGCAGAAATTCCCGCAATGACATGTATTTACAGGCCCCATTGACTTGGAACAACAGCTTCCTCCTGATGAAATGCCATGACATTTCCGCATACCGACTCCAGTTTGTCATTGTTAACTTTCTGATAAACTGAAACTAGCCCTTTAGAACAAGAAGTTATAGTGTCTTGTAGTTTTAAAACTTTCAGTCTCGCCTGCAAAAGCTTAAATAATCATAAGGATAGTTTGATTACAAGTATAAGAAAAAAAATTATTAAGACAAGAATGTCTGCTCTGTAATTACAAACCATTGTCTAAAAAGAAGTAGAAAAGGTGAAGAATAAAAATTCCAGAAGTTTTCCTTTTCTGCCTTCAACTCCTGGTCACTGTTTTATCTGGAGTCACCTCTGTCAAAATTTCCCTTTCTGGCAGACCTTGCTCACTAGCCTGAGATGGTTTATGATACTGTTCAAACTTGACACCTGAATGGTAGTGGCAATGGAAATTATATGTTAACTTTATTCCATTACTTTCATTGCTATTGATTCAGTTAGTTTTTCTGCTGTGTTGGCATAAAGATGGTCTATTTCAATATGTGACAACCATGTACTGACAGGAATTTACTTCATAAATCTTTCTTTTGATGAAAGATTTCTAACATTTTCAGAAGCAATATCCTTTAATAAAACAAAAAGCTTCCTAACTAGTTTTACAGGGAAATAAAATTCAGACTAGCTCAATCATTTATGATCTGGTGTGTGGCCACTTTTTAAATGTAAGTTTCTGCAGTTTTTATCATGTTTGTTTCATAAATGTATCACTTCACACTAGGGTACAGTGACTTACCATCAGCACATTTTACTTGTCTAGAAAGTACAGCCTCTTAAATATAATTTATGTACCTGATAAAAAAGGTAAGGATTTCTAAAACCCTGAAGCACTACCCCCTACTCCAGCTTTCTGTTGGCCTCATTGAACCTGTTCCTTAATTCATACCTGTAGCTCTCTTATACCTTGTCACCTTGCTAGACCCATCTTTTTGCATGACAGACAGTTTCCTACAAATTTGTCCTCTTCGTTCTTTTGTCTCCTCCAAATAAATGCAAAAAGAACTCTGGCAATGCATGCTTTGTTTTTCAGAAATTCATACTT
Organism: Egretta garzetta; assembly: GCF_000687185.1. Taxonomy (NCBI): domain Eukaryota; kingdom Metazoa; phylum Chordata; class Aves; order Pelecaniformes; family Ardeidae; genus Egretta; species Egretta garzetta. Next base: position 2,339,281 of record NW_009258952.1, on the reverse strand, counting down.
ACCTGTTATTCTGCATATTTCTAAACGGTGTGTTCTCTTTCTACAGTACACACATTCATCTGTTTTGTCTTCAGAAAAGTCAGAATGATACATGTATATCCAACAGTGTACATGATGTACTTGGACTCATTCTCCAGCTTCCTTGATATTTCCTTGTTCCTTGACAACAATTAAAAAGCTAACAATGCCAAAGGCTTCTGTCTGCATGTTTGCTTTCTTTTTAATACTAAAAAAAAAAATAAAGCCCCACTATGTATTTAATTTGGTTCTGGTGCTGAATCTGCTTTATGTATTACTTCTAACTAGCTTTCCAGGTAGGCAAATACCAGAACTGTGAGACAAGATCTGGCAAAAACTGTTGCCTCCCTCTAGACACGTGAAACCTAACCCTTTTATAAAAGTAATAATTAGCTCAAAATGTAAAAATCTTCCATCAGTCCTCAATAATAATGAAAGACAGAAGAATCAGGCAATGAATATCTATCTGTAGGATTAGAAAACTTGCAACGACCCTAGAAATCTGAGGAAAACCCTAGAATTTTGAGACTAAGCTACTGTGAAAATGGCACTTTTCTTGATCTGCCTAAATATTGTCTGCTCTTGGTGAAAATGTAAGTTATGCTTTAAAAACCTACTTCACTGAGATTCTGCTTTTCTTTGGCAACTTTGCTGTTTCCTTTTCCCTTCTTTATAGAGAGATTTAGGAAAGAAAAAAAAAAAAACAAAAAAAAGAAAAAACCCTGCACAAAATGTGAGGTGAACTTTGTAGAGCTCTTGAGGTTTGCTTCTAACCATGATCATCCATAATCCTCATTTGTTTCCCTGTGAAGCTTTTCTCCTCCTAGTGATCAAAAGCAAGTATTCATGGTTAAAATTATCCTACAGTGTACCTCTTGAGAAAATGGGTAGAAAAGGTGTAAAAAACCTTCTCAAGTGGATGAAAACTAAATTTTAGGATGTGGAACTTTCCTTCAGACCCTCACAGTAGAAGTTTGATGTTACTTTGAGAGGAAGAGTTGGAATAAAACTTAAAAATAACTCACATGGACTCTCACCTGTAATGTGTGAAATTTTAATTCCAGGGCAGTTAATAAGAGTTGTCAGTGTGTAGAACTATAGAAACTGGTTATCTGTGGATGCAGTGCCTTTGCTTTTTCTCCCTCCATGTGTCTAAACCTGTGGAACTTACAGTTGTAACTGCATTATGTTAGGTGAAAGCAGGTAAAAGTGGTTCACCACTTAGTTGGTAATCACGTGGGGATAGCCATCAGGAAGTAACATTTCAACATTAACTGATCAGAAGGCTGCAGCCATTTGTTCAGATTTTTTTGTTTCTCTAGAAATCAGAGTGCTGGAGATGAATGCAAAAGAAAGCACTTAATATAGTATGTTATCAATAGCAAAGTAAAAAAAAAAAGATAGACAGAGAGGCAAACTCTTCCAGTAGCAGGGGGATATTGTCTAGGCATACTCTGATGAGGACATCATCTGTGATGAGGACATAATCTGTGACATTTTATGGGAATGGCTGCGAGCAATTCTCTGCTAGGGAACACTGGCCTGGAGCCACGACTTCAACAGGGTTGTAGAAGGAGCTTTGCTCTGGGAGGATGTCAGGGAATCTTGAGCATAGCACTAAGTGCTTATAGGCAGAAACGGTGTTTGCTGATGTTAAATGATGTTAGGACTTAGAGGAAGAATATAAAAGGTGCCAAACCCAAATGGCAACAAAGAAATTACCTCCTTTGCAAAATCTTGTGTCTTATTTGTGTGGACAAAGCACCATATTTCCCCCTCTTCCCCCCCAAAAAGTATAACTGATAATTTTGTGTGGCTACAAACACATAGACTTTTGCAACAGAAATGGTAACTAGAACACATTTAACAAAAAAATACAAAAATTGAACTATCCTAGGCAAAACCAGTTTTATATACAAATTATAGTCGATGCATCTAAAAAAGATCAAGAGAAGGCGATTTACTTTGCGTTCTATAATCAGGGCTAATAATTCCTACTTCCACTCTCATTTATTATAGATATTTGCTGTTCTTTAGATTTTGGTTACACTGGAAAGTGAAGTGAATTAAACCCCATATCTGTTTCTTTTAGCTTCCCCAAATCTACTTTTCAAGCATAAGGATATTTTATATCGTTTGACATGGGTCTTACAGCAATGTTTTATTTAATGCTGAGAGGTTATAAAGATCATTAAATCCAACAGGGTACCCTCGGTGAAAATGCAATGAAAAGCCTGTGCCTTTTTGTTTTCCTTGTTTGGGAGCATTATTATATTCTGAGTAATAATCTTACAACTACATCTCATTTGTTGCTTACAATGTAAATGGCACTGAAGTTCAGGTGATTAATACAAACTCTTTGCAGAGCTGGAAAGGCAAACAGCAAGATGAAATCTTGATCAAGCAGCATAAAATCCATCAGTGCTGCCAGAAATTTTGTTGTTGCCTTTCTGAGAGAAGGTGATTGTCACTTTCCAACAGGCTGTGAAAATATTCCAATTAAATGTTTTTTAAAAAATGTGAAGCCTTTGGGAGTGTAGCACTGAAAGGTGCCATCTGAAGGCTGCCCAGGCGGGTTGTGGAGTCTCCTTCTTTGGAGATATTCAAAACCTGCCTGGACGATGTCCTGTGCAATCTGCTCTAGGTGAACCTGCTTTAGCAGGGGGTTGGACTGGATGATCTCCAGAGGTCCTTTCCAACCCTTGCCATTCTGTGATTCTGTGGATCTTTGTGTTCAGTTCCCCAGTCACAAGCACCTGTGTAGCAGACCTTGAGAACTGAAGGCATGTGAGAAGCCACGGGACACTTCTCTAGGATCTTCTAGGAAATATCTGATCTCCAGCATACAAGGCATTAAAATGGTGCACTGTGAGTCAAACTCTGAAATACAGATCTAAATAAAATTGCTCTTAGTCCTCTGCTCTATAATACTGATAAATAATTTTTCTTATGTCAGGTGGAAACTGCAGGGAAAAATAGTACTTTGGTTGGTTCTTCTTTTTTTTCTAAGATTATATTAATAATGGTAAGCATTGTAGAAAGTAATGGGATCCTGTATTATGGAGCTGTGGGAAGCTGTGTCCTTCAGTTTTTATGTTTTACAGCAGTATCATATGTCAAAAATATTCAGCCAAAAATACGGAAGGCCAAGAATTTTGCAGTCTGATAGCTATCCAGTTGTATATATGACTCATGATCCATTTCTTGTCCCAGTGGAATTCTGCAGTAAATGAGCTTTAACAAGAGCAACTGAGGGTTGTCCAGAACAGGACACCCCCCGACCCCAGAGTTTAATGCCCTATTCTGACAAGTAGGAGATTTTGGTTTAGTTTGCTGCTGTCTTAGCAAATGCAGGAGAAAACTTTTCTCTACTTGTAAGTGAACATTTGAATATCAGTACATTGGTATAAAGACTGGCATCTTTCTTTCTTTTGAGCTTTGGGCATAAAGGATGAAGTGATTATCTCAGTGAGAAGGTCCATGCCTTCAAATCCTCAGCAGGAGAAGGTGTCTCCTTCCTGTACAGAGCTTTGCATTCAAAACCTGGAGAAAAGCAAGGTTCTTCAAATCCTCTGTCTCCTACAAGGAGCATCCATGTACAGCGCACTATCCTTTGTGGATCCCATGCTCAGGCTCCACTTTAATGCTAACATTTTCCGAGTGTGAATGCCAGTTAAAAAAAAAAATCATCTTTACTTACTTCCAGCTAGTCATTCTTCTTAACTTTACTCATTAAATTTGCAGTCCTTTTCAGTTATCCTTATGCCATTCTCTATCTGAAAGAATAAATGGTGAAAAGAATTGGGAACACTTAGATGGGTGTTGTGTCTAATTAAATTGCCATAAAGAATGGGACCCATAGGCACCTTGTTCTTCCTCTGCCACAAAGGAAGCCGTGAATGTGAGAAGGCAGGGCTGGCAGCCTGAAGCTGAGCCTACAACTGTGTTATGATTCCTGCATGAAGAACAAGAATCATCAATAATAATAACCATCCTGGGAGAGAATTTCTACCGCTGTACTCACTTTTGCAGCAGTGGTGTGGTCTAGCTTAGCACATTTTGTAGTGAATATGTAAAGAAGCCTGGAATATCTTCTGTTGTTGTATAAAGCCCAAAAATATTCAGTATGAAGAATGTGGTTCTGCATTCGGTTCCATGCCAGCCAAAATCCCTACTGCACCCCATTAGCTTCAGGTGACATGGATCATGTAAGTAGGACTCTCACGAGGCTTCTTTTCTGAGTACATAGGTAACATTCTAAGGTCTCGTACTATAACATTATGTTAATTTACATAGGAGAAACAAGTGATGTTATTCAAGCCAAATAAAAACATTTTCTTTTTAAACTGTATAGAACTATATATAACATAAATGAAGTTACATCTCATATGTAGCATCTGGTTGATGCAGGATCCATGTAACTTTAATGAATCTAGAGCAAAGGGAAGCATGCTGTTGCACATCGTATGACTCATGTTTTAAACAGTTATATTTTCTAATTTATTTTGGAACTTGACATCTAAACACTAGGATTTAGCAACCCCAATTCAGTCTCCAGTCTTTTCAATTCTTACTAATTGGAGCAAGCAAAGAAAGTCGTTTCATTTTGGTTTTAGTTATGTTTTCCTTACAGGTTATGCATTTTATAGACTAAACTTTTAAAAGTTTGTTATTTCATCACTTTATATTTCAAATTCTAAATGCTGACAAGTATGACATAATTAATACTAGAACCTGACTGCAGTAAAAAATATGTAGGGTGACACTCCTATATGATAAATGACTATTTTGTTTTTGTTTTTTAATTCTCTGTAACAAAAAGGTGCTGCATTAAGTGTCTGACACTCTGAATGCCAATCTGCAGTATTTCATGTACATGTCAAATTATGCTGCAAGGATAAACTCTGAGGATTAGAGACACAAAAGGGCTTTTAACAGATTCCATTTCGCAATCCCTAACCCAAACCATTTGATCTCCTTTCCTACTGTTTGTGCTGTTCTTTAAAACTATCAGGATATGCATTTGCATTGCCTTTTCATGGGAAAGTAAACAAGGCATTCATCCTTTGTAAGAGAGATAACGCTTCCACATGTATTACATCAGCATTAGTAAGTTTAACAATATTCTGTACTAGTAAGGGCTTGAATTCAGCCTTCCAAAACAGGACGAAGTTCTACCCAGGCTGTGTGTTTACAGTTACTGTCAGAGTATTTAATAAATCACCATTTCCTTCTGTAATTACATCTTTATCCTTTATTTATGCTGTGTTTTACATTTGTTTTCTCTGTATTTCCTCTCCAGTCACATTACTAGCAAAAAAGGTGGAGGGGGGAGTGAGACAGAAAACAGTTGTTTCCCCTTGTTAATAAAAATTTGGGAGCACCGTCATGGGAGAGTAATGTATTGTTGTGCAAATTGGTTAAACACTAAACTGGTTTCTAAAATGAAGACAGAAAAACGACCTTGCATACTACTGTTGTCATGTCTGGTCTTGATGGCTTACTTTGCAAAGATGCCAAAGAGCGGGATGGCTTGCCAGAAGGCTTTGCCTTCTGGCAAGTGAGGTTCATGGCAGACTTCTGGCACGGGATCCAGGATGAATCCATTTGTGCATAGCAGGAACACATGGCTCTGCAGCCTTTCCCACCTAAGCTGTAACCGTGCTTCACAGTAGCTGGGCAGCAGACTGTTGTGAAGAGTATCTACCCTCCATGGGGAAAAAAGATAACCATGTGTCGAGAAACCTTGTGCCCTGTAAGATCTAGGATGAACTGTGTCCTGGCAATATCCACTTCCACTGTCAAAAAGGGCTGAGGGAACCCTTCTAATAAGCAGTCAGCACCAGTCTGACTACTTATGGTTAGAGCAGATGTTTGCCTAACCATATGTTACCATGTTCATATGTTCAATGACCACTCTTCTGATATGTTTTTTTTTTAATGGGACATTCAAAATTCTCAAGAGAAATAGTGCTGTCATTCAGGAAGTGTGGAAGTAAAGAAAAAGTTGGATCAGGCTATAAAATTCTGGCTTGACTCTAAGAAACAGGTGTAAACGAGCATATAAAGGGAACGCATCCTTGAAGATTTATTTACTTTTCCAAATTTTACGTAGGCAAATCAAAACCTGAAAATAAAGCCAAAGCAAGAGCAGAATGGCAGCTAAGGGTTATTCAGTCAAAACTGTATTAAAATTTGGATTTAGTACCAGAAGAATGTTGATAACACACTGATGTTTTCAGCTGTTGCCAAGTAGTGCTCAGACTACTCAAGGACTTTTTGAGCTTCTCCTGCTCGGCCAGGTGCATAACAAGCTGGGAGGGAGCACAGCTAGCACAGCTAACCCAAACTGACCAAAGGGCTATTCCATACCATATAACGTCTAGCAACCCCAATTCAGTCTCCAGTCTTTTCAATTCTTACTAATTGGAGCAAGCAAAGAAAGTCGTTTCATTTTGGTTTTAGTTATGTTTTCCTTACAGGTTATGCATTTTATAGACTAAACTTTTAAAAGTTTGTTATTTCATCACTTTATATTTCAAATTCTAAATGCTGACAAGTATGACATAATTAATACTAGAACCTGACTGCAGTAAAAAATATGTAGGGTGACACTCCTATATGATAAATGACTATTTTGTTTTTGTTTTTTAATTCTCTGTAACAAAAAGGTGCTGCATTAAGTGTCTGACACTCTGAATGCCAATCTGCAGTATTTCATGTACATGTCAAATTATGCTGCAAGGATAAACTCTGAGGATTAGAGACACAAAAGGGCTTTTAACAGATTCCATTTCGCAATCCCTAACCCAAACCATTTGATCTCCTTTCCTACTGTTTGTGCTGTTCTTTAAAACTATCAGGATATGCATTTGCATTGCCTTTTCATGGGAAAGTAAACAAGGCATTCATCCTTTGTAAGAGAGATAACGCTTCCACATGTATTACATCAGCATTAGTAAGTTTAACAATATTCTGTACTAGTAAGGGCTTGAATTCAGCCTTCCAAAACAGGACGAAGTTCTACCCAGGCTGTGTGTTTACAGTTACTGTCAGAGTATTTAATAAATCACCATTTCCTTCTGTAATTACATCTTTATCCTTTATTTATGCTGTGTTTTACATTTGTTTTCTCTGTATTTCCTCTCCAGTCACATTACTAGCAAAAAAGGTGGAGGGGGGAGTGAGACAGAAAACAGTTGTTTCCCCTTGTTAATAAAAATTTGGGAGCACCGTCATGGGAGAGTAATGTATTGTTGTGCAAATTGGTTAAACACTAAACTGGTTTCTAAAATGAAGACAGAAAAACGACCTTGCATACTACTGTTGTCATGTCTGGTCTTGATGGCTTACTTTGCAAAGATGCCAAAGAGCGGGATGGCTTGCCAGAAGGCTTTGCCTTCTGGCAAGTGAGGTTCATGGCAGACTTCTGGCACGGGATCCAGGATGAATCCATTTGTGCATAGCAGGAACACATGGCTCTGCAGCCTTTCCCACCTAAGCTGTAACCGTGCTTCACAGTAGCTGGGCAGCAGACTGTTGTGAAGAGTATCTACCCTCCATGGGGAAAAAAGATAACCATGTGTCGAGAAACCTTGTGCCCTGTAAGATCTAGGATGAACTGTGTCCTGGCAATATCCACTTCCACTGTCAAAAAGGGCTGAGGGAACCCTTCTAATAAGCAGTCAGCACCAGTCTGACTACTTATGGTTAGAGCAGATGTTTGCCTAACCATATGTTACCATGTTCATATGTTCAATGACCACTCTTCTGATATGTTTTTTTTTTAATGGGACATTCAAAATTCTCAAGAGAAATAGTGCTGTCATTCAGGAAGTGTGGAAGTAAAGAAAAAGTTGGATCAGGCTATAAAATTCTGGCTTGACTCTAAGAAACAGGTGTAAACGAGCATATAAAGGGAACGCATCCTTGAAGATTTATTTACTTTTCCAAATTTTACGTAGGCAAATCAAAACCTGAAAATAAAGCCAAAGCAAGAGCAGAATGGCAGCTAAGGGTTATTCAGTCAAAACTGTATTAAAAACAACATTCTTGCCAGCCTTGCTGTTTGATATTCTTTTCTTCCCTGGGGTTTTCTTTTCTAAAAAAACCCTGCAAAAATCTGAAGAAATAGTGAGATGCAGTAGCAGCAGTCAAGAAGGTGCCCAGTGACGATCTTTCCTTCACTCTCAGTTTGTTATTGAGAAAATTATTCTTCATCTACCATTATAATCTTTGCCTTCACTCATTATTCTTCGTAATAGAGACAGTCAGGTAGCTGGTGTTTCTGCCCTTGATATTACTCCATTACTGATGCTCTTCACAACATTTTTGAATATTTATGTGGACTTTTTAACATGAGGAATTGCAAACGCAGAATATTACCTCTATATCTAGCTTGTCTGGAGGAAGTTTAGGCTACTGTCTCTGTAGGATAGACCCTAACTGGAATTCTGCCATACATATTTGGATGGAAAAATGCGCATTGTGAGTCCAGGCTGAAATACAAATTGCATGGAGTTGTCAAGTGCTTTTCCTACTTTTTATTCATAAGCTTCTACAAAAGCAGTACCAGAAATGTACAGATGTTCTGAAAGAGCTTGACGTCTTCTCCTCACCCCAAAACTTCTGCTGGCAGTGGACTAAATGCAACAGAAACAAGTATCAGAATGTTCATCCAGGAGTCTGCACGCATGACGGGGGAATTGGAGTGCTTGTGAGAGGAAGAATAATGATAATGTTTGCTATTTGCAAAAATGAATAGAATTTCAGCCTGAGAAAGAGACATCAGATGTTATTTTTTAAAGCTTGTAAGTTGGGAATGGTTACTTGGAAAAACCACCCACCTTTGACAAAGGCTCATATTTCAAAGGAAAACACTCTGACTCTGAAATCATCCAAAAGATAGGGCATATATTCCCAGCTAAGCTCTATTTCAAACAGCCAGGACTATTGACCAAAGCAAATTATTAATATGAAGGTCCCAGAATGACTTTGAGAGCTAAGATGTAGCCATAAGAGGCACAGTGTATGCACTATTATTGAAGGCAGAGTTACAATGAAGGACAACTGTATAAACCAAGAGTATGTTGTTTTAAACAAGTCAGTGCAGGACTAGGTGACCTAATAGCATAGCAGATGTTGAGATGTCATATTTGCTTACAGAGAAAACATTGGCTTTATCAATAAACATTCCCAATTTAGAATGGGCAATGAAAGTAGTATTACTAAAAGTTGTATTTGTTTATCAAAGAATGAAATACGTCTCTCGAATGGCTCAGGAACTGCTTTCACAAAGGCTTGACTTTCTTAGGAGCTGCATCATTCAGGTCCTTTGAAAATTAGCTTCCGAGTTATCCATTTAAAGTGAAAGGGGACAAATGTACTGCCAGGTGTTTTTAGGTTTGTGATAATACCCTGTTCTCGATCCTTTGAGACGTGGCACATTCTGAAAGCACAATCTCTACATTAAAAAGAACTCCTTTCTAATAGCATTTAGACTGCAGCTAGAGATAAAGTGAATAGGGTGTGCTCATAAAGAGCATGAAGAAGGAATCAAGAGGAAATCTCAAGGAAAGAATCTGTCACTATACCAGCATGATTCACTTGCTGTTGCCATTCCATCCCAATTTTTAGAGTTAATTTAAAACATGAGTGGCTGATTGCATTCTAGATATATTAGAGCATAATCCGTAGGAGTGAAAACACCAAAATCCTTTTGCTGTTGCTACCAACAAAACTTACAGTGCTTGTTTAGCTGGTACAGTTAAAATCCTAAGAGATCAAGATATTTATAAACTGTCCTTAATGTTAATATGAACAAAACCAGGGCACAGTTATCACAAATATTTCTTGCTGAGATATATATATAAAAAAAAGAATAGGCAAACTATGGTTGGTGTTGGCTACTTTGAATCGCTATTTATAGCAAATACATTTTTGGTTTATCTAGTCTGTCCCTATCCGGGAAACATTTCCTGAAAAAACCTGCGTGGTCTCTGCTTCTTATTACTAAAACTTAAAGAAAATGAACAAGCAGCAATTTTGGCATGTAGCTTTAATTAATCATTGAACATATGATAAAGGTAACCCTAGGTGACAGAATACACTTAGGTATTCCAGAAACACATATATAGTCAAGTCTCAATTAGTTGAGATAACATGTGGAAGGAGTTGACTGATAAACACAGGCTGTATTTAAACGGAGAGATATATTCCATCAATGAGGCTGCCATCGAGAAAAGAAAAAAAAAGGGGAGCCAACTTTAGCTTCAATAGCTGCAAGTACTGACCTGCAAAGATGGTTGCACTTCTTTCTGGTACAACTGACTCATGTGAAGTCAATGCAAATGCTTGTTTATAGACAATGCAATTAAATCATGGTTTGCCCCTGGGCAAGTGCCTTACCTTATGGGCAGGCCGCTTTGGAAGGATTTTAAGGAACTGAAGGACACTAGGGAATATTTTTCAGGATAACAAGCATCATCTCTGGCCAAAGTCCAACAAAATTCTATGAGTACTCTGTGTATAAAAATAGCTTCTACGTCCCATTGCACTTGGTGTAAATGAAGCCAGAAGCTTCCCTTGTCAAAGATGGTCACTGCTGCCATCAGCACCTTCACACTAGACAGGTCATCACCTAAAGGGGTGTGAGCTTTTGCTGTCAGGTAGCTGCTTTGAAAACAGCAGCAACCTTAGATCACTTAGATATTTAATTTCCAATTGTGCAGATATAATTTACATGCATGTTTAAACAGACAAACTTGTGGGCAATAGTAAGTGTGTAACAGGAAGGCAAAGGAAGGGAATGTACACAGGGTAATCCTTGCTGAAGAAGATAAAAGTGACGCATGACCTAGCTGCTTGGTGATCCCTAGTATTGCTTGCTAGCCTCCTCTGGTTGCATTTAGGTACTCTTAAGTGATTATGAATCATGCCATTAAAGAATAAAACTAAAATAATATGGCAACATTTTCCTTAGATCTCTTAATCATTTTATTATTTTTACAAAATTTTAATAGAAAGAGAAAGAAATTCCAAGACAACACAAAGGTTAAAATGGGATTAAGAGAGGATGGTACCTTTCTACAGGTCAGAGTAAGTGTCATTGTCAGCATGAAAACATCTAGAAGTGTGGAAGTGCATCGTTAGATAACTTCTGCCCTGTAAGGACAGCACAACAGAGATAAATTCAAATGTAGCTTCAAAAATATGGGATTAAAAGTTTAAAATACCTTAACCTTATGGTCTTAATTGTGTGGTTCTTCATAGTACAATGATCTGGGCACTCCACTTACAGTTGTTGTGCAAGTTGTGATAAAAACTATTCATTGGAGAAAGCTTATTCATTCAGCAGAGAATAATTCAATGAAAATATCTTGTAGTGAGCAGACTTTTGCTGATGCTATGGTATGCCCTGGGGGGACTTTCTCTGGTTCTCTTCCCCAGGGCAGAGTCCCTTCTGCTCTTGGGGCAGGCAAGGGGTGTCTCCGGATGATCTCCTCATGGCTGTGAAGATGAAAACGTCTCAATTTCGGGTTGTTGGGAAAATGTGAATTGTTTGGCTTCAATTACACAGATCCAAAGGGCTCCTGTTTCTTCTCCCCTGTGCAAATGGGCAAAGAAGGAGAGTTGGTGGGTGGAGCGCATTATGGTTGTCCACCCAAGAGTGTTGAAGGAGCTGGCAGAGGAGCTTGCCAAGCCAAGGAAAGGAAAGGAAAGGAAAGGAAAGGAAAGGAAAGGAAAGGAAAGGAAAGGAAAGGAAAGGAAAGGAAAGGAAAGGAAAGGAAAGGAAAGGAAAGGAAAGGAAAGGAAAGGAAAGGAAAGGAAAGGAAAGGAAAGGAAAGGAAAGGAAAGGAAAGGAAAGGAAAGGAAAGGAAAGGAAAGGAAAGGAAAGGAAAGGAAAGGAAAGGAAAGGAAAGGAAAGGAAAGGAAAGGAAAGGAAAGGAAAGGAAAGGAAAGGAAAGGAAAGGAAAGGAAAGGAAAGGAAAGGAAAGGAAAGGAAAGGAAAGGAAAGGAAAGGAAAGGAAAGGAAAGGAAAGGAAAGGAAAGGAAAGGAAAGGAAAGGAAAGGAAAGGAAAGGAAAGGAAAGGAAAGGAAAGGAAAGGAAAGGAAAGGAAAGGAAAGGAAAGGAAAGGAAAGGAAAGGAAAGGAAAGGAAAGGAAAGGAAAGGAAAGGAAAGGAAAGGAAAGGAAAGGAAAGGAAAGGAAAGGAAAGGAAAGGAAAGGAAAGGAAAGGAAAGGAAAGGAAAGGAAAGGAAAGGAAAGGAAAGGAAAGGAAAGGAAAGGAAAGGAAAGGAAAGGAAAGGAAAGGAAAGGAAAGGAAAGGAAAGGAAAGGAAAGGAAAGGAAAGGAAAGGAAAGGAAAGGAAAGGAAAGGAAAGGAAAGGAAAGGAAAGGAAAGGAAAGGAAAGGAAAGGAAAGGAAAGGAAAGGAAAGGAAAGGAAAGGAAAGGAAAGGAAAGGAAAGGAAAGGAAAGGAAAGGAAAGGAAAGGAAAGGAAAGGAAAGGAAAGGAAAGGAAAGGAAAGGAAAGGAAAGGAAAGGAAAGGAAAGGAAAGGAAAGGAAAGGAAAGGAAAGGAAAGGAAAGGAAAGGAAAGGAAAGGAAAGGAAAGGAAAGGAAAGGAAAGGAAAGGAAAGGAAAGGAAAGGAAAGGAAAGGAAAGGAAAGGAAAGGAAAGGAAAGGAAAGGAAAGGAAAGGAAAGGAAAGGAAAGGAAAGGAAAGGAAAGGAAAGGAAAGGAAAGGAAAGGAAAGGAAAGGAAAGGAAAGGAAAGGAAAGGAAAGGAAAGGAAAGGAAAGGAAAGGAAAGGAAAGGAAAGGAAAGGAAAGGAAAGGAAAGGAAAGGAAAGGAAAGGAAAGGAAAGGAAAGGAAAGGAAAGGAAAGGAAAGGAAAGGAAAGGAAAGGAAAGGAAAGGAAAGGAAAGGAAAGGAAAGGAAAGGAAAGGAAAGGAAAGGAAAGGAAAGGAAAGGAAAGGAAAGGAAAGGAAAGGAAAGGAAAGGAAAGGAAAGGAAAGGAAAGGAAAGGAAAGGAAAGGAAAGGAAAGGAAAGGAAAGGAAAGGAAAGGAAAGGAAAGGAAAGGAAAGGAAAGGAAAGGAAAGGAAAGGAAAGGAAAGGAAAGGAAAGGAAAGGAAAGGAAAGGAAAGGAAAGGAAAGGAAAGGAAAGGAAAGGAAAGGAAAGGAAAGGAAAGGAAAGGAAAGGAAAGGAAAGGAAAGGAAAGGAAAGGAAAGGAAAGGAAAGGAAAGGAAAGGAAAGGAAAGGAAAGGAAAGGAAAGGAAAGGAAAGGAAAGGAAAGGAAAGGAAAGGAAAGGAAAGGAAAGGAAAGGAAAGGAAAGGAAAGGAAAGGAAAGGAAAGGAAAGGAAAGGAAAGGAAAGGAAAGGAAAGGAAAGGAAAGGAAAGGAAAGGAAAGGAAAGGAAAGGAAAGGAAAGGAAAGGAAAGGAAAGGAAAGGAAAGGAAAGGAAAGGAAAGGAAAGGAAAGGAAAGGAAAGGAAAGGAAAGGAAAGGAAAGGAAAGGAAAGGAAAGGAAAGGAAAGGAAAGGAAAGGAAAGGAAAGGAAAGGAAAGGAAAGGAAAGGAAAGGAAAGGAAAGGAAAGGAAAGGAAAGGAGAGGAAAGGAGAGGAAAGGAGAGGAAAGGAGAGGAAAGGAGAGGAAAGGAAAGGAAAGGAAAGGAAAGGAAAGGAAAGGAAAGGAAAGGAAAGGAAAGGAAGCCAGCTCAGGACTACTGCGGAGTAAGTGGAAAGCTGTGAATTCCAATATGAATTCATGAATCAAAATGTACATTTCTTGGCCCACGGTTTTACTGAAATAAAAGTCCCCTTTCCAGGACTACCTGCAAAATACAGCTGATTCAAAAAGTAGATCACAATTTCTTTTGTGAAGGAATATAACTAAAAATTAAGCAAATTGCCTGGATATTCCTGTTGGGTAGAAATAGATATATTTAGTGGTGGCTGGAAATATTTTAGGGAACACAGAGGGTTCCAAATCCAAGTTTCCCTTTGTATGTATGTATCAGTGTTTGTGTAACAAAAAGCCTGATTAGGGTGCTAGCAATCCATTTGCTGGCACACAGACAGAATGAATCATTGCGCTCATACTGGACGGGCCTATTTTTGAAAGTCAAGTCTTCTGCTGGATTGAAGAACTGAAGAAGTTTCTAGGTCTTTGACTGATTTTAGAAAAATTGCCCCGAGGTGCAGTTCTCCACTCCCTCATCTCACTTCCCTCAATCAGTAACATATTTTCAGTTTTCAATGTCTAGAAAGTAAATGATGTGAAGTCTTCTCACATCCAGGCTCTGATGCCATTTAAGACTGAAATCCCACAAGGGAGTTCTACTTCTGCTATGTCGAAATGTATACAAGTGACTCAATTCTTGAGCCAAGTGATTGGCTCCATGCTTACCATCTCCCATATACACAAGGTGACAAACCCAGAAAGATTACTAGAATATGATGGTTACACATTTTTTTTAGAAAGCTGTATACTATATCAGTCTAATTTTTTGTCATTCAGGAAAGCATTCTTCCTTGTATTCCATAGTATCTAACTGAAGAATGTAAAATACTGACCAGACTCTCACGATTAAAGAATTCAGTACAGCAAAAAGCAGAAGGATTTAAATTGCACTGTGGATTTGAAAGAGATATTTAAAATTTAGCATACTGAATCAGCTTTTAAGACTTGGGTAATCTTGCTTTAGCATTTATTTAAATTACAGTTCTTAACTTTTACTTCTGTCATTGACTCTGAAAATGGACAACCAGTGCTAACAGATCATTAAAATATTGTGACAGAGATGCTGGAAACTTAATTTCAAATGATGCATAAGGACCGAGAGTTGAAAGATATTTTTCATTATTTACTACTGTAAAACACATTGGTCCAAACTCTTAAAATAAAATTTACAAATATTTGACAGTGCCCAAATATTACCTTAGTTATAAAACACACCATTCCTAGGACAGGTTGAAATACGGTTATATTTTTGGCTTCAGAAACTTGGACTGGTCTTTTAGTAACCTTGCTGTTGCTGTGTCACTAGAGCATGTAATAAAAAAGAAAGATAGCTTCAAATAACATGGCTCTTGCTCATCTTCTGCAACAATAAAAAAGGAGGTCATAGGTGATAGTTCTGTTAGTGTTTCCTTGTTTAGGTCACAAATCTATTTTTTCCTATTGATTTCATGTAAAACCACTAATTAAAAACATCAAACCCAAGCGATTTAGCTTACATTAAAGTGATTGTAATAAAACCTACAGCCTTCTGCTTTCTCTACGGTTAGTCAGCTCTAACCTGAACTGAGCAGAACATTGAAATACATGCCTCTTATAAGATCTATTTATTTCAGAGAAACTCTAAAGTATCCATTTGCTCAATTCCTTTGCTCTTCATTGCACAGATGGAAAGAAACTTGGGTATGTATGAAAGTACATGGGCAAGCTGTTCGACTGGAGAAGGTTTTGCATACCTTTGAGTTTTTGAGAACCCTTTGTCCTGTTCTTGAGGGAAATGGCTGTAATAGCTGTCATAGCACTCTACCTACTCAAAATTGCCAGTCTTTTTTCACTTAGCAGGGGAGCGAGAGAAAATACTGACTCCTAAAGCAATAAGATCTTACTTTTCCAGAATAAGGGGACAACATGTATATATATGAGATGGTTTCTTAACAGTTCCAATAGTACAAATGCCTCCTCTGTGGTGGAAGTTTTAACACTGGTCTAGAATATCAAATACACTGGAGAGTAAAATACCAATTTATTTGTGAATTTTACTAGGAAATTGCTTTCTTTTTCTAATGAAAATTGATACCTGCCTATAGCATATTTTTTTTTGCCTATAAATATATTTTTTATAAACTACAGAAAGAGATACGATGAGAATCATGGTTAGATGAAGGCAGTTCTCCAATATAATTTTATGTCATGAATAGCCAGGACAAGCCAGATATTCTCAAACAGTACCTGGATGACTGCCAGATCCAGATGAGATACACTGTTATCTGTGATCCTGACATCATCCCATGAGTTATTAGTTATTTTATCTGAACCTGTTCCCTCATCCTTGGATATGACATAAATAAAAACTTTAATAAGGCCAACTGAACAATCAGAGGCTGCTTTTGCTGAAGGTGACAGTTTTCATCTGCACAGCCTCCCTTCCTTGCTATGCTCCCCTGGTACAGGAGGAATGCTCACACTGAGGTAAAGTGCCACACTCAGCTTCTGGAAAGCAAGGAGAACCCTTTTCCTGGTGGCCAAGTAAAAATGCCAAATGACACAGAGCCAGAGGCAAAGTTGGTTTCTTTTGAAAAGAGAGCTATTTCTGACACTTTTTACACTGGATGCCTGTTCTGCTCCTTTAAGTAGCATGCACATTTGCAAAAAAACCAACTTATATGTCAGAAGCAATGGAAAAGAAAACCAAGGTAACCTAAGTCACTATGGAAGCAATCACTGCTCGGCCTAAACTGGTAACACTGGAGTCCTCTCCATTTCTCACTGTGGACTGATGAGACTGCTGTAACATGATAGAAAATGCTGCATAGGATCACAGTAGCAATTTTGGCATAACAGGATTTAAACAGAAGGTCTATGGGGAAACTTGACTCCTCAGAACAAACCTGCTGCAGAGTACTTCTCACCACGGTGCAGTACAGCTCACCATTGACCAAGCCATTTTGGTGTGTGTGCCTTTCTCATCCTGTTTCCTGAGGTCTTTTTCCATTCAGTATATGGTTACATCCTTGTATGATCCTTGGTGAGAGTTTGAATTCACAATTTGTGTCAAGCAGAATTATTAAATCTGGAAAGTGCCTCCAAAGCAGCGTACGTATCAGCTCTTCCTTGTCTCACAGGTGGCTTTTTGAACCCCTTCATTCCAGTTTTACCTTTTTCTAAAGTTTTTGATGAATTTTTGATTCTTCCTGCAGTAACACTAAATTATCCTTGTCTCAAATATTAGTCCTAAAGCTTGTCTTGCAGATTACTTTGCTTGTTCACAGCAAAATTGCATTTGATTCAAATAAACATGACGCTTGTTTCAAATAAGTATGAAGCAAAGAAGTTCAGTACTTTCTTACAGCAAAAGTCCATATCATTATATTCACAGCCCAAAGTCACTTTGCTTAAAAATGGGTGATATGTTTCTTTCTGCAGAGTATCAATAAGATGAGATTGGATTACTCCTTGTAACGAGTGATTTATTTTATTTTGTTTTATTTTCGGGGACTTATTTATTGAGAAGGTTACTCTCTTTATGCCAGTTAATGAGATGATAGGCATCTTTTAACTTGTTAATATCTCCCCACTCTAATTAATAATACATTTTCATTGCTTGAGCTAAATAGGCACGATATCTAACTATCACTCTGCCCATCAGTCTCTGCAGATAGATTATTCAGCTGACTGCAGTAAAGGGCATACATTCACCACTCACTGGGCTATTCTTAAAAAGGCAAAACTACAACACCCTAAAAGATTGATGTAGTTGTTTCTACAATGTCTTCATGTTAATGTTGGAACTTACTAAAAATAGTCAAAAAATAGAGGATAAATCTACTCCTCTTTTTCCCTGGAGCTTACTACAGTTTAACATCCTTTGTATGGTTATTTCTTGTATCTCCTTCATGGTCCCTAGGGGTACCTCAGCCATGAACCAGAACACACAAGCAAATCACTCGCTAACACTGCAGAGGGAACAGGCTAATCTGTTCCTGTTTTTCTATGAAACGTGACTTCCAGCTTTGGGCCAAATGAGGAAGAAGTTAGGGAAATCACCTCAAGCAATTATACTGATGCTAATTTGCTTCAAAATGCCGGAAGAGAAAGGAGAAATAATGG
>NW_009258952.1:2276279-2321409 GCF_000687185.1 Egretta garzetta | reverse complement strand
TAGGTGTATAGTAAAAAATGTTTGCATCTAAGATACCATTTTCCACTGAAAGACTCTGAACAAAATCATTATACATCTTTTACAATGGTGAGTTCGAGCATAAGGGGAACCGTCTTCTCCCTTACTTTTGCTGTAGGCAACTAGAGCTGCCACATGGCTGTTACCTTCTCATTACACTGAGAGTCCAAAGTGGGAGATGGAGAGGCAGAGGAGGATTTTTCCAAATGTTTTTCAGGTTAGGACTCGTCACATACTCGTGGCCTGGAATATGGAAGGGAATTTCCAAGCTGGGAGGAGTGAAAAGCCACTAAGCCCTATGGATCCTGTACAGACGCTGTACATTTGCCCCCTTTCTGGTTTTGATACTGTGCTGCCAGTTTTTGGACAGCTATTCTACACAGTGACAATAATAAAAAAAACCAAACCAAAACCAACAAAAAAGCCCACCAAACGCCATAAACTACAGAGTCTCCTGTGTGAGTACAAAGTCACCTTATATAATGCGAGTTATTGACAATGAGCCAGAGGGATTGGATTTTTTTTTCCTTTGAACTGCAAAAGCTGTAAACCAGGCATAAAATGTAGTGTATTACAGTCATTTATATGTTCTAAAGTGACCTTCACTCATGGCATCTCAAATGCTTCAAAGAAAGAGATTCAGATGTAAACTAAAACCCCCAATAATCTTAGGGTCACAGTTGAAAAGGGTTCTGGAAAGCTAGATTTACCCTGTAAAAACAGCGATCCTGACATGGGTAAAAATTTTGCAGTTGCTCAACTGCCTTCAGCAAACTGAGATGAATCCTCTGTTGCAGCACTCAGAACAACATGGGGCCATCCCCCGGCCAGGCCACCGCTGTGGTTTCCACTTTCTGGAAATCTTTGCAATAGTTTCAATCTTCTGGAAATCTTTGCAATACTGTATTTTCCTGGTAGGGAATGGTCTATAGGAGGTAGGTGTAGGCACATCCTTACAAACTGTGCCTTTGGCAAGCACTTTTGCTACAGTGCGAATAAAATTGATGCATTTAGATGTAAGGTCTAATTTGGTGGTGGTTTTTTGGGGGGCTTTGCTTTTGTATGGCTCATTCTACATCTGTTTGCCTGGAATGAGTAACATATCCATCCTTTCTACCTTCAACTGCAAACCAAGATCCATTTTCTGTGCTTCTATTGCAGTTCATTCGCGATTTCTGATGAAATTCTGTGAGGTCCTGGCCTGCAGAAATCAGCACCTGAGTCACCGAGTCCTAACACTGAAGTTCCAACAGCTGTGTCAAGGAGAGTTTTCAAAATATCTCCTTTGTGCCCCTTTCCCACCCTTACAGCCCCTCAAACATCAGAAGGTAACCCACAGAAATAGCTTCAGCAAAAGATGCAGACAGATTGAAAGGTGGACTGGGGTTTATGTGCAAAATATCTGGGTTTTATCTCTTTTAGCCAAAAAAGGATTGTGAATGGGCCTCAAAATGGATGCAAAAGTAACTCATTTCTACTTAAAGCCCCTATATATTTCTGGAGCAGGGTAAAAAGGTCTCATAAAAAAGAACAAAGACCTACCAGGGCAATCTATAATCCTCTGTTACAGGAAGGCACGTGTCCTTTGAAGTCACCGATGTTGCATCCACTTGCATTGTGACTGTGCTTCCAGAAATTCACTTTTACAGCTGAATCAAATGTTTGGTAAATGTGTTCAGACTGTAAACATATTGTGTTGACAAAGATAACATTAATTTGCATCAAAGCAGCTCAGTCACAAGCTGTGTGTAAAACCAGATAGTATAAACCCAACCCTTTTCCAAATTTTTAATTTCTGGACAATGTTGTTTACAACTTTTAATAGCTGCTCTTTGTTTGTTTTTTTTTTTTTAATTCTGAAGTTCATCACACTACATGTTGTAAAACACCATAATCACATTTTTCTCAGAGTTTTCTCATGGGTTGCCTTCAGATTCTCATATAAATGAACAATGTTTTTCAAGTCTTCTTCCTCTGAGTAATCCTATTTAATACATGTGTTTATGGATGCGTTTCTGTCTTTGGAAGAGAAATGGGATATAACAGTAATTGTGCACCATCTGGGAAGTGTACAGCCCGGGTAAACCGGCAACGGGTTTCTTCTGCTTGCAGATGCACAAACTAGTGAAATTTAGGCTCCCTCCTTGCAGCCCAGCTCCTCCCAGTGTTTGCCTGCAACTGAAAATCCTCAGAAGTGACAAAAGATGTGCGAGGGAAAGCAGCCTGCCTTCCTGCAGAGACATGGGCATGTCTGATGTCTGTTTTCAGAAAACCTTCAGGGCACCCATGTGGTGTCTCTGTGTGTGAAAATTTAGGAATGGGGCAGTGGCCTGGTAAAATACAAGTGTGCCAAATGCTTCTCATAGCAGATAATGTGTGGAAAACTTTGGACCTCCAAAGATTTATAAATATGCTTCAGCCCCTGGAACAGCATCATAAGAAAGCAAAACACAATAGCTTCTTTTTAAGGCAGCTCTGAAGCTCATATCCAGGAGATGTGAACACCAGGAGAATCAGCTTAAGGTCTAAGTCATCATTTGCATGGGATCTTGGAGGAATGTGAAGAAGTGGGGATCATGGGCTGCCCCACGAAGCCTGACCAAGGGGTCCCCTGAGGACTGAATGGAGGACGGGGTGCAGCACAGCAGCACAGGGTTTGTCACCGCAGCCCCAGCTGCAACTTGTGCTTTTGTCTTGCTTGTTACTCTTCTTCTCAATCCACATTGTGGAAGTGTAGTCCTGTCTGAACCTCTGCAGTGTCACCAGCAAATGAATCTCTCCTTTGCTGTATATTAAAAAATCTGTGTATTGTCGTGGATACAGCAGATACCCCCAGGGGAGACTTCCCTCAGGAGACTGGCATGACAGTGTGGATGGGGAAGCCAAGCACCTTCTTCAGAAGTTCCCCAGGTTGCCAAAGATGTGTTTTCATCACACAGTGAACAGGCAGTACTTTATTCCGCTGCTGAAATATTCCCATACACATTAGCATGCCTAATGTTCCCTTTTTGACCTGAAGGTCTTCTAATTATGCCTGACTTCTGTGGAAGTAAAAGTTTGTAATACCCGCATTTACACTGATCCTGACCCTGTCTTGGAGGACAAAACAGACAGCCTGTTTGCACTGCCTGCATACAAATTGTTGGGCAAACAGGATGGTGTTGTGAGAAGCAAACCTCATCTCCAGTAACATGGATATATGATCCAGAAAAAAAAGACAGTTCTTGCATCGTCAGCTGTCCCATCTGCCCTGGAAAAAGGTAGCTGGAGCCTTGCACTTCCTAAAAACCTGTGTGTAAAGCCAGAGTTTATAAGAAACTTTTCAAGAAATCTCAGATACAGGTCTGTTGGTCCTGGTCCCAGGTCCTGGCAACATCTTTGGGTTAAGGGCATTGCTGCAGGAAGCAGAGCTGTAGCCTGTAAGCCTTGATCTTCATCTGCAGTTGTTACAGACTACAGTCATGGACTGTTCAGGAGGGCGCAGAGACTCTTTTTAACACTAACAAATCCCCAAGGAGTTGAGAAAAACAGTAAATAAGGTTTAACCAGTGAAAACATTTGGTGACTTCTTGCATGGTCAGGGAGGAGGTGGAAGGTGCTTGTTCTGCCTGTGGGCCTGCTCCAAGAAGTACCTACAGAGCTTCTGACTCAGAAATGCTGGACTCAACCGTGTACCTTGTTCTGACACTTCTAAAGAGCTGTTTATTTGGGAAATAAAACAAAGTAGTTAAACCCTTCAAACCAATGACAATCCACAGTGATGCTTCATGTGCTGCAACTCATATTAAGTAGAGTGTTGCTGCCTTTCAGCTGGGAAGGGCTGGACCCCCTTCAGTGAACCTGGGCTGCATCCCTGCTGTTTTCATGTCTGGCTCATTGCAAGAGCAGCTGGCCTGTCAGTGATGTGTGGTGCCACCGAGCCTCTCACAGTACAGCGCATAGCACGCTTGCCGCTGCTCAGCTGAGGAGCCAACCCAGCTGTATGGGTGGGTCAAGATAAAGGCTGTTTAATAAAAAGCAACAGCAAAGGCCGCACGCAGTAGCGAAAGGAAAACAAGATTTTATTCTCTTCTTCCCATTAGCAGGCAATGTCCAGCCACTTCCCAGGAAGTAGGGCTTTGGTATGTGTAGCTGTTGCTCCAGAAGGCAAAATGTCGTAAAAGATGAATGTCCCCCCCTCTTCCTCCTCATTTCCCTTAGTTTTTATATCTGAGCTGACATCATATGGAATGGAATATCCCTTTGGTTGGTTTGGGTCAGGTGTCTTGGCTATCTCCCCTCCCAGGATCTTGCCTCCCCCAGCCCACTGGTGGTGGGGGGGGAATGTTGGAGACACAGCCTTGATGCTGTTCGAGCAGTGCTCAGCAGTAGCCAAAAGACTGGTGAATTATCAGCACCCTTCTACATACCAATAGAAAGCACGGCACTCTGCAGCTCCATCCAGTACAACTGGGTCAGAGAAATTTTGAAGGCTGCTCATGAGGGTCACAGATACTCCTTTTTCTCCCCTATGCCTAATGCCTCTCCCCACCAGTCTGGTCTGAGGACCTGCTCTTGGCAATGCCACCCAGCTCCATGGAGGAGGCTGTGCTGTAGGCGCTCCAGCAATGCATTGGCATACCTGGCCAGGCAATGCCACACCATTTTCTCTTTTGCATGTGTAGAGTCTTGCTTACCCCTTACACTGTGAGGAGCTATGCCCTGCTCCAGCACTTTGAAGAGGAGGGCAAGCAGAAGTACCACGGGCTGCAGAAAAAAGGGAAGGACCTGTAGCCCACCTCCCACCTTTCCCGGTCCTCACTGCTGGGACAGGGCCAAGAGAGCAGTGAAGGCTATGAGACTGCAGATAATAATTTTGGTATCAGCAGGCATTGGGGACACCTGGCTAAATATCTTGTTGATGCTATTGGTACTAAGAAGATACTATTGGAGTATAAATACCTTATAATTATATACCATCACTTCTTAGTCTTGAGCAAGTGACTGAGGCCAGGAATGAAGGAAGTAACATGTGACTATGAACAGTGCTGTTAAACCTTTATCTGGACCAGGAACCAGTTTCCTTCAGTGAAACGCTGCACTAACTCGCATGCTTCTTGAAAATGGCATGAGGGAAGAGCCTAAACAGTGCAATTTGCTCTGTAATTTTTCATGAAGACAGACAGTACAGTTGGTTTATAATTTACTCATCTGGTTTTGAGCTCACCTGTGGTACCCCAGAACCACAGTTCACCAGCTACCCCAGAAGCAAAAAGCTTGATCTCCTGCTTGCTGGGCATACCTTTCTCTAGACGCAGTAGCCCCTACAGAAACAATCCAGTTATTTTGTTCAATTTGACAGTTTTACAGCCATCATAAATAACATGAAATGACCTTGACATTCTGGCACCCTGCTCTCTCCTGCCTCAGGTCAAACCAAAGATGGCATGAAGTTCAGCACAGCTTAAGAAAACATTGATATGAACACGCTCATGGCTTAAGAGCAATCAAGATTAAGGGCCCTTTGTTTGTTGGGGATTCTTTAAAAACATGTTTTCCAAAACAAAAATAGATTCTTTGTAAGTGAAATCTATTTATGCTACTCAAAAAAAAAAAAAAAAAAAAAAAGACAAAAAGGAAACATGTTTTGAAATTGCCCTATATGGACATCTTTTAAAGAACAAATTTCTCGTTCCTTCTCTGGAATGACTTTTTTTTTAGACATTTAATCTGACTACAGTAAAACTGTACCAAATGACTGAAATCCAGTCAGAATGCAATGCTTTAATAGTGCAAAATTTATTTTCTTTGGTTTTGTTGATTTATGGAATATTTTTAAATTATCTTAGTCTTAATTGGCAGTAAGACATTTTCCCAACACTTTGGATGTTTTTTAGCTAGAGAGCTGCAGTGCAGAATCACAGAACAGTTGAGGTTGGAAGGCACTTCTGGAGGTCACCCCAGTCCAAATCCTCTGCTCAAAGTAGGGTCAATTCAAGCAGTTTCTTATCTATCATAAATAACTTTGCTTAGAACACATCTTTTTTTATACATAAAGGTAATTGGGAAAAACAAAAAAATTAATCAAGCCAAAATAGTTTCATAGAACAGTGAAGTAGAAAGCCAGTCAATACCTGGCTTTCATACACATGACTTCTCCTTCAAGCACAAAGTAAACAGCACCTGGCATTTTGTCTTGCAGAGTGCTGTCGCAGTTACAGAAAGATTTCTTTTCTTTGGGGTGAAGACTTAAGTACCCAGTAACATCAGTGTTCACTGGTCAGCTGCCTTAGATGTGTGGGCTGCAATTTTCTGTGCTGCTCGTGTTGCATAAAAAATGATGCTAGGCTGTGCATTGCATACCCATGGCATGTAGAAGGACTGTCTCCAGTCAGACAAGCAGGGAACCAGAGAGCAGATTTCCACAATCTCTCTGGCCAATACAGCATTCTACCAGCCACCTTAAACTGTGGGTCACACAATCCCTGTGACCTGAGGCAGCCCAGATACTGCAGAACATGCCAAAATGGGGTAATAGAAAGTCAACGAAGTCTGGTTTTGATTCTGCTCTAAATTCTGTGGTGTAACCTAGAACCAGAAGTTTCACAATATCAAAGCACTGGGTTTAAATAGATCTGCTGAAAGCTGCTATGCTTATACTCCATTTCAATGTGTCCCAAAAACACTGGAACTCTGCCACCAACTTCACTAGGAAAGAAACTGTCACTTTAGAGGCTATGTTAGAGCCTCCTTGTTTCTCTAATGCCATCATGAATATTGGGATGGGGATAATTTCTATGAAATCCATTGAAAATTTCATTAAAGTGAAGAGAAGGGATTGTTTGGGTATCTATGAGGATTTTAATTTGCCCAAACCAATGCAGGGGGCATGCAGAATGTCAGCTTGCAGTGCTTGGGATCTATCCTTGAAACCCCACCTGCTGAGATCATACTTCCAATTCTGTTTATTAAGTCAACCATGCATTATGAAATAGTATTAGTTCATTGCTTTGCCACATCTCATCTTGTGAGCTTTTTGAAATTCTTTCATTTGAGTGTCAGATATGTTCCAAAAATACTGAAATAAGATGAAGCAAAAGGTTTCCCAATGTTATTCATTTTCATATGATTTATTTTATTCTTTATTCTACTGTCATTATTCAAAAATAGCCTACTTTATAATATACAGTTTTAAGGGCAGCTAGAATTTTTAGAATGTTGTCAACAACATTTGTCTCTGGAAATAGCTAGAAAAGTTGAAATTGTGAAGGATTTACTTCCTTTTAACATGTATCTTTTGCCATCTGTATCACTGGTTTGTATATGTTTTTCATAGCATATTTATTTTCAGGAAGACAAGAAAAAGGGTTTCTGACATAATCGTAATATAGCAACAAACCAGAGCAGGAGCACATTGATACAGCACCTTTTTGTAAACGTAAAATAAATACACTCCCTGTACTCAGAACATGAGGAGAGAGGCCTAAAGGGAAATAAATCTGCAGAAGTCAAAAGTTTTCTTTCAGTAATTATTTTAGAAGGACAGGTTTGGCAGCGCCCAAGTCCCTGAAGAAAAGGGATAAACTGAAACTCTCACAGATGGCCCCAAATCTGCCTTCAGCCCACAGAAAGGAGAAGCCCAGCCTACCTGATGCAGTCCCCTTGAACTCCACTAGGATGGTAGGTCTGAAGCATCACCTCCGGGAGGAAGTTGTATCCACTTGTTGGCTAACAAAAGATGCTCATACCCAAGGGTGAGTGGGTCTGATGTTTGAGCAGGCATAAAACATATAACAGAAAAGTATGAAGGTGAGGTGACGGGTGAGGAAACCTTTGAGGTTCAGGCCACTGATAAAAAGCCAGGAGGAACAAGCCATACGCAGATTAAGAGAGGGAAAGAACACTCACTGTTCTTGTAAGTGAGATCAGTGAACAAATTGCATGCCATCTGCAATGCAGAGATACAAATAACTCACAGAAAATAGCCTGGCTTAAGGAATAAGCTTCTGAAGAGATTCTGGAAGTACAGTTTTACCAATTGCAAACAGGATTTTGCAGGACCGAAATAGTGATCTTCCATTTAATACTAAGAGGAATAGTAACAGTCGGAGAGGACGGCAGTGCTGGTCCTTTCTGTGGTCTGGCTGGCTGCAGAAACACTGTTGGAAAATGTTGGACAGCCAGCCATATCTGTCCCCTCATCAGGAGGAAAGCCATGGCTATGTGGATCTTTGTAGCATTCAGTTCGAAGTGGCAAAATGAAAAGCTTCAGGACAGATGCCTGAAATGTTACAGGAAAGTCGCTATTTACAACAATCCAGGATCAAATAAAAAGTCACACTGGCAAGGGAAGAAAATGTTCTGTTGAAGCAAACGTTAAAACACAGAAATATATTTCACCTGGCAGCTTGTCGCATTTCACCCAAGGATCTGAGCGGGCAAGTGAGTTCATAGCACAAGCTGAAAGAATGTCTGCTCTCATAGAATCATAGAATCATAGAATCATAGAATCATAGAATCATAGAATCATAGAATCATAGAATCATAGAACCATAGAATCATAGAATGTTTTGGGTTGGAAGGGACCCCTAGAGGTCATCTAGTCCAACCCCCCCGCAGGAGCAGGGACACCACTAACTAGATCAGGCTGCTCAGAGCCCCATCCAACCTGGCCTTGAATTTTTCCAGGGATGGGGCCTCCACTACCTCTCTGAGCAACCTGTTCCAGTGTTTCACCACCCTCATTGTAAAGAACTTCTTCCTTATATCTAGTCTAAACCTACCCTGGTTTAGTTTAAAACCATTACCCCTTGTCTTGTCACTGCTGGTCCTACTAAAAAGATTTTCCCCATCTTTCCTATAGGCTCCCTTTAAGTACTGAAAGGCCGCAATCAGGTCTCCCCGCGGCCTTCTCTTCTCCAGGCTGAACAAGCCCAACTCCCTCAGCCTGTCCTCATAGGAGAGGTGCTCCAGCCCCCGGATCATTTTTGTGATCAATGACTCAATGGCAAGAGCAGAGAGCGGATGGGGATGCAGATCCTTGCAGAGAGACTGTGGGCACACTTATTCCTTGCCTTTTCATTCTAGAAAGAAAAAGGAGAATGAAAAATCAAGAAAGTGAGTGAGAGAGAAAAGAGATGGCAGATGAAGTCCTGAGGTAGCAGATAAACCTCCAAGCAAGCATTGAACAGCTGCACACATGCTTTACACAGAGCCAAACCTAAAGTGAAGAAGAAAATGAAGGGAAATAGCCCATATTTTTTAGTGGAAGTTTGTTGGACTGCAAATAACATTTCAGGATAATGCATACCAGATGGTAACTTAATGGGAAGGGAGGTAGGAGGCAATTTACAGTATGTAAACTTTTCTATGAAATATCAGGGCAAAAGAAAGCGCTGAAGGGATTAGGGCTAACTAGCAAATGAGACAGAAAATGAAGACTCTGTGGCCTGCTTGAGGTAACTGAGCACCTGCAGTGGTTGGATATGTTCTGGACAAGGGGTAAGAGGTGTGCACTGGCAATAATGTGCATGAGAAAAAGGACAAAATGTACAGAGAGATAGAAGACATGAGCACAGGTGCAAGGTCAATGCACAGACAACCAGTAAAGCCATAACAAAAGAAGTGTCTGTAAGAGCACTCCAGAGTCCTGTATCTGAATCCCAGCAAAAGGAAGCTTAGAAATCAGAACTACATGGGGATGTGCCTATCTTTTAAAGAAAAGGAACAAAATCTTATTTCCTCTACTTTGAAATTGCCAATATAAAGAAGCAAATAAGAAAAGGGTTAGAAAGTAAAAATCCAAAAGGCAGGCAGCTACATGCTACACCTATCGTTGCCCTTCAACTGCCCCTTGACATTACAATGTTTTGGCTGTTGGGTACATGCGTAACCTCATGAGGCCACGACACCGTTGAAGCACTTGGAGTGTTCGGCCACACTTGGCTCATGATAGGATCATCAGACCAGGACCTCTACAGATCTTACCTGTAGACCCAGTCTCCCGAGGGAAAGGGAAAAGGACCTCAAATCAGAGTCTCTCATTTCCCAGCAGGGTGTTCTTAACACACAGTGATAAGGTGTGCTTAGGTAGGGAGCTTTGCTATTAGGGCTTCTCCATTTGTATGAATACATGAACCAGTATTTACTGGACCAGGGAGGGCAACTCTAACCCGTTTGTGAAGGCACTAAATTAGGAATGAACACTTGAATCTTACACAAAACCAGAAATCTTCCTGGGGTAGCCTAACTCAGGGATTAAGTGTAAAGTGTATGTAGCAAGTGTATGTAGGAGTTTTGAGCTGAAGTGAACACCGCTGTAATGTGTAATGCCTGCAAAGGAAGCCTAAGTACCACTGAACTGGATTGACAGTGTCCAGTCATGAACATCCCTCTCCCTGAAATCTGTGAGTGAGCAGCATCTAAGCTCTATATGCAATACATAAGGACAATTAACATAGCATCCACAGAAGCCAGCCTATGGAACCCACAGACAATGTAGCTGATCGAAAATACCAAGGGAAGCAGAGTTTTGTATGTATTGCATCTGGATGTGCATCACGCCCAGGCTGAAACAGCAGCAACTTGAATCCAGGGCTCACAGCTCTGATTCTTCCTCTGAAGCCCTGCTGATGGTTTTTTCAAGTCATAGGTGAAGAAGAACAAGGAACTCTCTTTTTAATCCAGAGTCCAGAGATTAGGGTGGTTAACTAAGATGTGATAGCCTGCCTTGCCTTCCTTGCTGCCAGACAGCATTTCAACAGTCTGGAGAAGAATGGATACTATGAAAAAGGATACTATGGATACTATGATAAAGCACAGAATTCTTGTGGAAAAGAGGCCAGTTTTATTTAACTTTAAAAAATTGAAATAAATATCTGGAAGGCTGTTTATTTGGCAAAGTAAAACATTATGAAATTAATTAGAATTATTTTAAAAGCATCAAGAACCATCAAGCTGGAGTCAAGCTGAGAACACAAAAATGAAAAAATAATCATTTAATAAAATTAATTCCTTATGTCTATAGCTAAGAATATTTTCCTGCATTTGTTGTATTCTTTTCAGCAGTTATTTAGCTGAATAAAGGAAAGAGGAAAGTAGTAAGTCCCAGTGTGTGTTATATATGTAACTCATTGTCCTGGTTTCAGCTGGGATAGAGTTCATTTTCTTCCTAGTAGCTGGCATAGTGCTGTGTTTTGGATTTGGGATGAGAATAATGTTGGTAAAACCCTGATGCTTTAGTTGTTGCTAAGCAGTGCTTACACTAAATCAAGGACTTTGCAGCTTCTTGTGCTCCACTGACTGTGAAGGCTGGAGATGCACAAGAAGGTGGGAGGGGGCGCAGCCAAGAGAGCTGACCCAAACTGGCCAAAGGGCTATTCCAGACCATATGATGTCATGCTCAGCATATAAATGATGGGAAAGCTGGCCAGGGGGCTGCTGCTCGGGGACTGGCTGGGCACCAGTTGGCAGGTAGGGAGTAATTGCATTGTGCGTCATTTGCTTTGTTTATTCTATTATTATTAATTATTATTATAATACATTTTAATGGGTCTGTATTTGCTTCACTGCATCTACAAAACTCCTGCTAATAACAAGTAATTGTGTTAATGGGGGTAGTTCAAACACATTAAAGGCCATATAGACCTCCAAGCAATGAAGCCTTGAGAATGACACTATTGAGGTACTACCACCTGAGTTTAACGGCATTAGATTCGTCCTATAGATACTCCTACAATCAAGAACTACCTTGTCCCCTTTAGAATGCTAAATCTGATTGCAGCAGCAGTTTGAGTTATAGTGCCAGTCTGAAAATAACAAAAAGTAGTCTTTATTAACAGATCTAAGTCTCAGTACTGACTTGTAACTATTCACCTGGTTACTGAAAACTTTTTACTAATATTTCTTTCTCTTTTGGCTCTGCAATTCCTTAGCAGCGAAGCAGATTAAGGGGATCCCACTTTGTCATGAGCATCTTCAGCAGAATTGTTGTGAGAAATGAATGCTCAGTTGCCATTAATGTCCTAATCTGACCTGCTGAAACTTTGTAAATGCTGGAGGTGAGCTGGAACAGTGTGTGAAAATAACATAGAGTCTGTGATTGAGTATGACTAGAAATAGCTAAAAAAAAGTCTTTAAGCAGCTTGCTTCTATATTTCAACTGCAAAACTGGCTGCACTGTTAAAATGGATTGCTTCAGTAGAAAGGTTAGACTTTCTGGTGAGAAACACATTTCACTAACAAAAATCAAGACATTATTAAATGCCATCATATGCATGATCTCATTTGTTAACCTGCAGTGGGCCCTCCACATTGTAGCATGGCAATTTAGCTAGAGGGTGACTGTGGACCCACTGTGGAAAAGGTCTCGTTGCTTTATAATAGAAAATAAGGCACTGTCAAGTTATTGTTAAAGTGTGTACAGTGTCCAAGGTGTGTTAGGCAATTCGTGTGATGAAACTGTGGCGCTTTCCCAAAATGAATAAAAGGATAAGCAAGATAATGGCTTACAGACTGTTTTATATCTGGTACTCTTTAACGTTAATGACTTCTAATAACAAATGGAAACTTATGCCTCATTTGCAAATAAACATGGGCCTACTGTACATCTCCACACAGGATGCAAGGGGACAGAAGTGCTGGTGGAGGCTGTGTATACCAAGGGGCAGCTGAAGGCCAGCCAGGCTGGCGTAACCCAGCTGTGGACAGGCCAGTTCTCCCTTTGCTTGCCTTTGCTCATTGCACCACACAAGCCTGAGGACTCAAGGGCTGACATCTACCCCCATTACATGTTCCTCTTACAGGTAATTTTCCCCATTTTTCTTCAATCACTGTGTTATGTTTTATTTTGTTTTATTCAATGCCAGAAAATTGCTTTAGGTTTTTGGGCCTAAAACTGCTTGCATAGAAAGAACAGATCATGGTTGCCTTGTATGGTCTTCTTGGACAAATAATTGGACTGTCTTACCTTTCAGAATAGCATAGTACAGTACCTGAGATAAAAATCACTTTGACGCAAATCTTGAATAATGAAGTATTCATATCAATCTTCTTTTATATTTTGCAGAGGCAAATAAATCAAGATCCTATGGCCCTGCATAACAATCAGCAAATAAAACCGGTAGATAGTCAATGCAGCAAGACTTACTTCCCATTCATGCCAAAAGTGGTTTATGACAGTAATACATTATTGGTGCTGTCTACCGGTAAGATTCAGATACTTTCAAAAATGGGTAAGCCCATATGTCCCATAAGTAATTTTCCTACTGTACATAATATAACACAGTGTCCTTGTCAGGCTTTCTGAAATACTGGCTGGCAGGAAAATGGTAGAGCAGAAATCTATTTAGTCACATTGCTGCCTGATCACATGAAAGAGTTAAAATTTTCAATGTCTTGGCTATGTCACTGAATCAGTCCTTTCCCATCACTTTCTCCAGCCTGAATGCACCTTCTTCTGAATTCTTCCTATTGCTTAGATGGCCCCGTAGGCTGGTTTTACCACACAAAAACTTCACACATCTAGTATTCTGTCTGCTGCTGTCCTTCCCTTCCATTGGGCCCTATCATAGCTGTTTCTAATTTGTTTATTACCTTAGGCTGCTGACAATTACAACTTAAAAAACGATGTCCTGGTGTACATATCTCAGTGCAGAGCAGATTGCTGAAGTGCTGGTGTGGGCCCACTGTTCTGCATTCCCTACCACCCAGGCTTACTACATGCTCCGTGTTCTACAGGCAGACCTGCTGAGCCGGGAGGGCACGGCTGCATGGAGTGGGATGGGAGCACTGGTGGCAGGCAGGCAAGCGGATTGGGAAGAGCCTTTGCTCCTCTGCCTGTCCCACAGTGCACAACTGCTACCCCAGCCTCCCCAGTTCAGCTGCATCACATTGGCAGCCTGCTCCTGGGGCTGAGGAGCGGGCGCTCTGCATCAGCTGTGTGAGGTGGCCACAGAGAAATCAGGGGTAAGGAAAGGGGTGGAAATGGCTTCCCATCTTGGCATCCAAAGCATCACAGATGAAGCTTTCTTTAGAGGATACCTGAGGTCTCAGGTATAAGCTATAGTGTTGGTCATCTTATTCTTGCATGACTAGGCTTTTCCAGCCGCTTGAATGGGTGCGATCAGCCCCCTTCCCTCCCCAGCTCTTCTGGTTGTACCTGCCCAAAGCAGCTGTCAAAATAAGGGGCCTGTGCAGAAGAGCCCACCTTGCTCTGTCACACCCAGAACAAGTGCCTTGGGGTCTGAGATGCTCCTCTTTTCACTCAGTCATATTTAGTATCAATCCATTGACATAATCTTAGTTGTAATTCTAACTTTAATATTGTAGTTTCTTTAGTATGCATTGATAAATATTCTCTGAAAAGAGATGAGATATAGAAGAACGGAGAATTGCAGTGACTGACCCATAATCAATAGCGCGGGAACGATGTGATAAAGGTTTATGAAGCCATGAGCATGTGGAGAAGGTGGATTACACACCTCATTCATGATTACTGACTGACTCCTATTATTCAGGAACTAGAGAATATCAAGTGAGATAATCAGATGGCAAATTCAAATCCAGTGAGGTTCTTTATGCGGTCCCCGGGAAAACTTTGGGGCTCAGCAAGGTGGTTTAGTTGGTGTAAAACTTACCTAACCAAACCATGCATTAGACAAAACTATGGAGGCAAAAGTCCGCCCTGGAAGATCTTGAACTTGGAATTGCTGAAAGCTATGAGAGAACATCAGAAAAGTAACATTGCCTTTTGTTTGTTCTTAGGCATCTACTACTGACCAGACTGGGAGTAAGACACTTGTGCACACCAAACTTTTCCTCTGACCCAGTACATAGCCCCTAGTGTGACTACACAGCCACAAAATCTGTACTAGAACTATGAATAAAACCTTAGCTGTCCAGCCGTTGGTCCAGTTCTCATGCACCAGTGGTGATGACTCTGCGCGGTTCTGTGGGCTGTCTTCTTCAGTTTTGTGCATGTTGCTAGAGTACAGAATATGATAAGCAGAATAAATATTCCTGACCTAAATGACAGAAGGCAGAATAAGAAAATAAAACTATGTCCAAAAAGCCAATAAAACAAATAATGCTAATGTGGTAAAGCAAATGAAGGTTAGTCTGCAGTGTTGCATGCACAGTTTGCTATCCTGCTCTATTCAGGGCTTCCTGTACGTCCCAGGCACATGGCTTATCAGTTTTTGTGTTTCATTAACTGTGAAAGCCCCTTTCCCTTGCCATAAAGGTTGATAACATGATACACATTTGAAAGGTAAGTTTTTCAGTGTTCTCAAGAAAGAAGAGGGGCCTTCACACACCAAGGACAGAGCTATTAAAATAAAAGTATTCAAATGAGGTAACTAAGTATGGAAAAAAAAAAAAAAAAAAAAAAAAGAGAGACAGCAACCTGGCCTTTAGAAGTGTTAGCTTTAATATAAAAATGGCAATTTCAGAAGCAGTCTCTGTCTAGGTATTATTTCTCTGTGGTATATACCCAAGATTATTGTTGAAAAGTGTCTTTCCCTCTTCCAGTACATTAAGATAAAGTGCTACAGCTTACATTTCCTATTGGTATTTTTTCATTTTAAAAGCATCAGAGCACCAAGAAGGTATTTTAAAATGACATGCATTGACTTGTATATTGGTACTAAGATTTTTTCTATACTGCCTGCAAGCAAAAATCACAGAACTATGGTGTTTCCATAGCAACTGCATTTTAATAAGGTGAAATTTCCAGTTTGATAGAGCTGAACAACTAATAATGTCAGCTTCCAGTGTTGCAGAAGCTCAGATGTCAGAAGGGTCAGCATAAAATACAGGGCTAAAATTGATTCTTTGCAACGTTCATCTTTATTGCTAGTATAATTTTGGGAAAAGCCAATAAAAGATGTGATTAAAACAGTAATCTTATTTTCACACACTTCTCATATCATAAAGCATCAACATTCAAAATATGTCAACTTAAAGCTTATTCGTATGTCTCCATAAGAAACACCATGCTCTTACTGCAAGCTCACTTTTCACTTTTGAGTTTTTATGCTGTAGTACTTCATGGCAGAGTTCTGGGCATAGTTTTGAGTTAGTGGGTGTCAGTAGACACCAACTGACCACCAATGTATGCTGCCATTTGTCAGTCAGAACATCAAAACTCATTAGCAACTTGTGCTGTAAAATCACAGTCCCCTTAAGGTCAGGAATTCAAGTGAGATTTCTTTATAAGAACCCAGAAGAAATCACAAATTGGGATCTGGCTTTTAAAGTCAATGGAAGTTCTTTCAAAGGCTAGACAGGTCTTTTGTTTTCTTTTCAGTCCCTTTCTCTATGCTGTGGTCTAACAAAAGCTTTTCTGGAGGTTTCCAGTGGCTTTAGGCTGGAGAGACTTCGGAAAAAGTGAAGCTATAGAACAAATTTATCCCTGTGACAGGAAACTCCTTTCCTAGGTTAACAGTGCAATGTGTGGCTGATGTGTTAAGTGATCTTATTCAGCTCCACCATGGTACTGGCTTTCTCCATAAAAGTGATGCTAAGATGTATTAATGTTGCAGTATGAGCTGCAACCCCTGCCAGTATAATTAAAATGACAATAACATTCAAAATAAAAATAAAAAACCTGTTGAGATGCTTTTCAAAAGGAAGCTAGTATTTAAATAATTTATTTCCAGAAATTAAGCTTTTAAGTAAAGTATCAAACACCAATGTGCTTACAATAAAATCAGAGCTGACAGCATAGGAACTCGTGCTGAACTTTCTGTTTAAGAGATCATTTTTTTTCCCTGTGTTTCATCATGAACCATATGGTTCTATCTATGTTAGCATGCAATCATGCCATTGCCAGGCTTGGAGGCCAACTGTCAAAGAGAGGCCTATGCACATAGTGTAGGACTACCCCAAAACAGGGGGACATGTGCAGATTCCCTATTGGGAGTGACTGGTTTTATTTCCCAAGCTGTGATAGGGACTGTTGGGAACCTCTGGCCAACTTGGGCCATATCTGTGCTAGGGACAATCCTCATGGCCACACCAAGCAGCCAATGGACACCCTTCCCTGGAAAGGTTCTCCAGCACTTTTTTGGTTCATACCCATCTGCTTTATTGTGTTAGTGAAAACAATGAGTAGCGGCCAGACCTCTGTATACATTGTTTTGTTAGCAATGTGTGCTACAGCCTGAGGATTATATAAATCTCCTTATAAACTGTGAGAGAACAAAATATATCCCAGCATCGTTGTAGAGCATATTTAGGACCTACTGAATGTAACTGCTGTGTAATATTTTCATTACTTTAACTCAGCTTTTACTGCAATCACAAATTAACTTGACCAGACTTGAGAGTTTTTGAAAATTTCACCAACTGAAAGTGGGTGCAGTGCAAAAGCTCTGTAAATTAATTTTTATATATGTATATGTCTTTTCATGACAGATAATTTTAGTCGTCTGTATTAAAATCTCTGATTTAAAACCTTAATGTAAATTAAGGAGTGTTTATATTTTGCATAGATAATATGAGAGTATGAAAATTAAGCCATCTCAAAATATTGCCTACATAGCCCTACACATTAATTTCTTCTACTTTTTCATTAGTTTCATTTCCTTATACACACAGTGACTATTAGCCATATTGCACACAATTAATCTAAAAATTTCACCTTAAGCCATGAATATGAGAAATGACAGCATGAACTTGTAAAAAACACGCAAACTAAAGTATTAACATAATAATAGCACACTATCTTGAATAATTAATTGGATTTCTTTAAAATTAGATTGTTTTGCATGCAGAGACTCAGGTGCCATTAATTCGGCAGGACTGTAATCGGTTTAAGTTACAAATTTGGCCCCAGAGATTCTGTTTGTGTTTGCTTTGGATTTCACCGGAATGCTGATTTCAGAGCACTTGCCTTTGCAGCACGTCTGTGTGCACTGGTGGGATGGAGGGTCAGAGGTGATGTTGGAGATCAGGCTGTGGTAGAGATGGAGCATCCAGAGGAAGCCATGGAACATATTTATCTAAGACATTTTGACATCAGCTTTAAACCAGCCTCATCCACCAATCCTCATTCTATTTGAGCTCTTTGTAAAAGAGACAGTGAGCAGGACGCCTGTCTCTCCATGGTGGTGATTATGGGAGGTACCAGACCGATGGAGCTGGAGGCACTGATCCTGTGTCCATCATGGGTGCTAGTGCAGCTGGGGATCACACAGTGCCATCTATGGAGCCACAAACAGGCTTAAATGGGCAGCCGACCCTCTCAGATAACTGGAAGCCCCTGGCCTTCTCTCAGTGTGCTGACAGCCTGTTGCCAACTTCTATAATGTTTTTGTCATGCAGCCGTCAACCACTGTGGGTTGTCGTGAGACTACCAACTTTTTGGGAAGGCTGGGAAACAGATTTTATGTGGTGATAGCTCTCTGACACTCTAGAAATTATCATTATCTTTGCTTTGGAGAGAAAAGTAATTTTTGTCTTCTTGTTTAAATCTATTAGTCATAAGTGACATATGAGACTTAAGGCCCAGCATCCCGCCCCCACCCCGCTTCTCCCTCCAAAATAAATCTGTGGGGATAAGAAACATCACGCAGGGGTCCCCTCACAGAACTCTTCAGAAAGCTGTGGAGCAGAAGCATTGCCAGTGCTGTGCAGAGGGATAGTGTAGCTCCTGACAGCTGTGCCTGGGCTCTGCATCCTACCCTGGTACCACCTGGGTATCGTTCTGCATCCCCCCAGCAGGAGCGAGGGGACAGGGCAGTCTGCCTTCACCCCTTGCTGCCCCAATGTGCTTATGCACAGCACTGCTCCTTAACAGCCCAGCCTCAATGCTAAAAAGCCCTTCTGATTACAAAACATAAATGTTTTTGCCCCTTCTTGCACTCAAAAATCATGAGGGGTTTTGTATTCAAACAGGAAATTGTAATATTAGGATATAACAGCCCTCTCCTTAACTGTGATTTAATCTAGATTACTATGCTCTGATTAATGGCAGTACTTAACCAAGATGGAAATTTAGGACATATGAACAGTTAGAAGCAACATATAAATGGCATTTAAGTGGCAAATGTGATTTGTGAATATGCAATATATCAGCCTTCACGGATTTAGAGAATGCAAAATGTGAGGAGATAGTCCCTTCCCTATAAATCCAATAAGCTAAGTACAAGAAGACAATATGCCCGACGTGATAGAAAAACCAAGGGGTAAAGGTGACGTGATTGTGAGCAGCCACAGCAGTCTTGGATCTGCAGGACATTGACCTTGCTAGAGAAAAAGGTTGAAAAAGTAATGCTGAGAAGGAGGGTGGGGGATATATCTCCTAACTAGAGCCTTACCTGACATTTACAACTAGGTTGCAGATATCCAGCATATGACAAATTTATCATTTCTGTTGCCTTTGTAAACCATATTAAAGCTGCTAAAACAACTAAACAGGCTGTGCTATAATTTGAAAAACGCTTTAATACTAAACAGAAGATTCAGTTTTAAATCACATGACAATATGGAAGTAATTAGAAGTGTTCATGTTCACTGGGCCTACTCCTAATTGTGGTATTTGCATAAAAATATTAGGCAAGCTGCTGGATAGAAAATTATATGCAATTGTGTTTTGCAGAATGTATTAACTTGCTAAACTTCAAAATACCCAGCAGTACAGACACAGAGAAACCTTACCATTCTGTATATTGACTAACGGAAATAATTGAGTTCTCTCAACATTAACTTCTGTGTTATCTGCAGTGATTATCTTAAGAAGTATATTTATGACAAGCACTTGAAAACAATGGCTTATTTTGTTTCATCTTAGATCAAAAACCTGAATTTCAGTTGGAAAAATCTGTAGCATAGCTGAACAATACGTATTTGCTACTAGCTGTAGTACAGCAAACTTTCACTAGCCTGACCAGCAGCAGGACTGCACAGTGCTCTAATTAGCAGGGTTCCATGGTATTTATTGCTCCCATTAGTGCAGCATGGCAAACCAGGGCATGGCTTTTAAATAGCTTGCCTAATGATAGGCAATATGTCTGCAGCAAAATTGGATGAGCAGTGAGGAGTTGTAAGCTCCCGGCTCTGAGCTTCATCCACTAGATCACACAGTAATCAAATTTCCAGATGTCATTGAATTTCAGTGACTCACAGACAAACTCATAATGGCTTTTTGGCATAAAGGTGTTCAGATGGCTGGATAGGAAAACTGTGGGATTCACACAAAAAAAGGAGCTTGGGACTGTGTATCTTGGGGGGTCTAACTAGCTTTAACAGGTTAGACTGTATTCTCCATAGCTTCTTTGGAAAGCTGGAAAGCCATGGTCCACATGGTTCATTACAAAAAATTACAATGTATGGGTTAGTTTCCATAATGGAGAATGACACCCAGGGACCCTTCCCCACAAATTTAAGTTCTGTAATATTTTCCTCTGCACAATAGCAACACCACAATAAATGCTTATATTAGTGCAGTGCTCCTGGACATCTGTAGGCTGACATTTGTCATTATGATATGAATTTCACATAACAACAGGTAATTTAGCAAGCACTGAGGAAAAGATCATTACAACAAAGGGCGTGGGATCACCGTCACCCAATAAGGCATGCTGACAGCAACAGGTCTCAATGGGTTTATTTTATATGGCTTTTCTTAGACTTGTGAGTATGGGTTCCTACTCATCACTACCTGAAGCTGCTTGCATCCACAGTGCCTGTGGGGACAGGGCTGAGGTTGGAGCCAGCACCCGTCGTGCATTTGCCTTTCCCCACATGGCACGCTGGTCGAGTGGCTGCAGGGTTAAAATCTGAATGAGGATTATTTAGAGAGTTCAGTTTCAAGGGTGAGCTCAAACCCAAGCTAAAATGACAGTACAAATATATCAACCAGAACGTTTCATTTCAGCCCAAGGTTTTTAAAAGCCTATTACCTTCACATTATTTTCAGAGAAAATGTCTAATGGAGACATGAAATAGCACTCATCATATATAAGACTGGCAGAAATGACTGGTGGAAATTCCAATTTTTCATATGACTGATCCATGGGTATTTGTATGAGACATTAGGGAGGCAGAAGACATTCTGATTTTGTTTGAAATAAATAGAAACAATTTATTATGGATTCTCTCAAGTTAAGATGCAGTTAAACTTATTTTCAGAGTTATATGTGCGTCAAACACTTAATATTTTAAACAGACAAATTCAGCAAAAATTTCAAGTGATGCATTTTAGTAATTATAGGCAGATTGTGAACAGGTTCATAACCAATGGGACATAAAGTATCTAATAGGCAGTTCAATTTATGAGCCTGTTGTAAGCCAAGCTTATATTTAATTTTTATTGTGATAAATAGTTCTCAAGGGGGTGAGACATCTGCGCATAGGTGGAGTTTAATTTGGGAGATTAACAGCGTTGAAGAATTATCATCAAAGAATTTTCTGTCTGTTGGAAAGTTTTATGCATCAGCTATTGATCAAGCAAGAAGAATGATTCAGCAAACTATGCTGGTTCTTCCCATTTGCTTGAAATGTAAAATGGATAAAATCTCAGCTGGGAAGGCTGCAAGTTGTTTTACTCCACTCAGTTTAGTGTTTAATGACTATTAAGAGCAATTTTTCTGACAACAAAATTTAAATTTAATTGAAAGCAGAACAGTCTGTAAACATAAAAGGCATCTTGCTCAGAGCGATAAGGAGTAAATCACTGTGCAAATTTTCAGTGCCACAAAGAGAAGAAATGTCCTAGCTCCTTCTTTCCTGACAAGCTTTACATGTTCAGGCTTCTTTTAGCAAGAACGTTTCCCAAGATTAATCTTGAGTTAGTACAAAGTTACCCAGGGCATCCAATGGCAGGAGATGGAAAAGACCTGCTAGTGGGATATTCAAGATTATTGACAGCTTGTCACAGAGCCAAGGAATTCCTGGCAAATATCCTATCTCAGCGTCTGAAAGCAAGATGTTATTCTCTTCACCCCATCAATTGTATGCATGTCCCCAAACTGGCTGTGGAATCAGGCTCGAAGTCTGAATATTTCATTACTGGATCTGCCATTTACTTCCCATAAATATCTTCTTGAATTTGTTGCAAATTGCCATGCACACATTTGGAAATACATGGCAATACACAAAAGCAGGAATATCGTTGCATCCAACAGGATGGTGGCTACCCATATTCAGCCTATTCCCAGCACTGTCCTTGGACTATGTCTGCCTGCTCATCAGCTCCCAGAAGTATCTGGTGAGGTGGTTTTGCATAGAAGTTTACAATAGAGGGTAAAAGGCACTAACACTATAATTATAAAAGCACACTTTAAACTGACACTACACAGACACAGTATCCTTTGCCAAACAGGAATACGATGAAACACAGGCAGAAAAAAATTATGTGGCTGTTTCACAAGACCAGTTGCTGGGACTGTAGAAAAAGTGACCAGTGATGCATTTAAAACCACACAAGCTGTCGGTCCACCAGTAATGCAAAGGAAGCTGCAACTCTTCTTCCTTCTAGTTCTAAGAAAGAATTCGTCAAATAAGCAATAGGCTATATGAATTTAAAAGGCAAAAATGTTTCCCAGACCTCCGAGGCAGAATATTTAAATGATTTACCAAAAAAATCTCCCAACTCCAGAAATGTACGCTGTGGTAGAAATTCAACACAAGTAGAGATTGCACAATTCTCGGAAGCCAAGACAAACAGATCTCAAGGCAAAAGTCAGAAGCTGAAACTCATGTGGTACAGCTTTTTGAGTAGAGTATCCAGTTCTCAGAAAAGCTCTTGATAAACAAGAATGTGTCCAGCCTCAGCACGGTACCAATTTCTCCCAAAAGGAATACAGCTTTTGCTCTCGAAGACTTCTGTGTGCTGTAAACCAATTTTCTTAAAAATTCTCCAAGTGGACCTGAAGTACTTATGTAAATACATCCACAGAATGCCTGAAATTCTCACTGTTTGTTACACAGTGAACCAGACTGCATGTCTGCATATCATTTTGTGTTCAAGGCTACAGGCAATAAAGTTTTTGTAGTTTTATTGTTTTTACATAATTGTGTCATATCTTTTTAAATTTTCTTTCATGTTAAATATGGAAAAAGTCCATAGCCAATCATTTCAGACAATTTTCTTCAAAATATTGCCAAAGGACAAGAACAGAAAGTCATACATGAGGTCTTGTATTTCAGCTGAAACCGGTAAAAGGATTTATACTGATACTGTAAATGATTTGGTCTTAGATCCAGTCTGACTCCTCATGATAACTGCATATGGAAAGATAAAAAAACTTTATGGGAGTTATTCTCCAAAGAAATCACAAGTGGAATATATAAGCATTGAGAAGTCCTTTAAGGAAAATTGTCCCCTTGCCAGACTGAGAAGGGTACAAATGAATGTATTTATTTCATTTGTGGTTTCTGAATTCAGTCATGACAGATTTATTTCAAGGCTGCTTTTTAAAGAACTCTAAAAACTCAAAAGCATGTGAAAAATAAAGATAAGCACAGCAAAATGCAACAAGTAGCTCTTTGTAAACAGCTTATTACTGAATTCTGTTGGAAGCTGTGACACTGGGGAGTTTCAGCCTGGGGTTTCATGTGTGTTCTTCAAGACCTTATTGAATACTAGAAGCTTCCAAGGTCATGAGAAAAGGCTGGGAAACAGTTCTGTTTCCCTTGATCACTGCAGGACCAGCCATCCACTTAACCCAGGCAGGCAGTTGTTGGATACTATGGAGGATGTACTGGCTCCTTGAGAAGGTTATTAGATTCAGTGCCCTTTTAGTGAGGAATGACTATTTGTTAGTTTTAGGTATACTTAAGCTAGTTAAGTTACACCTAACTCAAGATAGGTTTACTTGGTTGCTTCTTAAGGGGTTTTTTGGTGTTTTTTTTGCTATAGATCACTATGCACTCATCTATCATCTCTTTCTAACAGCCACTGTTCTTCACCACTACTTTGTTCATCCCTTATTCTCATAATAAAGCTACACACGCTTCCTTCTTAAAATATCCACTGTGTGCTGAGCTTGGGTTTGATGTTTCATTCCCAGTGAGCCTTGGCTCTTGTCATACTCCCCAATTTCTTATTGCATTTTTGCATTGAATCAAGCTGGATTCAAAGCTGTTCTCTTTCTTTGATGAAGAATTGCACTATCAGAAGCTTTTTTGGTACAATACAACCATAGCCATCTTACCCAAGCCTACTGAAATCCATGTAATCTGCGATTTATAACTTGTATGACCTGTTTATTTCTGGCCACATAACTCCAAATTGAAAACATTGCATATTAAAAATGCAATCCATCTCTTGTGGGTCTTGAAGTTCAGCTTGCAGTGTGGAGCATGGATGCATTTTGCCAGCAAGGGTCCAAATATGTGTCATGGTTGTATCCCAACTTTAATTCAAAACAACACCTGAACACGGCCCTTTCACAAAAAGCAAATGTCCTGATGCCTTCATGGTCTAGAAGGGAGTTTTGTGGTACAGACCCCTGAACCTAACGCTTGGGACTCCAGGAGGCAGTGCACGCCATAAATCTTACGCGCTCCACAGACATGCTAACCAGTGCTTTCTGGTGCCAGGTCTGGGTTCTCATTAAGTAGTACATTGAACCTTAAGCATTCAGATTCCTAAGGTATTAACCATTCTCAAAAGGGAAACTTTGTCAAAGGACAGTATTTTTATCCTGCAAACACAACATGAAGACTTTTTATTCAAAGTAGAAGGTGGTGTGGTAGTCAGGTTGAGGTTTAAAAAATACAGAATACCATGCTGGCAATTTTATATGTTGGGTAAGTGAAGTTTGGAAGTTATCACTTTTTCCAGATATTGTCCCCTCCTGCTGTCATACTTGATTTTTTTTCTTGTATTCATTTGAAACCAGCTGGTGACTGGCTGTGCTTCAGTCACCCGTAAGCACAGCCCTGCCTGCATGATAGTGAGGGCTGAGTGGCTGATTGATGCCTAGAACTGCAAGATTCCATTAGGAGACACATTTCAGTACAGCAACTTGAACAAGCAAATATTTACATCTTAAGAGAGGGTGCACTGAGATAAGTTTTGGTAAGCTAAGGCTAGGATAAAAAGGATTTAGCTGAACAGATATCTGACCCATGCAAAAAAAAAAAAAAAAAACATAAAGTGAACAATCAAATGAAAATCCTTGTAGCAAAATGAAATTCATTGCCTTTGTAAAAGTTCAGTTCTTGTTCAAGCTCTCCTTCAGTCTGGTTTGTTCTCTGCATAATTAAATAACATAGAAATACGTGCCAGAAAACTAGCAATTTTCAAAAGCCTTGAAAACACTGCTTTTAATGTCATACTACTATTCCTAATTCTGTCCTGATATGATACTGCTAGAAATAGTTTTTCCTCCTTTGTAAAGAGAAACTATCAGGAGAGTTGTTACATTTTAACACCTGCACAAAGCTCAAGGGACTTCGGTAAACTACATTTGTTCTTGGAATGGCTACATTTTTTTTCCTTTTTTCCTTATTTAATCTGGTGCTACAAAAAAAAAAAAAATGTTACAGGGATTTGGTGCATGGTTCGTTATCTGTGGCTCACTAGCACTCTGGAAGCCACTGAGTGCACAGAGCTATTATGTGCCCCATATCATTAATTTGAAGGCCTACATCTTACATTTCTAAGAAGCCACTCTCAGTTTGCTAGGTGTTTACTATAGCTATAGGTAACATGTTTGGTATAAGTGACAGATGTCCAAACACTTGACAAGAATGGTGGCAAAAACCTGAAAACTCACCCAAATCAGGCTGCCTCTGCAGAGGAGCTCTGGCAAACCCATCTAGAAAGTGGAAGGTTTTTACTTTCTCCACATTTCACAAGCACACTGAAACTTTCCAGCCCACTGTTGTATTGCAGTACACCCCTGAAGTATGTATTTGTTCATTCTAAGTTTTTAGGAGAGCAGAAGAAAGGCAGAATTCAATTTGATGGTCTAAAAATA
The DNA here is from genome assembly GCF_000687185.1 of Egretta garzetta. Taxonomy (NCBI): domain Eukaryota; kingdom Metazoa; phylum Chordata; class Aves; order Pelecaniformes; family Ardeidae; genus Egretta; species Egretta garzetta. The sequence continues at coordinate 2,295,481 of NW_009258952.1, read as the reverse complement.
TTAAAGGTCTGAAACAATCTCCTGAGCCCAGCCTTCTGTTAAAGCAAATCCCGTGTTACAGTCTGGTGGGTGGCAATTCCCTGTTGATCTGTGCGTTTGAAACCTTCCTGTAATATCCTCACATTTATTCATGGGCAGTTTATACTCACCTGTTTTTGTGCCAGCATTTTACATAGCTGGCTGTGCTCTATTTTGAGTACTACCTTCTGACATGCACATGTTAAATATTCAATGGCAACTGGGTGCTCTAAGAGTGCAAGGACCACTGAATTGTGCTCCAATGTCAATAAGGGTGCATTTGCAAATTCCTCTTCAGATTTCTTCACATTCTTACAGTGTAAACAAGGATCAAATACAGAAAAAATTAACCTAAAACTCTACTAGAAGGAGTGGAGCTGCCCTCTGGGCAGTGAAGGGAAAGGAGAAAAGAGAACCCATTATTTGAACAGCAGGCAAGTACATAATGTGATAGAAATGATGATAGTGTTAGGGAGATATTAAAACAGTATCTTTGTGCTGCTACATGATAAGGCTCTAATCGCTAAATTAAGTTACACTAATTACAAATACTTACCAGCTATCATAGCTCCAGAATAATTCTTTGAGACTTGGGAAACAGAAATACTTTGGGGATAAAAACACCAACAAAAACTGCAAAAAAAAAAAAGAAAAAAAAGAGCTCAATTTACAATACAAGATGATCTGGTCAAATACTCAAAATAAAGAGTAATTTTCAACATTTTATTACAAAGAAGATTTTGCCCTTAGGTGGTAATGGTAATTTTACAGTAATGTGGTAATAAATCAAATGTAGAAAGACCCATATTCTTGCTACATCATTTCAATTTGCTGAGGGTATCCCAAACTCTACTGTGGTTGCATTAATGGAATTTTAACAAGGTATGTTATACCAGATATGAGCGGTATAATACTTGGAAATAGTCTTGCATATAGTTAATTTATTATGCACCATGGACTTTGTGTCATGAGGAATTCTGTTCTGGTTGAGTAGGCAACTGTAGGAGCAATCTGACTGTCTTTAGGCTTTAAAAAACATTTTCAAGTCCTCCTAGCAATTTGACATCCTTCCACTGTCACTGACAACAGCAATTCAGATAGTGTTCCTATCTTAGAGCTGCTGTCTTTGATAAAAAGAATGAAAGAGATTATTTCTTTTTCTGAAGCACCTCTGGGTATTTGGCCACATATACATCAAACGTATACAGCTAATATATTGAACATTAAGTTTAGTTAAGTTTATTAACAGTTGATTTCTGATGGATTCTTAAAACTTCCAATATTTGTGAATCTTTCCATGCTGTAAACATGTTCTCCACAAACACGGTATTTAACAAGCACCTCTGAATTTCTAGGAGCATTAAAGAAGCCCAGTTTTCAGAGTATAAACAGCAGTGGTAACTTCTGAACACTGAAAAAAAAAATTCTAACAAAAATTGAAGCTAACGTTCTGTAACAATCTGAAGTCAACTACCTGTTACGAACTGTGCTGTTAATATTCCTGGCTTGCTATTGCAATTAAGCATCTGTTGTCCAGGTTGCCCAAACTGATAATTTCAGCTCCTTGCACTACTGTACTACACACACTTTTGAACTTGTTTATTTAAGCTCTGAATGCAGTAACTGCAGCAGCATTACAAACAAGTGTTCTATCATCACACGGGCATTATTTTGGGTAGTCAAGGAATAACACAGGAAGACAATGTTGTGAAATAACAGCGACATTCGTACTCCCTGCTTTGACCTCCTTTGCCACTAACTTGGAAATAGAAATCGCAGAGCAACACTAAGTCTTGGCCGTCTTGAATACCATCATGCAGAAAGGACAGTGTTTACTCTGAAAATGAGCAGTAGAAACAACATTTACAATGTGAAAAGAGTAATTCATCAGCTGTCATAGCTAGATATTGCTTTTTATCACAAGTGTGGATTTTTACATGGTGATCGGTGCCCCCCTATGCCATTCCCACTATCCCTTTTCATATCTGCTTTGTGACTTTAGCTTTTTAAAAATATCATCTTTGAAATTGGCTTTTGAGGCCGTAGTAGAAAAAAAATAACACCAGATTGGCAGGAATAATGTGATGGCATAACACTGAAATAACACTAAAAAATCACATTCTCAAATTTAAAGGTTTAGATAACTTAGAATGACTTTTTAAGTTCACAGCTTAATTGTTACTGTATGCTACATTCACTTGTAACATAGAAACACTAGAAAAATCTACAGTCAATGTAAAAAAAAAATTTTTTAAATGTAAGTCAATCTGTCTGGAGCTCAGAGTGAGGTTTGTCTTCCTCTAAGAGCCTGGCTGACCAGCTGAATTCTTCCTTGTGCTCTAGTGAGCTGATGAGGGGCCTAGGATGCTCCATTGAGGTGTCTTGTCACATCTGTGATGCCATACAGCTCTCTAGCACATCCGTATGGCAGATGTGGCACAAAATTTAGGGATACTCATGTCCTGTTGGGTAGATGACTGGAGGCCAAATGGGATATCTGACGTTTGTTTCAGAGGTCTAAACAAAAGCATCTAAAGTTCCTTGAAGTGCTCCAGGGTATCTGAGACATCCAGATGGGGCTGGCAGATATGGCACCTACAGGGGACCTGTGTGCTTCTACACCAGCAGCTGGAGGCAGGATACCTTACAGCATCTAAAATTTCATTGACTGCCTAGGTTACTCATGGACCATACCATAATATTTTCTCATAGGGATCTAACAGTAGAGACGTAATTTATAATGAATAGTTAACATGGACAGTTTAGGCTTTTTCTTCTCACAGCAGATTAGGCTTTATTTGAATCTATCCATTACTTAAAATTATTAGCATCTATTTTTCTTGTTGCAGTTTTTATACTCTGTTGATTGACTGCACTTAATTCTTTACATATTATTATTATTTGAAGTTCTAGTTCTACTGTTTGTTGGGGAGAAATGGCACAGGGCAGAAATGTATATATCTTATGTCAAAGTACAGTCTTACACTTTGATGTTGCTGGCACTTCACACTGCTTTTCCTGAGATCAGTGTCCTATTTGGATGAAACAGGGTTTCTAAATTCCATAACTGGTGTAGTGAAAAATTTATCTAATTTGTTGTTTATTGGTTTCATGGGTAAATGATTTGCTTTACTCTTAAAACTCCCACAGTCAGTTGTAGCTTGCCAACTGCTGAGGGCAGGTGAAAGTTTAGCTAAGCAATGAAGACATCAGCCACCTCTCCAGATCATTGTCTCTCCAGCTGGAAGGTTGCCTTGAGATGACCACCCCGTAGCACCTTCTGCAATCTGGTGGTGCCTTATGCCACAGTAAAAGCCACAGGAAATCAGCTACATTTGAATAAAACATTGGAGTCACACACAAAAAGGGAGCTGAAAATGAACAGCAATGTTTAATATTCCAAGATGGAGAAAGATTGATTGTTCTGAAGTTGCAATTTCAGTAGGAGGAAATTAATCCACTTGCTAAGCACAGTAAACAGACTGAAACATATCTGCCCTGAGCCTCTTTGCTTTACCTAACGGCTTAATAGAAAAATTAAACCTCAAGAAATTAGCACAAACCTCCAACATAAACGTTGCCGTTTTACATTTGTGAGGCTATCTGGGCATTTCGGAGAATTTTGGAAGCTTTTACTATTTGCTGACATCTCTGTGGGTCATGAGAAGCAAGTTAACAATATGCCTGATTAAATTAAGCCTTCTGTCCAAGTAAATCATGCAGACCTGCAGGCTTTTTAGTGGTGGAGTACTGGCACCATTATGGAGAAACATAGCTTACTTTTGAGCTGCAGAAGGAATGATGCTTTCTCCTAGAATTGATTTCTTAATGACATTTATGTTACTGATAAGACCAGTCTCACTTGGTAGGAAAGAAATTGGTTGGGCCCTGGCTAGAAACACTATAAATTACTACATGACTACCGCTGCAGAGGCTTAATTGAGTGCTTATGAAGTTGAATACAAAAAAAGAGAGATGACAAGCCTCACCATGGATTTGATTAGGAGGATAACCCAGCATGACGTATGGTACATTGGGTTTTCTTCCCACATTAGTATGGTAAGGCAGCAAATCTGTTGAATTGCAGTGTTCACTGACTTAATCAGCCTTCGGCATTAATTGCTATGCAATCAACGTGCTGATGAGCACAGGTGCAGGGCATCAAGGGCTGGTTCTCAAGTGAGGATTCACAGCTTGGGTCTTCTTCCCAGTTATACTAACAGTGAAGCTAACTCATAAGGTCATAGGACATAACTGAGCCGTTTAAAGGATGGAACAACAACTGTGATGAAAGAGGAGCTACCGGAGTCCTGCAAACTGTCAGCTACTGTCTTAAAAGGATAACATAGCTGCCTTTGAAAAGTGCTGCCTGAAATGCCAGTTCCTAGATGTCTTCCCTCAAGGTGTACTGCAACAGAACAAATCCTCCTCAATCAGCAAAATGCAACTTACTATAAAAACAGGATTGTAATGTTTCAAAAGACAAAAACTCATTAAACACTCACTGAACGTAGATGTATATTTAAAGCTATTGCAGAAAAATGCTGCTCATGCAAAACAGCTTAACTGTTTTCAGCATGAGACTGCCAAACAACAAGATTTAACAGCAGGAAAGCTGAAACGCATGGCAGTTTATACGAAGAGAAACCAAAATGAGCATCATGGGGATAGCTGTAAAACACATTAATCTCAAAATTTGTACAAGGAAGCACAAGTAACAAGCTATCATGGAGAACAAAACTGCCCAGGGACAGAACTTTTCAGCTGTAGAGCAGATTAGGAGTAACTAAAATGTTATTTCAATCTAAAATAAATATCCAAATGATTTAGGCATTGTTTTATGCAATGTTTAATGATGGGAAACTACATGGAATGGAATCAAAAAAGATTGTTGAAAGGAATCATCGCAAAATTAAACAATGACAAATGAAATGTCATCTTTAGACCAACAGCTTCAAAGGATCCAAAAAAACCAGTATGTTGGGCGGGCCACTGGGATGTGGAAGGCTGGAGAGAGTTTTGCCTTGCTTTGCCAGGGTTTGGGATTAAGCAGCAGATATGTAAAACCATTTCCTGTATAAAAAAGGGATGGAGGACAGATTTCTTGTTATCAGGGCTAGTTTGCAGAGACCTGACAGATGGAGCTGCAAGTCCTACAGGGTGGCTGGAGAGCAGAGAGGCTTGGAGGAAATGAGCCTTGAGAAAAACAGGGTATTGTAGCTTCTGCTATTTTAACCCCCTCTCTGGGTTACCAGCTACAGACTTGCCAAAAAACTTATTAGTAGAGCAACAAGTGGAGGCTTGCTATTGGTTGTATTGGGGATAACTTTGATTTCAAAAGCTTCTCATATTACACCTTTTTCATTTATTTTTAAGATGTTGGTTACTATTCCCCCAGTAAAGAAAGAGAGATGCGGTTTTTAGTGCATTCCATTCTCTCCTGTGGCCCTGTAACAATAAGAACTGGGTCTTGTTATGCCCCTGTGAACCTGAAGGCTTTCTATATCCTGGGGATTCATTGTCAGGAAGTGGTGGGAGGAAAACAGAGGGAAAAAAGGTTATAACCGAGCTTCTATTCCCTTCTCTCACCAACCCATTCAATCAGTTTAGAAATGCTAGAAAGAGTTTATTTCAGCTTCAGTTCAACACACCCATTTTCGCTATAGCCTAGGTCCAGCGCTTATTGTAAAAATGCTTTGCACTCTATTTATAACATCACACTTTCAGACATCACCCCTGGCCTCTGAAGTGACAAGTCTTGTGGCATAATGCAATGGAGGTGATTAAAATTTGCCTGGGAGTTTTTGTCTGAAAATACCTTGCAAACTAAATAAGCGTTATTCTGACAAGAAATAAAATATAGCTTCATCTCCTCAGCAGTGGTGGTAAGCTGGGAGCACAGGTGTGAAAAATTGAATTCCAAGAGTAAAAAAATTTTCCCAGTTACAATTTTTATCACCTGTTAGATGAATCATGCTAAAACTAATGTAGCAGCAAAGATGCAAGCTCTCATTAGATTCAATGAACTTTATCTGTTCAGTTTGGAAAAGAATGCACAAATTTTGTCTTAAAAATGCAGTTATGTTAAATTGTATTTTTTTTTTCCCTTGAGACAAACCTAAACAGAGTAAGGGATCTACAGCTGGGAAAAAAATTCTCAGATTAACATCACACACTTTTCATCTACCAAGGGAAAAAAGAAAAGGTTGGATTTTGGAAAATTTCATGATGCTTCATATCAGTTAAATAGAATTTAGATGCTTACTTTTGAAAATGCCAGAAATATTAAATTTAATATTATTTGGTACTAAATTAATTTCTCCTTTTAACAGGATAGGTTACTCTAAAAAATTTATCTGAATTTTCCTTTTGCAAAGGCAAAAATTACTTAATAACTCAGAAATGAAGATAAACTAAAATACTGCACATAGAACTAAAATAAACTTGGTATTTCATTGAAAAAAACAAAACTATTTTGCTTTGGTGTAAAGAAAATTTCTTTTTCCTAGTGACAGGAGGCAAATGCATATGTACATTTAATTTCCTGATAAGGGGCTTGCATTTAAGAATAAAGTTAAAATTTCTAATTTCTTGGTTTATGCATTAAATTGTTTGTTTTTTTTTTCTCTATCATTCTACTTTGAGAACACATATTAAGATTCAGTTCCTTGCACTGGATTTTGAAACATAGGAATCGTCATACTGGGACATACCTAGGAGCACAAAGTCTAACAATCTATCTCTGTCTGATTAGCACCAGAGGTTGCAGGAGCACTGTTCTGTTTGTGTATGTAAATAGTTAATAAAATGCCAGTAGGTGGCACTCAAGAATGTGTAGCTTTGGACCTACATTAGAAGTAGCAACCTTGTCATGCTCTGCAAATGGCTTCCCTTGCCTTCTCTGCACAAGAGATCCTAACGACAGAGGCTTGAAAGGAAGCTGAAAGAAACATGGCCTTTTGGATTTCACTGGTTTGTTTCTTCTTTGTGCTGTACACAGGTCTGAATTTTGTATGCCTAATAAAAATAATTACAATTAGCTGCTGAATACAGTAAAAATAAATTATAAACCTGTATGGAATATTTTTCCTTCCTTTTTGTCTCTCTGTAATACTGGACTTCGGTTGGCTAATGCATATTATTGTATTTTCTTCAAATACCATATGATATGATGCTGTTTGATATTTTTCTCAAGACAAGATTTATTCTTTTAAAATAGGCCTTGTAACATTCCCTTTTAAACTGATATCAATGATTTGCTCAAACAGAAGAAAAACGGTCAGGTGAAAAGGGTTTATTGCTTTTCTTGGAGATTCCCCAGTCACCATTTTGGAGCCTGGGAGGCTCTGGCCTCAGCTGGAAAGGTGGGAATGTGAAGACCACTCTTCCAAGTAACAACCGTGATGGAGACAGAGGAGAAACTGTCCAGGGCCAGTGGTCTGTGATCTGAATGGCTTCCAGCTCTGGCTCTGCTGCTTGTGCCTGGGCACAAAGATCTGATATGAGAAATATTTATAAAGACAAACAAATTCCTGGACATTTTTTTATTTCAAACCTATTCTTCAGCTCTCAGGGTTGTTCCTAAGCAAACATTTTTATATCCTTTAGTTTTGGGCTCCTTTAAAATTAATGGCCAAATTTAACTTAGACTCAGCTCAAAGCTGCGTGATTTTGGCCAATGTAACTGCTTGTCTGAAACATTTCTCCCATCCTTGTGTGAGGCTGGCATCGTTAGGTTGTACGTTGCCAGTTAAAAGTCATAAAATTAAGAAAAGACAGTCAACAAATTTGGCTAAATTAAAATTATCAGAAGGAATAAAATCCAGCTGGGAAAAGCAAGAGGAGAGTCAGTTCTAAATTCCTCTTTTTGCAATCAAGATAAACCTCCTGCCCTGGGTATGAGGGTCATGGACCACTCTGCTGTGGGAAGGGGGAGGAGAAGAGAGGAAGGAAACAGGAGACGGAAGAGGAAAGAGAAGGCACCGAGACAGAAGAAAGAAAAGCTCTGGAGAGTTCAGTTCCCCACAGGGGAATGGGGGAGTGCAACAACTGCTGGTGACCAGGGCACCCTGCCTCTCCGTCCCCACCAGCAGCTGCTCCCCACCACAGTTTGGCTGCCCTTGGTGCTACCCTGCTTCTGCCTGCACTGGCTCTGGAAAAGCCGCAGGTTACACACTGGCTGGTGGAAAGCAAACCCCAAGCATGGCCATAGCGCAAGGCATCCTTGCCACCTAGGTTTGCAGGGAAGACCTGAGAGCCTGCGTGACCTCCTTAGCCATGTGGCCATGGCTGGGCTTATGGGGAGATTTTGTAACAGAGGCAGAAAAATTAATTTCTACTGTAGGATACAAAAAACCCTGAGCAATACTTGTGCCATTCTTATGGACCTGAGAAACCTCATCTCACACTAGTGCAATATGAGACTCATGTGAAAGAAAGTGGTGTTAAAAAATGGTCTTTTTAGTGTTATGGCTTAGAAGGAATATGTCTTCCTTAGCTTTCAACTTTCCTAATTCCTTTTCCTAACCATCACATGCTTGGTCTCTCCATCTCCTGCAAGATTAACAGGCTTCAAGGATCCTTCCAGTTCTTATGACAGATGTTGCCTTCACCTTCAGCTCTTAATGTTTTGACAGGTTAGTGTATTTCCTACCTAGGTCTTTCTCATGCTTCTCCACATCTTTCTCCCAAGCTGTTTCAAACTTCTTTTTCCTATCTCGCTTATGTCAGCCTTTCCACATCCTCATCATTCTCTCACTCACTAACCTGCCCCAAACACCCTTCTCTGTTGGCAAGCAACCTCCTAATTGTATTTTAGAGAATAAAAACACACAGACAAGGAGTAAGAGAAGGAGGATTATGAATGATTACAACTGAGCAGGCCTTTAAGGTGCTAAATGACCCTGCTCACTTGCACAGAGTTTGAAAGCCTGAGCAATGGAGGCCTTACAGGTAGCCTTGCAGATGTTTCTGATCCATCTCAAAGCAGCAGCAGTTTTGGTTGATGGGGAACATGTACTGAGGGGTGATTGGGTAATTCTGATATCAAAGAAAGAAGAATGAATGAGAACCAAGTATTAGTGATTTATCAAGTGGAAGTTTAAGCAGCAGATATACTGCTTTGTGCCAAGAAGCAGCGTAACAAGAACCTCTCTAGCACTAAAACAGAAAGAGAAAGGACTTTCTCTATTTACATAAGAAAAAACATATATCCTAGAACAGTTTTTGTTGGAAGGACCCCTGCTCAGCCCTCAAAAACTGCCACCACCATTAAGAATATTTCCTTCTCTCTAGTCAGAGTTTGCCTTGCTACAACTTGCGTCAGGAGCCTCTTGTATGTTCACAGACATTTCTGAGAGGAGTCAGGCTCAGCTTTCTCTATTACCACCTATTAGGTAGCTGAATGATTAGTGATTAGATGCCTCCTGCAACTTTTTTCTTCAGGGTGAACAAACCCAGCTCCTTCAGCCTCTCATCATGTCATCTTCTCCAGGCTCCTAGCCATCTCCCTCCTACTGGATTTACTCCAGTTTTACAATGTCTTTGCTTACAGTGTGTGGTGGTTTAACCCGACAGGCAGCAGAACACCACAGAGCCGCTCGCGCACTCCCCCCGTCCCTCAGTGGGATGGGGGAGAGAATTGGAAAAATGGTAAAACGCATGGGTTTAGATAAAGACAGTTTAATGAAACAGCAGAGGAAAATAAAAATAATAACAACAACAACAATAATAGTAAGAGAATATACAGAATATACAAAATAAGAGATGCACAATGCAATTGCTCACCACCTGCCAACTAATACCCAGCCCGTCCCTGAGCAGCGATCGCTGACCCCCAGCCATCTCCCCCCAGTTTTTATATTGAGCATGATGTCATATGGTCTGGAATAGCCCTTTGGCCAGTTGGGGTCAGCTGTCCTGGCTGTGCCCCCTCCCAGCTTCTTGTGCACCTGGCAGAGCAGGGGAAGCTGAAAAGTCCTTGACTTAGGGTAAGCACTACTCAGCAACAACTAAACCATCAGTGTGTTATCAACATTCTTCTCATCCTAAATCCAAACCACAGCACTGTGCCAACTACTAGGAAGAAAATTAACTCTGTCCCAGCCAAAACCAGGACACAGTGTCAATGCTTCTTTCTACTTTCCTTGGATAATCTGATGGTGCCACAGCCTGTGCAGTTCTGTATGTTAATATGATGTAAACTGTCATAACCACTATTGATAAGACATTGTTATGTTCCATAATAGTGAAATATTAGCTAAACCAGTGAGTTGTATTCTCAAGGAAGTGTGTTTCAAAGAAACACTAAGATGTATTTGCTCTTTCAAGAGTTTGCCTCTTTGCAGGAGAGCAGCTTATGTATGTATGATTCCTAGTTTTGCTTGTTTGTCCACCTCAGACTGAATATCATAGAAGTTTCCCATCACAAAATAGTTAAGAAATATTCAGGTCAGACACCTTGCTGTGGATAACAGGCTTTCCTGTGGCCACAAAAGAGGTTAGTTTCTCTGAACCTGCACAACTCTGACCCCAAGAAACTATAATCTTCCACTCTCAGTAATCATATTTCTGGCAGGGTAATATTGAGAAGATCTTCTGCAGCATGGTATGTAAAACCCAAACAGATTGGCAGTAAAGGTCTTCAGTTTACCACTTCCCCCTATGTTCTCCCTGACGTGATCAGTTTAATTTAACATGGCATGTGATTGGAAACAGCCAAAGCAGCAGAGCAGTGCAGGCGGGAGAGAGTTTTGAGGTGGTCTGAAAGTAACAATGCTGTGTGTTGACTGTATTTAAACTGAACTGAACTGAGCATCTTTCCACTTATCTCTGGATATTTTTCAGTTTTTGCAAGTGTTATGTCCTGGATTTTCTTCCTATCACTGATTCCTACTGACTACCAAGATTCCCAAGTTTGGTCGGTGGGCTGTGGACATGACTGTGGCAAAGACAGACCCTTCTTCCTGCAAAAGACTGCCTAGTATATTGGAATATATACCTTTTTTAGGTACCATTTCCTTCCAGATGTAGCACAGAAGAAAGGAAAGAGCACACTGATAGCAGCTCTTGGTGAACAGTTCTGCACATCCATTTCTTCACCAACAGCCTTGCTGGGTGGAGCAGAGGAGGTACAGTAAAGGCCTCCTAGCACTTTGAAAAAAGCATTTTTGTGTGCTCCTATGAACTGAAATAAAAACGCAAGATCTCGTCAGAGATTTTTATAGAACAGTGCAAGTTCATGCTGCCTTCTGTGCATTTTTTTTTTTTTTTCCTTCTTGGAGTGTGTTAAAAATACCAAACAAGGAAAATGTTTGCCATATCATTCTGATTTCCAGTCTGTTTTTTTGGTAGCCCTTCTGCCCTTGGCCACCTCAAACCCACCTGACATCAGAGTGATGCACTAAGGTTAGGGGCCTCCATACTGACAGGAGCTTACCAGCCTGGGCTCATCCTGGCCCAGCTTTGCTGGCTCCTCACAGAGCTAAGCAGTCTGACATAAAACATGGGTCTTGATTTGAAGCCATATTTTTCTTGCCAACTGGACTCATTTTTGGAAAGAACACCGTCATTTGGAAGGTCAAGTACTGTAACTGTAGCCATACCACGTACATTATTTTAATCAAAAAAAGGTGAGGACTCAAAACCAAAACATTGTAATATAATATAAACCAGTATCAGGGCACTATTTAATGCTAAAAACTGGGGGAAACTGTCAAAACCTAAACTGAACTGCCTGCAGAGAAAAAACATAAAAGAATCACAAAATTCATTTTTGTATTTTACTTAAACAGATCTAAAAGCCTTGCATATGATAGCAAGATTTTTTTTCTACAATGATGCATAATTTTTACAAATTATTTCTCTAGCATGATTTATCTTATTTGTTAGAGAAAGAGGTTTTTACTGTACCACTCGTCACTAGTTTTTGCTTTTTTCCAAGGATATACAAAGCAAATCATGTATTGGCTACAATTAAGAGTATGCCGTTATCTAAACATGAAGTGGCTCTGAAGAAATAAAACTGGTGTGAAACAAGTAGAAGATTTGACAGAATGAATGCACACAAGAGGACTGAAAGAGATCATGGAGATTTTTCTTATCTCTGCAAAAATTTCAAACAATGTTTTCTTTTTCAGAAAGAAGATGCAGATGACAACAGCCTATAGATCTTACTGCCTTAGGCCAGCATAATGCAAAGTACTCAGCACTATACACCTAATGGAAAACACACTATAAGTAAGAGTTTCAAAAGTGCCTGAACCACTTAGAAACTTACATTTAATTAGAAATCAAGTCTTTTCCCCTAAATTTATGGTTTTCTTAGCCTAAAGAGGAATCACGTTTTAAGGGAAACTTTTCCAAAAGCAGAAAATGTAAACTTAATTCAATTAAGGCCAATCAAAAGGTAAATCTAGAAAAAGTGAGTGCAAAGAAAGATGCACATGTGTTAACTTCCACAGGCTCCATCCCCTCCTACTGCTGTCATTTGAAAATCCATCCTCACTTCGGCTGCAGCAGGTATCCACTCTCACCCAGCAAACTGGCAGTTTCGTAGCATAAACTTTTCTCCTCAGCTGAGAGGCAGTGATTCCAGCTGTCTGTCCCAGTTTTCTGTATTGTACAATCCTTTCATAACAAAACAAAACCAAAATTGAAGAGAATAAAAAGTCCAAACAATTTCAACTGCTTGATATTAAGGTCAGATATAGTTCCACCCCAAGACTCGCCAGGGAGCAGAACAGAAAGCTGCTGTACATAAACCTCCCCAAAGAGCAAGAACTACATATTAAAGATTTTATTAGATGATGTTTTAAAGTGTTCCTAGGTGTAATACAAGCTTTTATTTTTTTATGTGTTCAAACAGCACAACTGCAAGAGAACGCAGCCATAATATACCATGTGTCAGTAATTCAAAAAAAAACCTCATAAAAATTAACAATCAGAAAATAACAAGTAGCCACATAACAAGAGCTGCATTATTGAAACAAGAAGGAACTCTACTGCTTGAATATGGTGCATATCACAAAATACCAAGGCAAAAATCATTAGGCCATTCAAGCAGCTTAACTTTTATTAACCTGTTACCCTCAAAGTGTCAATGGAGGCAATGGTTAGCCTCCGAGCATCCGTGGAGGTAGCACTGTTACCCGCACAAGCTCTTGTTTATTATTGTTTGGTTTTACCATATTTTACTGTGTATTCTTAACTGGTGCAAGCGAAGAATAAAATAGTTGACAACAGCTCAGCTTCTTGCTGGCACAGGGTATCATATAGCCCAAGATTAGCCATGACGTATATTCATCACAATTGCTAATCCCTTCTCCAGAAGTCATAATTCAAGTTATTATAATAAAACAGTAGACTCACAGAGAGACAAAAAGGCAATGTCTTCTTCTTCTGTATTTTTTTATCCTGCAACTCTTTCCATACAGAATCTGATTCCAAAGTACTTAAAATTCCAATTTGCCTCCATACATATGACCTCAAAGAAATATTCCAAACATGGAGCTACAGTTTAGTGCATTATTTTTTCTTATACTAATCACACTGCAGATGCTGCTAGGCTGTTCAGGACTCTGTGATCAAAGCCATTTCTGTCCCCGGTTTTTATCAAGGATAGGAAGGTTCATGCAGCCAACGCTCTTGTTTGCCTGTTTCTTAGAGGAAGGATTTTGTGGCTGCAAGGTCAGATGTGATCAGTGAAGGTTACCATGGTAACTATATATTGATTCATTAAATATCAGAGTTTGTTCTGAAGCTTGTCCAAAGCAGGATATTGTCCTACCATAACTGTGTTTCTCTACTCTTAGCCTATAGTGTTTTGCGCCATGGCTAACTGATTCTGAATGCAAAGATAATGAAAGCACAGGGATGTCTCAGTTATGCAAGGAAAAAAGGAAAAAGGGGGGGAAGGAAGCCCAGAGAAAGAAAAAAAATAACTAAATAAGGCTGAAGTGTGCACAAGGCACACATTGCAGGGGAGAAGAGAAAAAAAGAGGGCGAAAAAAGCTGTTCTGATGTTGGCTATGGCACACTGAGTCAATAAATCCACTTTATAATGCCTAAGCATAAATGTGCTTCTTCCTGATCCGACCTGAAACCAATGCAGTTCTGACATGCTGAATCCATAATCCCAGATGTTGGCTATGGAAAACATGAGACAAATACGTTTTCCTTCAAGTTGCTGGCAGCAGAAATGCTTTTGTTGAAATCCTGCAACCTAGAGGGATAAGTCTATACAGCCCATGAGCAGTATAGTACCATCATTCTGACCTCTCTGTTTATGCAGTATTTGAAGAACTGTGGAGAAAACATTGATTATAGTTGTAGAAGCACCCTGTTAGTATGCACACACCCACAGACATTTCCAAATTTCTGTTTGTCTTCTTGGCTAAATACAGAAAAGAATCAACACATGGTAAGATTTCACAATATAAAAGCAGATTTTGGTTTCTGATTTCATATGGGCTGAGTTACATAGGCTTCAATATAGAAGATACTAATTTAGTTTATGTTTGGTATTTACATTAGTATACCTTTGACTGGAACCAAATCTATGTACATCCATGTTATAATATGGAATGTAGATGTCACAATCATTAGCTGTACCATTTTTCTTCAACTATAAGTCAGATTGTTTCTCCGGTAATTGGTATCAGTGAGGTAATTGGAAAAAGGAAATAAAATAAGGAATAAAGTATAGCACCAAGGCTGTGATATCTCTGCAATCTCTTTCTATTCCTTTGACCAGAGGGATGCCCTCCTTCTCCCTTCTCCTGATCATCAGCCATATTTCCATTTCAAATTTGCTTTCAGCTTGCTAGTGAAAGGGTCCTCTTCCATGAGGTCTTGCATTATTCATTCAAAATAAACCAGCATCTATAACATTGAAAACGTGGGCTATATAGAAAAGGACAAGCATTATGGTTTTCTGATAAGCTCGCAATGCTGCCTTCCCTTCTGTAAGTTACTAAATGTCCATCATAGACCAGATAACCAAACAAAGCCTGCTGGACCCTCTGAACTTTGGTGAATTCCAAAAGTGCCATCTTTTTGCATGGAATAAGCAAATGACCTTCAGGAGGCTGCACCTAAACCAGACTTCATATTATCCCTCCAGCAGACATGTCACTCAAATAAATCTGACCCTCCAATCAGTCATGAAAATCAGTCTACAGACTCCTGCCTGTCAGCAGAGCAGGAGAATTCAGTTTTAACAAACATTATGACAAATTTACTATTGCATTGACAGTAACGGGTTTCTATATATCCCCATCCTTACTTCAGTGCAGCGCTTATAAAACTGACGTAAAAATTGAGCATTGCAAGTGGTTGACAAACACTGAGCACTGTAATTTTCTAAACCTGGTATAAAAATTGATAGGTTGCAAAACCCAGTTAAAATATGAAATATTAAAATTCTATTATTTAATCATGATTGCTTCAAAGATGATCCTGTTTTTCTGCTAGTGATAGTCAGCAATTTAGTGATTTACCTCTTCTTCATATGTACACAATAGCAGATATAAACAAAATTTTCATAAATTTTATGTTTTATCCTCAAAAGCCTGTGTTGACCTCTATAAGTGAAGCATAGTGTCACATCACAGAAAATAAAGTGATGATCAACTTCTACAGCTATGTTTTAATATTACCCACTTCCTCATAAGCCTTTTAATTAGATTTATGCTTTTTTTTTTCTCTTCTACTGTCATTTAATTTGCTGGGTCACCTTTTTTTTTTTTTTAAGACTAGTCTATTCTGTTTTTTACTATTAGTAAAGGGCAATCCAATCACCAGCATCTCTCTGCTGAATTTCCCTATGAAGTATCTATACTTACATACGGTATTATATGAATATAGACTGAAAATATTCATGTGTGTTGCCAACAAACCCTTTTTTGATCTTTTTGGCAGAGTTGTCACATGGGTTCTCTGGGAAAGGCAGATACCAGGTTTTATGCTTCTCTCTCATCTCAGTCAAATAAAACTCAGCTCTGCATCCAAACACACTGCTTTGCACTGTTTTATCAGCTCTCAGAAGATAAGTAGGATCAGTCCTTGTCTGTAAGTGGGTACGAAATATTAGGAATATTGGGAAAATCATTGTACTGGAAAGGGGATTCCCTGACAAACACAAGACACTAGATCTGCTGATCTTTAACTGACTTTGTACGTGCTTATAATACTTAGAGATCCAACACTGCTGCCTTTAAGCCTCTATTTCATGACTACATTTAAATACAGGCAACCTCACACTTGCCCTGTCTGTTCTGCCCTGTAGTGCAATGCAAGAGTATGACCTTGAGGAGGTACGGTGGAGCACCCTGCCTCTCCATGACAGAGGAGGAGCGTCTGGTCCTTGCTGGACCAGCCAAAGGAGGTCTGTGCCTGGCTCTGTACAACTCCTGCTTCTCTGAGCTGGTGAAGACCGTGTGAAGGTGAGATCTCTTATGTCACTTGATGGGCAGAAGGAGACTGTGTGAAATAAGTTTGTCTTTCTGTGAGACCAAGCACCATGAGGGCTTGTGTTTGCTTTACTTGCCCTCTGTCCTCTTCACATCAGAGTGACTTGACCTTTTCAAGCACAAAGAGGAACACAGAGTCAGAACTTCCCCAATTTATTGATGTCGCCACTCAGATGCCTTCCCCTTGGATATCCTGTGACATGAGATCTTCACAGCTGAAAATCCCGCAGGGGCTGGGTAGAGTACCCACAGTGCACCTCACCCAAAAGCCATCCGCTGAACTCCTCTGGTTAAGGTACATCAGACTGAGTTTCCAGAAGGCGCCAGGTGGGATGGATAGCTTGTGAATGATGTCTGGGTGACAGAGCTCAGATCACGTCTCACACATCCCCCCCCAGTCACTGGGAAAAATGGAACATATCTTCTTACCCCAAACATATCCTCCCTGGTGGTGTCTTGTGGGGGTTAGGGCATTCTGGGCGTGCCTGGGGAGCAGTGGTGATATGACATACAAGCATCAGTAACGCCACGTTGACAGAGCACAAGTGCTTCTCCACAGCCCTCAGCAAGACAGGTCCTATGGGACCAGACAGCAACTGAGGAGGTGATTTTGGGATCACAGCCCCACCTACATGTCCCTCTGAGGCAGATAATTGCCATGGGTACATTCCGTTGTAAATTAAGCTCTTCATTTTGCTTGGATGATTTCTTTTTTGGTAAATTTCCTTTTCTATTTGAAATAAGACCTTTAAAATTTCTATAGTTAGTCTTATGGGAAATATCAGAGAACTGCAGAACTGCATTTGCACAGTGATGAGTGAATACAAAATCTTCTCAGAAACCCTGAGTGCAGACCCTTCTTAATGGAGAAGAGGGCAGAGGGGAAAGACCAGTGGTGCAAATGTGAATACCGGCTTGCATTAGTGTGCACCAACAGCCTATAGTTATTTAAAAACTTGTGAGAAAACGTTGAAGAGGAAAAACAATGCACAAGCTTACTCGTTTCTGTAGATTTTATTCTTTTTCATGTGTTGGTGAATAGCTGGGCATTTTCTAGGCCTGACCCTGCTGTTGTCCTGCCAGCAACTTTTAATGTGTCCTCACTGGAAGAAGTCTTTCAATAACAGGAAAAATAAGAAATTTGCATTCAAAGGTTAAGGAAACATCTTTGAAAATTTGATCTGTATGTTTCAGTATGAAGGGAACACTGCTGAGGGTCAAGAGCTGGAAGTAATCATTTTATTCAGGAGCTGGGTGGCATGGAAAGAAATAGAAGGTATCACTCCCTCTTCTGAAAAACCTGCTCTAAAACATAGGGGAAGAAACAGAATTACAGTTAAGTCTTGCTTAACAATGAGTTGCATTTCTTAAATCTGTATTTTTTTTACTGACCTAATCTGTAATATTGATCACAGGGCTGAATTTAGGTCAGCTCTCCCTATAGTCATTCATTGCTCTTGTCTTGAATCTTAAACATACTGGTGTATGAAATAGCCTGTGATTTTATTACTGCTCACAAATACTGTCAGAGGAAGGATCACAGACTTGTGGATGTGAGAGCTAGGGGAAATGAGATTTAGGGGTTCTGGTCACTTGTCTCAGGGTGCCAGCATTAGGGCTATGAATTAGAACCATTTCAGCATAATTTAAGTATGGTTTTGATTCTTTTTTTCCCAGAATACTCACCCAGCAATTGGCATAGGTTAAGAAGGGGTCAAAGTACCTTCAGAAAGTCATACGAGGAGTGGCTGAGGGAACTGGGGTTATTTAGTCTGGAGAAGAGGAGGCTGAGGGGAGACCTGATCGCCCTCTACAACTACCCGAAAGGAGGCTGTAGTGAGGTGGGGGTCGGCCTCTTCTCCCGGGTAACAGATAATAGGACAAGGGGGAATGGTTTGAAGCTGCGCCAGGGCAGGTTTAGGCTAGACATTAGGAAAAACTTCTTCACCGAAAGGGTTGTCAGGCTCTGGAATGGGCTGCCCAGGGAGGTGGTAGAGTCCTCCTCCCTGGAGGTATTTAAAAGAAGGATAGATGAGGTGCTTAGGGACATGGTTTAGTGGTGGGATGGCAGGGTTAGGTTAAAGGTTGGACTCGATGATCTCAAAGGTCTTTTCCAACCAAAGTGATTCTATGATTCTATGATTTTTGTCTCAATAGCCCTAATTCCAGGCAATGCAAACAACCCCTATTCCATTCTGGGTGCTAACACAGCTACATAACTTTTAGGAATGGTAGATGATGAGTCATGAATGACAGCTGCAAGTATCAAGAGGTCATTTTGATCTCTATATTTCTTGATCTGTACTTTTTAATATATATATTTCTGGACTTCAAACAAATGATGAAAAAGCAGACAAGTGATCAATGTAAACAGCAATCAAAATGTAAGATTGTCCCCATATTTTCTGAATATATATCTTCCCGTTTCAAGGCCCAGACATCTTCCTGAGTACTGTGATTACCAGTCACTACCTCACAATAAACCAGCACCAGTCCATTTAAAACAAGCATTTTAGACATAAAAATGCTGTTTCTATACTTGCAGAGCATCCTCAGAAAGAAATATTTTACACTGCAATCATTTTGACAGCAGCACGATAAAATGGTGAGGGAGAATTAACATCTACTACTGACCATCTGAACAAAAGGAGAAGCTATGAATTTGTTCTTACAGGATCAAATAGTTGATCATGTCTAAAATGTCTTCCATCACCA
>NW_009258952.1:2253825-2276263 GCF_000687185.1 Egretta garzetta | reverse complement strand
GAATAACATGTCCTTTGGAAATATTCTATCACATCACAGCAGTTTTATAGGAGTAAAATGTGTTTATCAATGAAGTTATTTATCAAATTTTGTGGAAAAAAAATCTCCTACTGCAAAATAATAAATAATCAAGTTTAAAAAAACATTTCCACAATATTCTCTTCCAACACAATATTATGGACTTTCACTGAATCACAAATGTACATAGGCTAACACACAGAGCCTCCCAGACTGTTCCTTTAGAGGAATAAAGATAACTAATGAAGGTTATTGCTGTGCTTAATGCAATTTGTTGTCGTTTGAACCTGTAAGTGAATAAAGCTTAGGCATCAATAGCCAGAAATATTTTGATCTTTCAAATGTGAAGGTCAAAAATATAATTAATCTTTTTAGGTAGGTTTTACTTTGAATAAAAAGACTACTTACCATAGTTCTAAATTAGCTTTTGGTATATATGATAGTCAAACTGCATAAAACTGTGGAAAAATACTGTTTTCTAATTGCAACTTTGAGATGCAAACTGAAGGTGAGGTAATGAGAAGAACAGAACAGAGAGGGCTGAGATGACACCATATTAAATGAAATAAGTGGTTATTGAATTGAATAGGGGTCTTAAATCTGAAGCTTTACATTTGATTAATTAAACTGCATCCTGAATTTGCTAATTGGATGCTTTCATGGTATGTTGTTGTGGGACACTGACAGATGGCATTGCACTCATAGCAATTAATCCTAGTAGCACTTTTAAAATAAGGCATGAAAGTATCTGGTTATCCTTATTTCTGCACTCATTTCTCTGAAAACCTAGGGCAGAAATAACTATGGACCTCAGTATGAGGAAGACAAAAATTATGACAATTCAACCAGTTCCAAATATCATTTAATTGCTTGCTCCTGGGTAATAGCTTTTAAGTAAAGATGTTTTGTGACATTTACTGATAGTGTCTACCTTTTAGTTAACACTGTTAGTAAGGATAGAAATACGTGCTTAAGTTTGCATGTTTTTATTGTACAAGGGAAACACGTGAAATTTAAATAGTTGACAGTGCAAAGTCAGCAAAGAAGCACCAGGGAAAAGCTCCAAAGGACCCATGATAGGAAAACCACGCTTCTATTGGCTCTTGTTTGTTTTTTTCCCTCTCTATTTCTAATATCACAAAAGTGATATGTACAGGAGTAGGTGTCTTTTTGGACTCACAGTTGTGTAAATTATTAACATTTGACTGCTACTGTGAGTTTCCAGGGAATTTGCATCTTATGATATACCAAAGCATGAAATGTGTGTTGATTTATCCTACTGAAAGAATCTAGGTGAGAACATTGCTAAAACCTCACTGAAATATTCTATGAGAAAGAATTTAATACTCACTGTGATTTAGGTCACTTAAAAATAAGCACAAGGAAAGTCAAGGTTCAGTGTTGTACATGCCGACTTGCCCTTTTTGTCTCACTTGGTAGTTTAAATTGGTGGAAAAGTCCAGGTGGTTGGCTTCCATCATTTGTAAGTCACATATGAAAACAAATTTACACATTACCATAGTCAGAAAAAACATTTTGCTAGGATTACTTTTCACATTTGCCCCCCTTATTTTTTCACAGGCAATCAATGTTTCTTTCAGTCAAAAGCCATAAAGAATGTTATGGAAATTACTCTGCTTGATCAAAAAGTTTGGTTCTGCCACAGACTTCCTCAAGGCTTGGGCAAACCCAGGACATGCTCTGCAAAATAGAGACTATAATAATAAACCCTTGCAAATAATAACCCTTTCCTTTGTATTTCTTAGCCTGTGATGTAACCCTGCAGTGAGAGGGGTGGTGAGGCAAAGTATAGCTAGGATTTATAAGATCTTAATCCAGCCCTTTAAGAATGCTGAGACACATCTCTTAAAACAAGTATGTCCAATACTTGAGCTCAGTTAAAGTCTCTAGAATTTACCGTAACCAAAGTAACAAATTTATTTATGCTTTGTGATGTGGAATCTCTAGGTCAGAGTAGTCTGTGTAACTGAATGAGGAATGCATGTTGACTGCCTGCAAAATAGGAGAAAAAAAAATTTGATCTTGCTTTTTATATAGATGTACTTAGAATAAATCAAGATTTCTTAGATAAGAGGCTGCATTCTTTACTTTTTGACACTGTTCACAGTCCCACTGAAGTCTCATGCTGTATGAATCCATAAATACACATTGGATTTATGGCATAGATTTAAGAGCACAGATGAATGTAAGATCATAATCATAAGACATAACAGTAACATTGTCTGCTATTAGAGCATAAGAAATAAAAAGAATGAAAAGACATTTTTTTCTTTAGTTTAATAAGGCCCAGGGTCATAAGGTTCCAACATTATTCCAATCACCTAATTTTTTGGCTAGTGACCAATGCCAAAAAGTCTAAATTATCACTTCTAGAGTAAATCTGTGAAATAATTCTGGTAGATAATGAAAGAGGAAGAATGTTTTTGAACTGACCATGGAAAGCACTGGCCCAAATCTGTATTTTCATTTACACTTCTTCAATCCATTTGAAACATCAAATACTTTACTTCTTAAAAGGTAATCCTGGATCTCATATGAAATATGCAGTGTCCTTTAACACTTTTTCTTTCTTATCAACACTGCTTCTTCTAGAGGATGGTAGAATTACAGCAAATCAGCAGGATATTAATCTTTTTTTGATATCATGCATTGTAAATTCAGGTCATATGCGGGGGTTTGCAGTAGAAGTCTCTTATCTCTGTATTGATTAGTGACGGTTTATAGTCTTCTACATTGTTATATGCGGTACCTCTGAAAACAATTTCTTTTTTACAACTATCTATACATAATCCATATGATAATAATAAATTAATGTATTATGCAAGCAGCTGAGATAAATCTGCCTGAGAAGCTCAGAACAGCTCTATTTGGACATAGAGAGGAAGATATTGCCAACTCTTAAACACACTGAGATCTTACGGTGCCTAGTTAATCTTTGCCACTTTTGCTGGTGGATTTCTGACCACCACATTGTGGTATAGAAAGTAAAAGTTTATTTCAACAGAAACTGAGAAAGTAAAGCTATCATTATTAGAACCAAAGAGCACTCTTCCAAAGCAAAACATTACCAGCAGTTTGCTATTCTGTGCGTAGTGAATGGTCCTTGGATTTGTAAAACAAAATTACCAATCTATTCTAAAGGTGTCATCTTGGTTATGTCTGTGAAGCATTTTCCTCCAGCAGTCTCTTTCATAGCTCCAAAATTTCAATTTGTTTGTTTGCTTACTTGTATTCAATGGTGTGTTTGAGATACCTTATTCTACTGAGTTGATCTACAATACATTTACGGTTATTTCAATTCCACATTTACAGCATCTTTACGACTTTACAGTATCTTATAAAAACCTTTGGTGAACAAATCAGCAAAAGCCAACAAATATCTTGACGAAACATACCACATGCCCCAGACTCAAATCACTCTCATCATCTATCTAAACACATTCCACTCTAATGTAACACATTAACATATCATGTGGCTTTGTTACTTAAGAAAAAAAACCCCAAATATCTTCTGAATCTCAGCAAATACTTTAAATTTCCATCATTCCAACCACCATTACTAAAGCAATGAGCTAGGTTTTTCAGGAGCATGGATTTTTATTAGCACCAATACAGACATCAAAACCATTTGGACTGTTAATGTCATTCATATTGATATTACTAGTCACTTGCCAATGGAAAGAATAAACTTTATTTCTCTCACCTAGCCACCATCAATAGTAAATGAAGGAAAAGAAATCACTGGGGAAAGTACATAACAAAATTTGGAACACATGCATTCATTGACATAGACACACATTTTCATTTGGGGAGTTTTCAAGTAAAAGGGAAAAAAAGGTAAGCCAGCAAAAGTAAGGCTATCCAGTTCTATCCAGTTTAAGATCGATAAAGCTGATCTAAGCTAATATTTCATGGGTGGTCAAAGATGTAGAAGAGGAAAAGCAGCTCTTTACATGCAATCTCTAAATGAAAGCAGTAATTATTTGTGACAGTATACCAAACCTTTCAGGGAAAGTTCACTAGTAGAAATAAAGAATTTCATATCACTGCAGTGAATTAGAAAATATGAAGTCAAAATAAGCGTAACATGTTTGGAGGTGTAACTTTACCTGTAGTCACATTGCATTGAAACCTTTTAGTAGTTTACCTGCCCAGGCAGTTAGAAAGGATTTTTTTTAACTAAGCGGTGAGATGCTGTATGAGATGAGGACTGATGATGCGGTCCTTTCAGGAGACCTCTGAACACTGAAAAACTCTGTTCAAGCTGTATGACAGGGGAGAAATGTTTCAGCTAAAGTAACTAAGGGAAGAGGATTCCGTGTACAAAGTTGGGGCAGACGATATGGGACACTAAGCCTTCTTGCCACAGCTCTATCAACAGCAGTAAGTACAACTATTTTGGACAGAGAAATAAATTATGAAAACTATGAAATAAAAATATATTAGTATTAGTATTAGTATATACTAATACTACTATATTAAATATTTACCATACATGAGATTGTGAAATACCTGAAAATACAGTAGTTGTTACCAAACACAATATGAGGAAAGCCCTGCTTTGGTTACTAATTATTCAGCAAGCTGAGAAGGTCTACTCACCAACAGATTGCAGAAGCGAAACATATGAAATAGTTATGTGCAAAACTGAAGGAAAATACTTTGATCCCTGACCAAGATGAGCTTGGAAGAAATTTCCTATAAACATTTTAGATCTTTTTTCCATACATTCCATTAAAGTTTTCCTTTGTTAAATGCACCTATTATCATCTATACTTCCCTGGTGGGTTTGGGGTTTTTTTGAGATTGTTCTAAGTACATTAGTACCATCTGATCCTATAATGATACATCTTTATGCAGTAGGTGTTTGGCTGTGAAAAGTAGCAGATGTGAGACACATCACTGACTTTCACTCTCCATAGAATCCACTGAAGCTGCATGAAGCTGCATGAATCCAAACAACATCTTAATGGAGTGGAAACCATATTGTGCTTCCCAAAAATCTGATCCTGAGGCAAGAAAGGCCTTCAAATCAGGGAACTTACTTTTCATTTTCCTGTCAAGGGAAGAAACAGACACATGAGTGGACAATTTGCCTGGCATGGGTCTAGACTTTTTCATAGCAGTGGAGTGGAAAATGTAGGTTCTGTTGATCCAACAACCAAACTCCAGGAAAGGTAAAGGAAGCAGAGCTTGCCCACGAGTTATTACTGATACCTGGTATTAGTTATATATCAACTACAGGATGTTTGGGTCTCTAACCTAAAGAGAACATGAGAATTTACTCATATAAGAAAATGTTTGTTCAAGTTTTGAACAAATAAGTTGAATCCTATATTTAGAAATATCAGTGCCTCAACTTTGTGTATAACCAGCATGATTTCAGAATTAGTACAACATAAACCTTCAGTGAAAAATATGCTTCACAAAGTCTTCCAAAAACTGGAGAATCTCTAACAATTAATATATTGTTGTCCCTTTACAGAAAATGTAATAATTTGTTGGTACAAAAGTTTGGCATCATGCTGACTCCTCAAAATATTAGCAGTGTTTAATTTTTAGTGTAGAACCCCAGGATTTTCAGTGTAATCAAGCTTACATCTTTCATTACATTTTATTTCCTGAGCACATAAATTGTTGGTAGGAAAAGATAAATGATAGCTTGACCAGATAATCAGGATTTATGGGGTCTAGCAAACATACAGACAGAACTGCTGCCTCTACTCTTGGGTATGTCTGAGGTTTTGGAAGCACTTGTTTTACCGTTGCATTCATATATCTCAAAGACTTTACAGCCTACCGTATAAAGATGGTCCCCTGAGGGTTTGGAGGACTAGTACCTTCAAGAGGGACTGCTTATGCATGCTGTATGAGAAGACATTGAATAAAATACAACCACCACAGGGACTGCCATCAGTGAATTACAGAGCCCTGTTATTTTTTTTTCATTGCACTCTTATAAATCTTCCATTCTTTTCAGTGCAGTAGCCTAAAGGAAGGGTAAAAAGTTTGTCATTGCCCAGGGCCTGAGCTGCTCAGCTGGCAGAGGGAGCTGGGGTTGCTTCAGGGGTGCAGGGCTGAGGCCTCCTGCTCCCAGGGGGCACCCAGGAGATGCTGTTTGACAGAGGAACCTACTGCTCAGTCCCCATCGGTGGCCACGAGATGCTAATGGGATGTAGGCATCTTATGCTGAGCTTGGGAGGCCACTGAACTGCCTTAGGAAGGTGCCTCGTCTCCCTCTTCCCATTGACTCTTTGAAGCTGAATTACTTTTATGGGCCATTTTTTAGATATTATTTTGTCTAAATAGACAGTCCATAATGTTTTATTGGCTATTGACTGTTTGCTATCATCAAACAAACATTTAGTTCAACTGCATATAGCACTCAGGAAGTGTCCCCCACCCCATAAAATACAAACCCCAGTCCTAGGGGTGGTGGTGGAGTGGTATGTGCACCAGGGTTGTATTGCTTTCTACTGAGAAAAGATAATCGATTAAGGTCCTGGGGCCATCCCAAGTGTTACAGAGAATCCTGATTAATGAGCAGCTTACTAAGAAATAGACTGTTCCTGAAGAGCTGTCAAGCCCTGAAGAATTGTGCCAGCACTCCCTAGCTGTGCCCTCCACACCTCAGTGAGCCCAAATTGTTCAATTACTCTTGTAGCTTTTCGGAGGCATGGGATTTTTTTTTTCATCTTTCACAGTGGATCTGTCAAGATGTTTGGCTGTCAAAAAAAAAAAAAAAAGCCTTTCCCTATACCAGAGTATTTATTTTTTCAGATTAAGTTATATAAGAAATGGCCTTCCTTTCCATTTTGGGTCATAGCTACTAGCTGTGTATTGAGCACAGATTTTGATAAGGAGTCCACATCCAGAGTCTGGTACAGGTGTCCAGCTGAGCCTACCTGGAACAAGACTGAAATGGAGGAAAAAGTCATTTTTCCTTCTCATTGTTTCTCCACTCTGGTAGAAGGTGGAGAGACAGGCATTTTCCCCTTACCATGGGTTATAATAATCCCAAGCCTGCTTTCATCTATATTGGCAGAACTTCTTTGGGGTGATTATATTGGTGAGGAGCAGGTGAGCTCTAATATAATCCATTGCTTCTAGCGTGCCCCTTTGCTAAGGTATAACGTTGTCTAAAGCCAAAGTTTCCCTAAGGTCAAATAGAATCTCACTGTCCTTTAGGATATTTTTAGGACTCGTTGTAGAAGTCATTGCACAGACTAGAGACAAGTCAGAGCTTTATGGGACTCCTTTCTATAAGCAGTGGTCAGCCTTTTTGACCATAGAAGTCCTGTGTAAAAAAGTCTTCCTGTAGCCAAGATCCAAAACATAAAACCCCATTCCTCAGATAAAAGAGAGGAACTGCCGTGGGATAATGCTTGTTCAGGGATTCATAGTTGTGCAACCTTGCCCTGTCCTGCAGTGTAGCATGGAAACAAGAAGGTTAATGAGAGATACTGCTTTGGCCTTCATCTCTCTCAGAATAGGAGGGGTTGCTTGCTAACACAGTGAAATGATAAATGTGAAGTGTATATACTCTAAGTGACTCAAATCGCATAGCAACTAATGAGTTTGGATATTGACTACTAGTTTTAAAAAAATTAAAGCTGGGGTACTGCAACTAGCCCAGGTTATTCTAATATTAATTTTAAAAAAAAAAAAAGTAAAACTTCAGGGTTCATTAGATTTTGGTCTTTATGTCAACTGCTGTTACCTTCGTTTAACCTCTCCACAGGGTTGCTGGCCCAAAACTTCCTTCTGAAATTAATGGCTTCAGAAGATCGAAAATTTTTCTTCCTCTGTGTTTGAGCACTCAATTCAGCTCACAGTTACACCTGTACAATTCAATTAGCATGGGGATAATCAAAAAAGCATCAACAATGCCTCTACAACCTTCGGTCTTTTTGCTTTTAATATCCTATACTGAAATTACTTCAACGTAGGGGAAAGAAACCCATGTAAATATTAACTATCTATTTTGAGGCATGCAGTTCTCTGAATACATGGTGTTCATCAGATAGTCCATTTTTTTCACAGATTTTGAAGAACTTATAAGTTATATGAAGGTTTTTATGTACGACTATCCTGCGAAGGCAGCTCAAACCAGTTTCTGTAAGATGATCTTCATAACCACTCAAAGGAATCAATTAATGATTCCAGTGTCATCTTGCATTTTTTGCACACTTTCTAATAAAGACAAATCTAAGGTCAGGACAAGAATGAGTCTGAACTCACAAACAGCCCATGGTATTTTGACAAATAGGTTTAGTAGCAAGGAGCCTTGCTACTGAAATTGGCTCTGCATCCCTGTCACTGGTGGGCCTAACCATTTCATGCAGAGGCCAGGCAGGCTGTTCAAATACCTAAGACAACACTGGAAGATTTTTGCTTTTCTTTAAAGAGGAGAGAGAGAAAACAAGAGAGAGTGAAAATATGCAAGCAACATACTCATACACTTGAAGAATAATAATGCAATCACATTAAATTTGCCAGAGGCATCAAGATTGACACATACTTCTATGATAACTGTAGTAAAATATGTTCCTTATCCTGATACAGAACATATGTTTTCCATTTCATCTTGCAACTTTCTGGTGAAAATAATGGTCTCAGAAAGCCTTAGTTGACTTTTAGCTGTCTGCTTCTCATCTCCTGTTGTCTTTTTTTGGTCAGGTAACCAAATTTGTAACCAAACCAGATATTTTATTTGGACCTCATACTGGCTCTGAACACACAAGGTGGAAAGAAACTCAATGCGTACCGAGTCAGTGCTTCCTCATGTAGAATGGACGAATCCTAAAAATGCTGTTTCATAGTAGGAAACTGAGTTATTTTTAATCTACCACCCACAATTAAATTATAAAGTTCAACAAGGTTAAAAGAATGGCAAAACAAAGAAGCCATGTATGCTTTTTACTGTCTGCATTTTCCATCAGACCATAATAATTATGCAGCCCTGTGAACACTGTTAATATAACCTCTGCTCAGAAGCTAAACTCCATGGCTATGGACTGTGATTGCTCTATAATAAAACTAACATTAGGTCCATCACTGGATATTAGAAAGCAATAATCGTATCGGAGCACTTGAAGTTTCTTCCCCTTCATAAAGCTACCTTTCTATAAAGGATTATCCTGGCAGACAACACGCTCGTCTTTTTAAAGCAGCAATATAATTAGCTTCTTCCCACCCCACGGCTGCTTGTTTCTCTTATCTCTGGG
Organism: Egretta garzetta; assembly: GCF_000687185.1. Lineage (NCBI taxonomy): Eukaryota > Metazoa > Chordata > Aves > Pelecaniformes > Ardeidae > Egretta > Egretta garzetta. The sequence continues at coordinate 2,266,997 of NW_009258952.1, read as the reverse complement.
TTGATCTGAGAAATACAGAGCAAATGTTTGCTCTAAGTTAGCACAATTGCAGCAGAGGCAAAAATGCAGCCTTGATTTAGTGGGTCAGGCGGGTCCCTGTGGATGCAGGAACCCCAGGCACGTAGCCCTGTTGCTAGGGAACTGTATCGATCCTTTCCAGCATCTTCACTGACACCCTCTCTGCTCTGCTGCTGTGATTGAACACCATCCTTTACGGGAGTCGGAGAGCTAGAAGCTTTGGCTTGGCTTTAATATTAATGAAGTAAACGTTTTAACCATTGAAGCTTTAAATGTCTGATGCTGTTTTCTTTTTCCAGAGCAGTAGTTTACCTTTGGGAATATCTCGATCACTCTAGTAGGGCAAATTACTTCACGTTGGAGGCAGATAGCTTATTTTCTCAGTGCTAAGTGCAACAGTAGGAGGTTTAACATGCACACAAAAATAATTAAAGTATATTTTTCCTCATTCACTTTAATTCTCTCATTATTTCACAATAATTTACATTTAAAATACGTCATGCCACAGGTTTAAGTGAAAATCATAAAAATCAGGTTGAAAGGTAGATTGAATATTTTTTTACAGCCTGAAAAAATAAGGTATAAAAATGTAGGGTGTACATACAGAGAATGCTATTATGCAGAAAGTGTTAGCATAGACCAGCGGGGCACTGTGGGAAACGCCCACTACCCTTACCCAGGGGGGGAAGGATTGCAGATTATATATCTTTAGCTAGCTAATTTGGAGGTTTGTCTCTGTGCACGTACAACCGGAGGTTTTTAACACAAGCTTTTTAAGAAGGTTCCACAATAGGTCTGCTCAGCTGGTGCTGCAGTCCCCACCGCTCTGGTCAGCACTTGCACTGGCTGACTTGTAGCTTTGTTCCTACATGTCTGGCCCATATGCAGCTTGGAGGCATCATGCTCAGGACGTCAATCCTCTCTGGAGGAAGGGGAGGCCATGCAGATACCTCAGCTGTTGCAGGCAGTGCGCAAACATACTGTATCAAACGATATAATTGCAGGAGATAGAGCACCTGAGTCCTGTCCCAATAGATTCTCAGGGAATACGTATTTATAGAAAGGCAATGCCATGAAGCCTCACAGATTTGAAGGGTTAGCAGATGATATGAAGCCAAAATGAGACAATATTAAATCATTCCATACCACCTCTCCTACAGTAGCAAGCAGAAGCTGGAGAGCTGATCGCTCTCCAGTTTACATAAGGAAAATCTTCCATCTGAGTTTTGAAAGTCTTCATTAGAAGTAAATAAAAACTATATTCTTAAATAAAATCCTGTTCATTTTACTTCTATATAGAAATCAATAATTTAAAATGTATGTGAGATGGTTAAGCTTTTGGGATCTGTCTTGTAAGTACTCAACACTGGCAGAAAATATCTGCAGTGGCCTTAGAAATTGAACTAATCTCTTTAATCAGACACCAGAAGCCTGATACGGACCTGCATGAGAGATCCCACAACGACCCAAGGGAAGTAAATGTAATATGGGCTCGATGACCTTAAAAGATCTTTTCCAACCTAAATGGTTCTGTGATTCTATAAGGAGAACGTACCTCTGTGAGCAGGAACAAATTTACCGGAAGAGCTATGGGGACAGTAACGCCCTATTAGCATTATCCCGTGTGGCACATATTCCAGTCACATGATAGGAAATGCTCCTTTGTGCTGTTTTTCTGTCCTCCTAATTATTGGGATGGCCACATCTGGCCCCTGCATCCCATGGTATCTATTAGGAAGCCCACTCTGGCCACACCCCCACTGCAGCCGTTGGACAGTAATGTAGAAAGCCAGGCTTGTGAAAGATGTAAGGGTTCCTTGCAAGGCAGCCAGCAGCTCACACCACATTAGCATATGCAAAAATTTTTTGGTATTGACATCATGTGGCTGTGCACAATTGGGTCTGGCTTATTAACAAAACTCTGTATCTTTAACCTAAATCATGCTGCGTATCCTATGGTTATGAATTTCTCTGATTGGAACCTTCTCATGAGGTTCAACAAGGCCAAGTGCAAGGTCCTGCACCTGGGTTGGGGTAACCCTCGGTATCAGTACAGGCTGGGGGAAGAAAGGATTGAGAGCAGCCCTGCTGAGAGGGACTTGGGGGTGCTGGTGGATGAAAAGCTGGACATGAGCTGGCAATGTGCGCTGGCAGCCCGGACGGCCAACCTCACTCTGGGCTGCATGGGGCCACAAAAATGATCCGGGGGCTGGAGCACCTCTCCTATGAGGACAGGCTGAGGGAGTTGGGCTTGTTCAGCCTGGAGAAGAGAAGGCTGCGGGGAGACCTGATTGCGGCCTTTCAGTACCTAAAGGGGGCCTATAGGAAAGATGGGGAAAATCTTTTTAGTAGGGCCAGCAGTGACAAGACAAGGGGTAATGGTTTTAAACTAAACCAGGGTAGGTTTAGACTAGATATAAGGAAGAAGTTCTTTACAATGAGGGTGGTGAAACACTGGAACAGGTTGCCCAGAGAGGTAGTGGAGGCCCCATCCCTGGAAACATTCAAGGCCAGGTTGGACGGGGCTCTGAGCAGCCTGATCTAGTTAGTGGTGTCCCTGCTCCTGGGGGTGGGTTGGACTAGATGACCTCTAGGGGTCCCTTCCAACCCAAAACATTCTATGATTCTATGATTCTATGAATACAAAAGGAAAAAACACAAGAGTCAATTTATTTAAAAATTAAAATTAAAGTATCTGTGCTTTATAAAAGATGCCAGCAAGTTCTAGAGGATCTGCCTTCAGTCTTTCTACAGTCTTTCTTCTTCATCTAAAACAAATTCTCATTCTTCTCCATTTCAAAGCTAATCTTCTCCCACTCACTCTAATATTCAGTGTTATTACATTAGAGACCATGGATTAGGACAATGGCCGTTAACGCAGTGCTGAAGTTCTTTCTTCTTATGTCCTTATAAATAATGATGTTATATCATTTTCTATAGCATGCAACATAATGATCTTCGAAGAAACTCTTCTAACGGAACTGTTAGCACTCAAAATAGCATTCTTTCCTGATACAGCATTGACATGGTAATAGCATAATACTTCAGGCCATTAAGTCTATTGAAAGTAAATTATTACCATCAGACACCATAAAACCTAGTTGGATGCATTAACAACCTTATATTCTGTCTTGATAACACTACTAAAACAGTGATTGCCTCTGTTTAGCTTTGCATAATATTTGTTATCCGTTTCTTCTTGAAATGCATTTGATAAATGTCTTGCCTGAGTCACCACTCACAACGCATTTAGGGAGAAAGGCAGCAGTACAATACTTTGGGTGCTGATCTAAAGTCCAGTGAACTCAGTGGGGAACTTGCTATTACCTGCAATGTCTTCAGCTCTGTACGTGATATCTCATGTAATTAATAACAGAGATATTAAAAATTCTACTTCCCCTAAAAGCTGCTGATTTATGCGTAAATGTTATATACATGTGCATGGACTTTATTAAAGCCTTTGACACTATTTACCACAGCATTCTCGTGGAGAAACTGGGCTGCTCATGGCTTGGACAGGCATACTCTTTGCTGCCTAAAAAACTGTCTGGGTGGCCAGAACCAGAGTGGTCGTGAATGGACTTAAATCCAGTTTGTCACAAATGGTGTTCCCCAGGGCTCAGTATTGGGGCCACTTCTGTTTAATATCTTTATCAATGATCTGGATGAAGGGATCAAGTGCACCCTCAGTAAGTTTGCAGATGACACCAAACTGGGTGGGAGTGTCAATCTGCTCAAGGGTAGGAAGATTCTACAGAGGGATCTGGATAGCCTGGATCAATGGGCCGAGGCCAGTTGTAAGCTAAATAGGAGCCAGCAGTGTGCCCAGGTGGCCAAGAAGGCCAATGGCATCCTGGCTTGTATCAGGAATAGTGTGGCCAGCAGGAGCAGGGAAGTGATCATGCCCCTGTACCCGGCACTGGTGAGGCCGCACCTCAAATACTGTGTTCAGTTTTGGGCCCCTCATGACAAAAAAGACGTTGCCTTGCTGGAACATGTCCAGAGGAGAGCCACAAAGCTGGTGAGGGGTCTGGAGCACAAGTCTGATGAGGAGCGGCTGAGGAAGCTGGGGTTGTTTAGCCTGGAGAAGAGGAGGCCCTCTACAGCTACCTGAAGGGAGGTTGTAGCGAGAAGGGTGTCAGTCTCATCTCCCAAGTAACAAGGGATAAGACAAGAGGAAATGGCATCAAATTGTGCCAGGGCAGGATTAGATTGGATATTAGAAAAAAATTTTTTACCGAAAGTGCTGTCAAGCATTGGAACAGGCTGCCCAGGGAAGTGGTGGAGTCCCCATCCCTGGAGGTATTTAAAAGATGGGTAGATGAGGTGCTTAGGGACATGGTTTAGTGGTGGGATGGCAGGGTTAGGTTAATGGTTCAACTTGATGATCTTAAGGGTCTTTTCAAATCTCAATGATTCTATGATTCTATGTGTGCATGTATTATACATACATACAAGCATTTATTTTACTTACTATCCCATGAATAACATGAATTCCCATGAATCCCCTCTCACAGCTAAAAACTGTTTACCCACTATGTTTTTCTTTTTTAATTTCTCTAGTGACTTATTTAGTTATAAACAAGGTTGTTAGAAGTATCTGAGAAATACATACAAGGTTGAAAGTCTTCCAGTGAGACGTGTCTCTCTTTCATCGTGGAGAACTTTGCCTTTCTTTTTTAACTTGAGGTGGGCATAAGTGAGGAAAGTTAATGCATTTTCTAGAAGTGGCTGTCAGTTTCCTAGTATTTTTTAATATCTATTTTCTGAGCAGAACATGCAAGTTGTCTGACAGGTATCTAAGTAGTGTTGTTTACTTGTAGAAACATAAAAAGCCATAACAAAAAATCACTTTAGAATTTACTCGATTTTTATCTAAGACTCTGGACCAAGGAATGGCAGACATGTCTCTGATGTGTCAATCTAGGACCCACTGCATGTAGGATGGAGAAGTAACACCAAAAATGAGCTTTTTCAATAGCTATGAACTCTTCCCAGACACAGTCAATTAAGCAAATGGTAACAGTACAGTCTGTGGACATTTACTCAGCAGTAGATTTGACAAGACCCACAACTACTTGTAGAGGTTGATAAATCCATCTTAGCAAACAAGTCTAGGTCACACTTAGCTCTGGCTGCTACAAAAATTTCAGTCACAGATACCTGTCACCCTGCTGGGGTCACGCACTCTTGGCGTGCATGTAATAAAATAAAGGCAGTTTCCCACCTCCGTTACTGTGTCAGACTTTGCAGTTGTCCCTGTAAGTAAATAGATTATTTCTTGATCAAAGCAATTAACTGAGCTGTACTCCACGTCCCTGTCTACTACTTTATTCTTATTCAAAGCTGCATGTTTCACTGGGGATGCTAGTGTCAAATGCGCTGCAGAATGATGATGCTCACTGCTTAGCATTCAGCTCTGAAGCCTCTCAGAGTGAAAGTGTGACAGTATCTGGCTGCTTGTCAAAAATGCTGGCCTGGATGAATTGCAACTGCCTGGAACCATATGGTAAATAAGTCCAAAACTTCTACTGAGGGTTTACAGGCTCTGGGCAAACATGTTCACTCATAGTCATTACATCTGACAGCTTGTAGCCCCCAAGTGATCCCTGTGATTTTTAACAAAACTTCAACTTCTTTCCTCTCAATGAGTTTAGCTATGTTAAATCTTTCTCAGGAAGACAGGGTTTCTTTTTCATGACAATTTTTTCTCTATGCATTTAGTGGGAGAAGGCAATGGCAGCAACCCAGCCTCTCACATGTGGTTTCCCTTGACCAGGTAACTAACGTTTTTGGTTCCCTTTTCCCTCCAAATACTATAGTTTAATAGCCAGGCAAAGGATGAGAAGCAATACAGTCTCTGCAGCTTCCTGCAGCTGTGATGCTGGGTAGAAGTTCAACTTAAGTAGTGTGTGGGTAGAGGGAACAGGACACACATGCCTTAGCCTCTTGTCCTGGTTTTGGCTGGTATAGAGTTAATTTTCTTCCTAGTAGTTGGCATAGTGCTATGTTTGGATTTAGTACTAGAAGAACGTTGATAACACACTGATGGTTTAGTTGTTGCTGGGTAGGGCTTACACCAGTCAAGGACTTTTCAGCGTCCCCTGCTCTGCCAGGTGCACAAGAAGCTGGGAGGGGGCACAGCCAGGACAGCTGACCCCAACTGGCCGAAGGGCTATTCCATACCACAAGGTCATGCTCAATATAAAAGCTGGGGGCAGTTGGCTGAGGGGGCAGCGATCACTGCTTGGGGACGGGCTGGGCATCAGTCAGCGGGTGGTGAGCAATTGTATTGAGCATCACTTATTTTGTATATTCTGTATATTCTATTATTATTATTATTATTATTACTACTACTACTACTACTACTACTTTTTTTTCTTTCTTTCCCTCTACTTTTTTTTTTATTAAACTGTCTTTATCTCAACCCATGAGTTTTACTTTTATTTTTTTTCCAATTCTCTCCCCCACCCCACTGAGGGAGGGCGGGGAGTGAGCAAGCTGCTGTGTGGTGTTTAGCTGCCTGACGGGTTAAACCACAACATCTCTGCTTGGACCCCTCTGGAGTCACCTCTGGCAGTAAGCATCTCTGACAGGAAAAACATGATGCTAGTTGTGCTTTAAATCTCTACTCATCTTTTCCCCCATTTTACTCATTTGCAGAGACCTCGGATTTTAAGTACTCAGAGTTACCATCCCTTAAGTGTCATTAACATAATTACTGATTTATCATTTTGCCCACTGGATAGGTCCAGCATATTAGTTCTTTTGCATATGGAGTAATTTGGGTGTTGCACATCACAACTACACTTCAGGAGTGAGGAATTTAGTGTGTAATAGAAAAAGAGTGAACTATTTAAAGGTATTCCTTTACTCAACTCATGGCTAAGTGCACAGCAAACTGAATAGTATTGGGATATTAAAGACTGAAGACGAGCGTCTTCTAAGAATGCCCTCTGTGTCCAAACAATCACTGGTAAAAGCTTTTGCAAGCCATTTAAGATGACATTGACCCCCATTTTCTGACAAACTGGAAGCATTATGTACAACTTAATAAGAGAAAAAGGGGGAAAACTAATTGACGTAGAAAGGTCAAAGCAATGTAAATGTAATGTTTTCATGATGGGAAATATCTTCACAGCTGAAAAGAAATGAGGCGAGTTATTGCAGATATTAATATTAAAAAAGCATGCTGTTAACATTAACATCTGATTTGCCTAATATAAAGTTCATTACCGCGCAACATTTCATCTAAATCATTTTCTTATTAATGCTCACCCAATACCAAATAACTCCCCAGCACTTGCCTCAGACACCTCTATGAATACTGAGCAAATTTATTCTACATGTTGTAATGAAGCCGCAGTGGATTCATAATGATCAGATACTTAGAATAAGCAGTGAGCACTGAGAAAACTCTTCTTTCTGCTTGTGTGAGCACAGTAAAATGCTAGAGCTACACTAGGGAACTCCTCAAAACTGGACAGATAGTAAGGCTGGGGGAAAAAGATCTACTTTTTCTCGTTATAAAGAGGCACAATTGTGAACACGTGGAAAAATACTAACTTGAATTCATGTCGCTGCTCCAGAGGATTGTACCAGGCCTGATGTGGTGTACCAACTATTCAGTCAGCTTTTAGCTGGGGAGAAGGTAGTCTGCTGACTATTTAAGATGCTGGACTGCATCCTTCGCCATGGGAGTAGAAAACTTTAAGAAGCCCCTCCCTCAGCTGGCTTTTTCATTTCAAAATATTTGCCAATGGAAAAAAAATTAATAAAGTTCAAGGGTTCTAATAGTAAATACTCTAAGAATTAAAGCAATGAGTGCCTCACCAAGGGAAGGTATGTGTGGTGACAAAATGTGTATTATGTAGATACTGCCACAGTCTTTAGAAGTTGTTATTCTTGACCGAACTTCACTGGAAAAGGTCACTAGCGATTGATTCAACTGTTTTGATCAGAGTGTCTGTATTGTAATTAACATTCGAGAAAATGTGCATACCTAACTTTGTGAGAAAACTGTATTACAGCACCTTTTTCTGAGCACACATAGTAATTGTTAGATGCCGTGCCATTAGAAAACTGTATATTACCTACACTGAAAAGAAAGGCCAATGGGAACATGCATTTTTAACAGTGGCATTTTCTAACTTCAGTGTTCAGCTGACTGCATTGCATTCCAAGTATAATATTTGTTTGGAATTTAATTTATTCAATATTTTATAACAGCAAATCTCAATGTCACAGTCAGTAGCTGACACGGCTTCCATAATGTGACACACGATATGTCACAGGTGAGAATCTGTGTACTGAGGACTCACCCTGGGCCATTTAAAATGCTGGTCACAGAGAGTACTGATGTACAGTAGATGGTAGCCATGGAAACCAGTCAGAACTTACCTTCATAATATTTTTTTTAAACAAAACTAGATCCCAAAGGGTGATTTTTCTCTTACTTTGGGGGCACTGTGTGTTATAGTATCTAGCAAATTATCCATTAAGTGTTTTTAAAAGCAATTCAATCTTAAAATCCCTTGCAGTTGTTGCAGAGTGCTCATTTCTGAACACTAAAGGACAGGTGTGTTATTAAAGAATACTAAAGGCTCCAAAACCTCCCTGGGGAATGCAGCAAATGTGAGGAGCAGAATCAGAGAGCACCACGGGCTGCACAAAGAGGAGGCAGGTTTGCTGATGCCAGCTTCTCCTTGCTTCCAACCACTTCTGAAGAGACCAAATGATTGGGTAGGATGTGCAAAGCGAGAGGGAAGAGAAGCATCCAGGCAGCTGGGGAATGTGTGCAGGGCAGGAGATAAGGGGTGGAGTCCTGGCTCTTGTAAAGGCAACATGCAAGGTGGGATTTAATGCTTGGAGCCTGGAAATAGGGCAGACGGAATCTGTTGGTAAATAGGGGCTTTGCTGTGAAACTTGCAGTGTGGCAAGTGAAGTTTTCTGGAAGGAAATAATAATTTAGAAGATACCTTTCATAATCATTCAAATAATAATTCAGAAGATACCTTTCATAGGAAGCAAAAATACCTTAAAAAGCTCTTTGAGAGGACATTAAAATCAGGTACTGAAAAGTGAAAATAAGATCTCTCCAGGTAGAGGATAGCTGCCTGGTTGGTAGTGGTCCCTGGGGTGGTGTGTTGTCCAGCTTGAGTTCTCAGATGAAAAGGATTCAGCAGTTCCCTTGGCTGCAAATAGTATGACATGTTTGTAGATCAGGTTAAATATAACTTTAGTTTATTTTGAGGGTGACAGAGCACTGGAACAGGCTGCCCAGGGTGGGTTGTGGAGTCTTCTTCTTTGGAGATATTCAAAACCTGCCTGGACAATGTCCTGTGCAACCTGCTCTAGGTGAACCTCCTTTAGCAGTGAGGTTTGGACTGGATGATCTCCCGAGGTCCCTTCCAACGCCTGCCATTCTGTGATAAGCTCTACACCTGTGGGGAAGTGTAGGGATGGACAGAATGTGGGAGAAAAACCTCCCCTTCCTTCAGCAGGGAGCCTGCTCCTGCCCCTACCCCTGTCTATGAGGCACCACACCTCTACTTTGGCTACCCTGGTGAGAAGCTTTGAGCCAGCTCTGCAGGTAGCAAAAAAAGCAAGGGGAAGTGTATTAAATGCACAGAAGGGGAAAATCAAATGAAGAACAAAAGCAGAACATATTTTCCACTGCTTTGAAAGGACACGACACCTATCTGTGGGTTATAAAATACACTTAGGTGTGATGGGACCTAATGAATGCTTCCCTATTGGCAGTTCCTGTAACTCCCACTGAGCTACTGCATTTTTCAAAGTTAAGATGGCAGATGAGGAGTTTGGAAAGGCTGGCTTATCTCCCAGTCACTGGGAACTACACAAATCTGGGTTTATAGCATAGGAAAATCTGAAAACAACCCCACAGTACAGCAATGAACTCACATGACATGCTGGTTTGTTTGTAGCTTTATTTAGAGAAGAGTTAGAGTTGGAGCTACTCGAAAGGCTTGAGAAACTCAAACCTCTGTCTAACCCACTTACTGGACTGAAATCAAGAGCTCCTTGAAAAACAGAGAGGTTATTTAGGACACCATGACGAACAGTAAAATGAGCACAAGATACAAGTATTTGTAAGAGCAAAATCAGTTTGCATAATGCATGCAAAAATACAATTGACCATTTTGAATCTAAAGGCCCTGTCAGAAAAACACGTGGAAAAGCGGTGGTGCCTTTTCTAGCCTATGTGTTGAACAGATGAAGGCATGAGACTGCATTACCACTCTCCTATCAGATGTAATGATGTAGTGAATCCAGTATTTTTTATCCTGCAAAGTATAAAATGTAATTACTTAGGCTTTTAGAGTGTGGATGGCAGTGTGGACAATTCAAGCCAAACCAAATACAATATTTTAAACTTTAACTACTGACCTGTGAAGGCACAGGTCTGTTTCATCTGGAGAAAGAGTTTAAATATTGTGGATTATGAAAAAAATATTGCCTTTTCTTGCTGTATGGACCTTGTGTAATATACAATGCTACAATTTTCTGGGGCCAATGTGGGCTGGATCTTCTTGGCTCATACATAAGTGAAAAACACTTTGGAGTTATCAAAAGAGTCTTCTTATAGAACTTGTATTTATAACATGAAGGCATTTAACTACTGCATGGAAAGAAGATGAAGCAGCATGTCATATCAGTAGATGTGTGAATAATGAAAGTTGAATTTAATCACTGAATAGTGATAGACAAATTTCCTCAAGGACCTAACATGCAGTTTTGCAGTTCGACAGTTGAAGACACAGCATTTGTCAAGAAGAGCTGCCACCAGAGTTTGCCAATAACAGCAGGAAGAAAATATATAGAAATAATGTGGATTCCTTTCACTCCTTAAAATTTCTGTACTTTCATGTTTGCCCATGAATTTTCACTTTGGTACTATTTCCCAGTCCCATTAATTGTGCTTTTGCAAGAGCGTATGACACCTGCAACAGCTGTTTCACCTTACAGGACTCTGTGGACAAGCTAACAAAAAATAATATCCAAGTGAGTGCCTGAATTTAGCTTTGTCACATTTTTCATGACTTTCTATGCCAGAAAAGAAAAAACCATTATGAATGCTAGATACCTGCCACTCTAGTTAGAAAACAACACCACTATATACAAATATCACTGCCTGGTAATGTACAGGGCATCCACAGTATTAATTTCAATTCCCTCACAGATTTAGTAGGGGGCCAAGAAACATCCTGCAAAGTTTGAGTGAACCTGTAACTGAAACTGGATCAAAGTCCAGATTTCATAGTACAGTAAACAGCAGTTAACTGCAAAGAGCTGATAGATTACTATGCAGGCTTCATCAAAACCCAAATATAAAGCTGACACTACAAGATTATTTCCTAGCAAATTAAGAACCATTTTTTTCCTGTCTGGTTGGTAGTTGTACAACACTTACATGACAAGCTAGCTGTCTGATCTCAAGTAAAATCAGCAGATTTGTGACATTATAACTGTTCTCTCAGAATTTTTAGTTCATGGAGAGGACTGGAAAAGCAACAGCAAAGAATTTAATGAGATCTTCCATCTAGATCCCAAAATTATTCCCTAGTATGATACTAGTTTGCTTCTACCTGAATAAAATGAAAATATAACACATGCCATCACGATACCTGAGACAGCCCTGTAGAGACTGTGGAAAAGCAAAAGCTTTAATAGCATTCATATTCCTCAAAGAAACAACTTAACATTGAATTGCTATGAAAATATGACTCATGATAACCAAAAGCACAGATGACTAACTTACGATTCCAAGAACATGTCCTCCGCTGTTAAATATCAATCACAAAGTACAGCATAGCCATTAATATTTAAGATCGTCACCACCAGGAAAGAGAGAGACACTTGAATAGCCTTGCTTAAAATTTATTGTCGCATTTCAAAATGAAAAATGAGATATTTTCTGAAGTTTTATTTCATGGACTTGTTTTGACTGTCTTCTGAAGCGCATGAAATAATGCACTCTAAGACAGAAGCTTTCTGATGCTAAGAAAAAAAAAGGGGGGATCTACACTTACAAAAGAGGGGGTTTGCCCCCCTCAGTGTCAATATGCTAGAATCAAATTCACGAGGTCTTTGAATCCAGTGCAGGAAGAACCATCTCAATGTGTCACTGTGGTCACTCTTCCCATGTGCCTGATTTCACCTGTCCCCATAAATAAGAATTCTTTCCATTGCTTGCTGGAAGTGTCTTAAGGGACATTCTCAACTTCTGGCTTTTCCCGTGTTCTCCCTTATTCAACATGAGCTTCTTCCTGTTGCATGTGTGATGCATTCGAAACAAAGCTGTAGGTTAACTGCAAAATTGTACAGTTTTCATTTTTTTGCTATTATTTGGGTGTTACTTTCATAAAGCCACTACCTTTCCTTCTGCACCTCTCTTCTGATAATCTTGTTTAATACAGAGAGCTTTTCATTACTTTCTGTGGCAAATATTAGATCATATTTATTGAGAAATTACAGAAGGAGAGCAATTATTCACAAACTCTGTAATTTAAGTATTATCATATTACTGATTTACAGGGACTCTCAGAATGAAGTGAAGGTTTATCTAGTGGTGTCTTCCATTTCTCCCTCAGGTCTCCTCAGGAGCAGGTAAGCAAGTGGCAGGCTGTCCCTACAGCTCGCTTCCAAGCCGAGATGTTTTTGACCAGTCAAACGCCACACACTGTGTCTTCAGTTAGAATAGAATCATAGAATCACTTTGGTTGGAAAAGACCTTTGAGATCATCGAGTCCAACCTTTAACCTAACCCTGCCATCCCACCACTAAACCATGTCCCTAAGCACCTCATCTATCCTTCTTTTAAATCCCTCCAGGGAGGAGGACTCTACCCCCTCCCTGGGCAGCCCATTCCAGAGCCTGACAACCCTTTCGGTGAAGAAGTTTTTCCTAATGTCTAGCCTAAACCTGCCCCGGCGCAGCTTCAAACCATTCCTCCTCATCCTATTATCTGTTACCAGGGAGAAGAGGCCGACCCCCACCTCACTACAGCCTCCTTTCAGGCAGTTGTAGAGGGCGATCAGGTCTCCCCTCAGCCTCCTCTTCTCCAGACTAAATACCCCCAGTTCCCTCAGCCGCTCCTCGTATGACTTGTGTTCCAGACCCCTCACCAGCTT
>NW_009258952.1:2248530-2253641 GCF_000687185.1 Egretta garzetta | reverse complement strand
TCCAGCCTGTCCAGGTCTCTCTGCAGAGACCTCCTCCCCTCAAGAAGATCAACACTGCCACCCAGTTTGGTGTTGTCTGCAAATTTACTGAGGGCACACTCGATCCCCTCATCCAGGTCATTGATAAAGATATTCAACAAGACTGGCCCTAGGACTGAGCCCTTGGGGACACCACTTGTGACCGGCCACCAACTGGATTTAGCTCCATTCACCACGACTCTCTGGGCTCGGCCATCCAGCCAGTTTTTAACCCAGCGAAGAGTACATCCATCTAGGCCATGAACTGCCAGCTTCTCCAGGAGAATGCTATGGGAGACTGTGTCGAAGGCTTTGCTGAAGTCCAGGTATACAACATCCACAGCCTTTCCCTCATCTACCAGGTGGGTCACCTGGTCGTAGAAGGAAATCAGGTTGGTTAGGCAAGACCTGCCTATAGTGAAGGTACCATCCCTTCTCTTCCTTCCCCTTCTTTCCATTCAAGAAGCTAAGACTAAGAAACCTACTGGCAAATTCAAAACTTACTAAGGATTAAGCAAAATTTAAAGAGCCTATGGCCTGGTGAAAGTACAAGAAGAAACACTTAAGAGGTAGCAATTCAGTAACATTATGCTGAAATTGAAAAGGAATGATCTGTATTCATTTCAAATCCCAAAATAAAACTCAGCACAGGTCCTTCCTTAATATGGAAGTGTGACATTTGTCTTAAAAATGCAATTTGGACTGCATTTTAGATCTATATTTGAGACTTTGAGTTGGATTTTAAAGTGCACAGGCTTTTTTATCATGAAGCAGACTCTGATTTCAGAAGATTGGGAAAAGCTGTTATAGGGCGACAGGTGAAATGGCTGAGTAAGAAAGCAGGCTTAGCCAGAAGAAAACCATATGCTCCAATGAGTATAAATCACATTAAAGAGGTTGACTTTTGATCTGGTTTAGCATAGAGATAGGGGTAACAAAATGCTAAAGAAAAGGGAAAGCCTATTTTGCTTTTCTAGGAAGAAGTGTGTGAACCCTGGAAGTACCAGTAATGTTAAAAGCACATTAAAAACAAAATAAAAATACCACCTACACATATCATAAACCCAGCCTGAGTAGTATATTGTCTCTAAGCATAGAATTTAAAAATAACTTTTGACATCTTCTGTCAGACGCAAATTAAAATGTATAAAAATGCCAATTATTCCTTACAACAGAGTTAACAGAAAAATGTACTTATTCATTTAGCTGGAACCTTCCTCTTCTCTTGACTCCTTGAATTTGTTGCAAACTTCTCAGGCCATTGCATTTTATTCCTTCCCTCCACCCCCCAGTTCCAGCTTTTTTACAAGCTGGAGTAGCATGGTTTATTGCATATAAAATAAATCAATCAATCTTCTTGGAATTCCCATCATTTCACCAAGATCTTTCTTACAGCTTCTCCTGCAGTCTGTTCTATGGCATTTCAGCAAATGTGACTGTCAAATGCCCTATTACTATGCTCACGACAGGTGACATAAATGAGCATTAGTATTAATTAGCCAATAGCATTCAGTTTTCTTGTCAAATGAGCTGTGTTACTTCTCCTAGCAAATCTCTTTTTTCTTGTATCTCAGGCAATCAATGTAATGCCATCATACTGTGGCTGGTGCATTGTGCACAATGTCATCAGGACACTATGCTTAATGGTATGACTCCATCTTTCTGTGGCAGAGCACAGTATTTGTTTTTTCTGGTTGTTATGGTCTAACATGTTGGCCTATGAAGTATGCTGCAGATTTTATACAGTTCTCACACAACCAGAAATTTCAAACCTTCTTAAGCAGGAAGAAAAGATCCCTATAAACATGCAGATATGTCTGCTGTGTCATACTGGTCACAGCTGCACCACCACTTTTTGCAGAATGGTTTATTTGACCCACTTTTATGGTTACAATCCAATTGCGGATAAATAGGCTTTACTCCTAGTTAGAGGACACAGCCGAAAGAGCAGACAAAGGGCTTATGTATAATTCTCACAGTAACACAGTGTAGAATTTGTGTGCACAAAAAAAAAATTCAGGGTCAGAAGGAGGAACAGTTTATGTGCTGGATGCCAATGGCAGAAACAATCGAATTCAGTCTGAAAGGAACCTTTTCTAGAATAAACAAAAGAACGACTCAGATCTTCACTGAGCATATTATCTCTGAATCTGAAAAACTAAATTTGAGGCTTTCTAAACATTTTATTTCTCACTTACCAAGCAATCAGCAAGTCCTGGGACACTGGGAAACCTGAGCAACTATATGTTGAGAAAGAGGGACAGAGGACTATACACCTGAGACTCTAATCCCAGGTCAAGTTAGAATTGGAAAGTCATCCTTTTTCCACCCACATGTTCTTCAGGCCAGAGAATTCCATGTTAAGAAGTCCAGTTTGGATGTGCACCTAACCTGCCATCCAGTCCAAATTTCTCAGTGTCAACAGAGCCATAAAACAGCCACCTTTGCTCATGTTACCTTTGACAAATCCATCAGCAAGATTCAATTGCAGCTCATGTGCTCTCCTGTAACCATGGACATGATTCTTCCCGAGTCCAAAGGGTACTCCTGGACAACTGTTAGCCAGAACCTCTACAAGGATAACAGTAGACTAAGGACTAGCTCTGTTAGAGGGTACTGCCTCAACATCCATCTTGAGAAGGCAGTCTAAACCTGTGAAATAGTGTGACCAGAAGGATAAGGGAAGCAGTTGTCCCCCTGTACTTGACACTGGTGAGGTCACAGCTTGAATACTGTGTTGAGTTCTGGGTCCCTCACTACAAAAAAGACACTGAGGTGCTGGAGCATGTCCAGAGAAGGGCAACGAAGCTGGTGAGGGGTCTGGAGCACAAGTCTGATGAGGAGCAGCTGAAGGAACTGGAGTTGCTTATTCTGGAGAAGAGGAGGCTGAGGGGAGACCTTATGACTCTCTACTGAAACTACCTGAAAGGAGGCTGTAGAGAGGTGGGTCTTGGTCTTTTCTGCCAAGTAGCAAGGGATAGAACAAGAGGAAATGGCCTCAAGTTGTGCTAGGGGAGGTTTAGATTGGACAATAGGAAAAAATTCTTCACCAAAAGGGTTGTCAAGCATTGGAACAGGCTGCCCAGAGTCCCTGTCCCTGGAGATATTTAAAAGACTTGTGGTGGACTTGGCAGTGTTAAGTTTATGGTTGGACTCAATGATCTTAAGGGTCTTTTCCAACCTAAATGGTTCTGTGATTCTATGAAAGCTATAGATCTCATTGTTCTTTGCTACAAAATCTGTTCTGTTCTACTCATTGCAGATATTGCTCTTGTGAGTGACATCATTGCTTATCACCCCTGGCTGCAGACAGCAGCATTTTCAGACTACTACTTATCCCACCCAATTCCACTCATAAAATCACTGCACATAGGACTCAGAATATTCAAGTGTAGAAAAAAAAGAAAAAAAAAAATCCATTTTGCACAATTCTACTTCTTAGAGTATGCTGTACTCGCTATCACTGTTGATCTATCGGATACAAGCTTAAACTTGCCTTTGTTTCATCTAAATCCTAGGGTCTACAATGCTTTGAAATACCAGGATGACTCATTTCAGAGTATGCCTTGCATAATGCTTACATCTGTTTTATAATACAGTGGTAGTAATAATCTATTCCTCATATAAATGTAAACAAATTACAATTGTAAGGAAATTACAATTAAGGCAATAAAAAAAACCCACTGTCCTAATTCATTTACATGAGACCAGTCATAGTTTTTTGTATCTTCTAGTGATTTCCCAGCCCAGGTTCTGGGCTTGAAACTTGTACTCCCTGCTCAGACAAGAATTTGGACCTTAGGCAACCATAGAAATGAATGTATTTATTATCCATGTGGTCTGGTGTAATCCTTGCACATTGTCTTGGTAAGTATCTTATTAGTAAGCTCTGGCATGTTACGAAATAGCTGGTTTTCTGCATTTATCAATTCTTCTGATCAACAGTAGAAGTTTTGTCATGCAAAGATTCCTCTGCCTTTTGGAATTGGATCTTCTCCTACCTTTGGATATGGTAGAACTTTCTGTTTAGAATGGCAAAGAGACATACTGCCCTCTGACATATTGTGGAAATAAAAGTATGTATTTGTTCTTGTAACTCTAGGCCATAACCCTCTCTGCTGCTCGGATGAAGAAGAACAGCTCCCTGGGATGGCTTTCTCAACAAATGTGGCAGCAAGCCATCCACCTCCTCAACAACTCTTGCATTTCATCCCACAGAGGTAGGGACAGCAACAGAGAGGCCGAGAAGCTTTAGCAAGTGAATTGCCCTGGATGTGTAGGGGAGCAAGGCCTGCTGCGCTCTGCGTTGCCAAACACACACACAGTCCCCCTTTTTGTATTTCCTTGAGAAGTGTGTCTTGCAGTTAATGTTGTACTGAGCTGCCTGGGGCATGTTGTCAATGTCAGGGCTATTATTTCAGCCTCTGTGGACTCAGGCAAGTGACATCCTATTTATTATGCTCGATTCACATTTTCAAACATTTCTTTGAAAAATAAAGAGTGGAACTGTGCCTCTTTTTAATGAAAACAGGGATTACTTCTTTAATCTTTAATGATAGGCTTATATGTTTTAGAGGGAATGCACTACTAAAGCCCAATACTGTTATAAATATTCAGTACTCAGAAATACATGCTCTTCAGTTTCCTGTTACCCATTTGCAAAAATTTGTAATCAAGAGTCTCTGAAATCTTCCTTCTCATAAGAGTGTAACCTGGAGCTTTTCCAGGTGCGTCAATAATTAAGTCTGTGTAAAGTCATAGAATCATAGAATGTTTTGGGTTGGAAGAGACTCCTAGAGGTCATCTAGTCCAACCCCCCTGCAGTGAGCAGGGACACCTTTAACAAGATCAGATTGCTCAGAGCCCCGTCCAACCTGGCCTTGAATGTTTCCAGGGATGGGACTTCCACTACCTCTCTGGGCAACCCGTTCCAGTGTTTCACCACCCGCATTGTAAAGAATTTCTTCCTTATATCTAGTCTAAACCTACCTTGCTTCAGTTGAAAACCATTACCCCTTGTCCTGTCACAGATGGCCCTACTAAAAAGATTGTCCCCGTCTTTCCTATAGGCCCCCTTTAGGTACTGAAAGGCC
>NW_009258952.1:2185610-2248435 GCF_000687185.1 Egretta garzetta | reverse complement strand
ACCCCCAAGTCCCTCTCAGCAGGGCTGCTCTCAATCCTTTCTTCCCCCATCCTGTATTGATACTGGGGGTTACCCCAACCCAGGTGCAGGACCTTGCACTTGACCTTGTTGAACCTCATGAGGTTCACACAGGCCCACCTCTCCAGCCTGTCCAGGTCTCTCTGGATGACATCCCATCCTTCTGGTGTGTCAACCGCACCATTGCAGATGTCTTGTTTTGGGGTGGCAAAGGCAGGAATGATAATAGTAAGGTGCAGTTATGGAAAGAGTACAACATCCTGATTTCAGACAAAGCATGGAGAATGTTAGCAATTAATTGCCATCACTGAGGGAACTATACAGTCACGGTCTGATACCTCTTGTAAATCTGTCATTGCTTACTGAATAGAGGCTAAGGAAATCTAAGGCAGGCAATGAAGAGGACATATAAAGTATCAGCACACCAAAAGCTATGTCTCCATACTAATCTTTGAACCTGTATACTCGCTACAGAAGAAATAGCAGAAGATATCTTCAGTGGCCAGCATGGGAACATGATGTCACATGGGTTCTAGCTATGGTCTGACTGGGTGCTGTCATCAATATCAGTCATTCTTCCAGGCATGCATTACACAATCTGTTGCTGTTTTTTTTATTTCCGCGTAACTACAATTCACTCCTTCCATTTGCTCCAGAACTCTCTCCAAAACTTCCTGTGACTTCTTCTGCCAGCAGCATGTGAAGGTATACAAAATCCCAGCTTCTCTGAGAGAAGATGCAGCTCAAAGCCTGAGGAAGAATCAAGAACACCCCATCCCCAAAAACCACATAATCACCCTGATAAGTGGAGTACTGCTCAAGAAAAATTTGGTGAGAAAGTTTTTCCTTTAGTTCCAAGAATGAACAGATAAATTACTGCACAATGAGAGCATAGAGTTATCTGTGTAGCTGTGACCCATGAAATGCAGATACACTTATTTCTGTTGTCAGACACGTGCCAGGCAAATGAGAAGAGCTTGGTCACTAAGACATTACAATATCACAGGTAGGTAGGAAGTCTTGCACTGGTAAGCATATCATTATCCTCTCTGAAGTTATCACACACTGAAGAAAATACCAAAAAGCACAAAGAAATCCAAAGTGTTGAACACATAGTAAAAGCCAGACTCCTAGAGAATTGAAACCTCAAAAGACAAAACAGAATAAAGGCAGAGGAAAGAAGGATTCCAGTTTTAATAGCTGCCTTTAACAATTGCAAATTGAGATATAGTATGGTTACATGGCAAAACAGGAATGGCCAAAATAAAAATTATAACGAATCAGCAGGTAGATTAATGTTTACAGTAAGGGTGAGCTAGCAGGTATTTGTGCAGGGCTTTGGAGGAAGTTTTTCACATTAATCAAATACAGATCCTTCAAAATGCTTCTCACATTTTAGTACCGCAGTTTCACACACCTTGACACTCCACATTCTTGTCTGTACTTCTGCTCTTTAGATATATGTGGCAAAGTGTATACCAAAATGTTTAGGTCTATTATTTAATCTATTTATCAGATGACGTTTTTCAGAATAAATACCTTCTTTTGAAAATGGTTATGAGTCTTTTCAGTTCCTGGTTTCATTTCAGACTGGAGACTAATTTCTAGATCTCTCTTGGAGGTTCCTTAGGACAACAGTACACTTTTAGGAATAATTGACCCACTTTACCCTGACAAGCACTACATTTCTGAGAACTGTTTATCCAGAAGGTTGAGAAGTTTCTTTACATTGATGCAACATATGCTTTACCAGATGTTTCACTGGGAAGACAACCATGCTGATGAAGACAAATTGCCCCATAAGTGAACTCTTAGTGAATTGGTTTGGAATTTAGTTTAACCTTGGGATGGATTGATTCTGTCACTCTCTGGTAGTGGATATCTGAATTTCTTTTTCATGATTGTGGTTGTAGTGAGCTGTGTAAGAAATTGTCCACCCTCTGCCCCTTCAGTTGTCAAGAACAGTAAATGCTTTAGAGTGAAGCATTTATAAAGGCAAAAATGCACACAATTGTGTCTTTATGGAGGGGAAAATGTATCACAACTGCAGTTGTTTTTTAAGCCATCCTATTAGCTAGTTCACGTTAATTAGACCCACAATGAGATTTTCACTCTTGTGATGAACTGTAGCAAAGAAAGCTCATAAAAGCTGCAGTTATTTCCATTTGCTTAGTACCACTGGACTCTGTTGCAAATGTGACTAAGTTCTTACTGCAACTCTCAGTTACACATACTCACTGAGAACTTTCCTCTACACAAGCCAAGATTCAGGAGAAAATAATTAACTTAATTTGATTTCTATTTTCAAATTCTCCCTTTTCCTCCATACGGTACGGACTAGTTTTCTTCTTTATGAAGTGTCTTGCATTTAATCATATTTTATTGCTCAGTAATTTGTCATTATAAGAACCTTCTCTAACTTTGTTTTATCAGTCCAACAATTTAGAAATTTTTAATTTTATTATTTTAAAAATAATTGGTAAGTAGTTTGTATTTTGATGCCACTGTGACACTATTTCAGTAAAAAAGAATTAAACAGCAGAACACTTATACTACACTATTATGAAGGGATGGAATAACTATTATGGAGCATGATGGCTACAAAAAATCCGGAACAGGCCTCATTTATAATTTATAGCAGAAATGGAGACAATAGTGTGTGTTTTCTCCCATCTTTTTCACAATCCATATCCACAACCTCCCAATGATATGGCCAAAGAAGACAATTAGACCCTGTTGGTGGAAGAGAATTTATATGCAGACACACTGGAATTTTCACAGCCACAGAATGAGAAAGCATTATAGAAGGATAACCTGTGCAAAAGGGGAGCCATGTGTTTTGAGTGCTATTGATTTTTCTTCTTTAAATTTGGTATTGATTGCTCCTGTCCATTGATTACTGAAAGAGTCTATTTTTCACTTTCAGGAGAATCACTTTCATTGCTTTGCTGCCCTTTATTCCTTAGCAAGATCCCTATAGATGCCATACTCCAGGAATTTGTAGGCATAAGTGACCTTTTAATTATTTATGACTTGAACCTCTATCAGCTGAAAACTTATGGCAGGAACTGAGATTAAATTGCTCTGAAAGAAGAATCAGGTTCTCTAGGTTCTATTCCTCAACTAAGCATAGCAACCACAGGCAACCTACTGCTCTGCACTGATATTGCCTTGTCATATTAAGATTAATTTGAAGATTACGTGTCCAAAATTCTACAGTCATTTGCTTTGTTTCTCAGCAGATAGGAAATGTCATTAACTTATTTAAGAGGAAAAAGTAGGGGCTGTTCCTCTGTCACGGTCTGGTCTTCTAACTCACCAGCAGCCTACCTTGGTTTTTCCAAAGGAACACAACTGATTCTCCACTCTATAGAAGAAACAACCCTAGACCTTCCCCTGCAGAGACACAGCCCCACAGCCGCCAGCACAGAGATGGGTATCAAGACCATGTTCAAGCCCTTATGGGATTTTGTTCTCCTACACAGACATCATTATCTGAATTCATTACAAATGCCAAAAAACAAATATTAAGTGCCGTTTGGGAGTTTATAATTGTGGCTGGGGGGGTTAGATGACCTTCTTATCTTGTTGGTTAGCATTACATTAGTACAGCAAAAATAAAGGGCCAGTTAAACCTACAAAGTGCTCATACTCCAGAGAGGCACAAAGGTTAGCCTGATAAAACCAGGGATTGTGGAGGGGGAGAGTGCTTTCTTCTTTTTTAAATTCCCCTGAAAGAGTTCTATTGATTTACCTTCAGTCATGCAAATTTGATGTTTTCCAGAAGAAGTGAAAGAAAATTTAACATTGCTAATGTCTTTATCACTTCAGAAATGTATTTGAAACATGATAACCGCCACCACCACTACCACTTTTAAGCGTGTTTTCTACAAAGACAGTAATAGGTCTTAATGGCTCAGAAAGAATATCATAATACAACATCTTCAAACCTAATCTACCATAAGAAGAATAGTAATATCAGATGGCCTCTCCTATAGAAATGAATTGTAATTAATTACCTAATTTGTTGGAGCATTTGTAATATATATTTAATGGCATCTCTGTCTGGCATGGCCTTTCAGACAGTTTTCTCAAGAAACATGATCTGAGCATAGCCTCAAGCTGATATTATCAAATAACTCACTGTGCTGTGTAAAAAATCCAGATAAAACAAGCAGGTAATGTTTTGGCTTCTAGGGCCTCAGAAAGGCCTATTTCCACACTAACATTTATCTCTGGCAGCCCCATCTCCTGTGTCTTTATGTCTGGAACATGCAGTAAGAAAGTATTCAGCGCTAGCCTCATTGTAGGTAGCACCAAGCAAACAATAGCCCATTATTATATATCACACTCCAATTACTAAAGATCTTGCCATATGTCTAATAGTTGTGATATAAACAGTCCATTAGGCTTTCTAATGGTGCTGTTAAATAAAGGGTGAATGAATAGTATTAGAACAGTTAGAAGCCCCTGGGCAGCTTTGCATCTTCCCATGCCACTCCTTTTAATGAGATTATGCTATTCCTTTGGTCGATAGAAACTGTCATTTGAAGGTTTCCAGTTCTCCTGCCCTTTTATGCTGAACTGACAAGGCAAATGTATATAAATCTCTGCTTTTTGTCTATTTTCTTCAACAGTGTAACGTTCTTGCCTTTTATTCCCCACTTACATTGCTGCCTCTTTTTGCCAGATGAAACAGTGCATCTCTCCTAATCAGGCGAGGGATCTTTGGTGCAGACCCTTTCTGGAATCTAATGTAGCCCCTGAATCTCAGCATCTTTGAGAGACAACATTAGTCATCCAAATGACCCCTGCATCAGTGTTCTGGCAAGGCATTGTAACAGTTTATTCAATAATGGTGTAATATTTTTTCCAATTAGAGGAATGACCATTATTTTTCTTTACTTGCATTACAAATAGCAGAGCGTTTCACACTCAGAATAACTACAACAAAAAGGTCTTTAAGACTTGGAAATGTAAGTTCAAAAGACAGTCTATCAGAAAAGTAAAATAATTGAAGGAGAAGTATTAGGTTAGAATAAAAATGCTTACAGAACTATAAAACTACATTGCCTCTGCAAATGCTATGACACATGTGGTATATGTTATACAGAGCATTAGCAGTGAAACACCAGGGAATAGCATTGAGTAATGTCCTGCATCATAGACAGAAACTGCATTAACTGCTGAGTAATAGTATAAACATATAAATGTAAATTTGATACAAGCAGTTGTGCAGCCTGATGCAATGCATTAATGCTAGAGAAGATGACAAAGCTGATTTTAAACCTCTGAATCTCACAGGCTGATTATACTTTAGTTTAGGCTATGAAGAACAGTAAAGCTATGGATAGGGTCTGTTTACTTTCAGAAATTATAGAATCATAGAATCCTTTGGTTGGAAAAGACCTTTAAGATCATCGAGTCCAACCGCACCTGTCCACTACTAAACCATGTCCCTCAGCACCTCATCTATGCATCTTTTAAATACCTCCAAGGATGGGGACTCGACCACTTCCCTAAGCAGCCTGTTCCAGTGCCTGATATCCCTTTCAGTGAAGAATTTTTTCCTCATATCTAATCTAAACCTCCCTTGGTGCAGCTTGATGCCATTTCCTCTTGTCCTATCACTTGTTACTTGGGAGAAGAGACCAACCCCCACCTCGTTACAACCTCCTTTCAGGTAGATGTTAGTATACAGTTTTGATATATCTAAGAGAACCTGTTAGATTGCTGTAAAAAATCAACTTTGATATCATCCACTAACAAACTCCAGAATGATGGTGTGTGCACTTTATATATAAAATACAAGAAAATGTTACATGTAAATTTCACCATTTATCATTTGCTTCAAGTGTTTCTTTCTCTGTTAAATTATGTTGATTTAATAATCATAACAAATTGTTAAATAATAAGTCTTCTGTCCGTATGTCCTTTATGTAGCTAATGGATACAGCACGAACAAAGACATAAACCTGTATTGTAGTGCTGCACTATTGCAGTACTGCACCAAAAGGACCACCTTTCAAGACCAGAAAACAAGTTGCTATATTGCTTCCTCCAGGTCTGGAGAACCTGCCTAGCATAACACTATGGGTGTCAGCTAGGGATGACTGTGACAACAGTTTACAATGTGGGGACTCTACTGTACAGATGAAGAAATTTTCCAAATCATTTTACAGTTATCATTGAACAGCCTTTGGAATGTCAACCAAAGACTATATGATACCTTCTGCTAGACATTTTAATGATCAATGCAAGCAAGGTTTCACCAGGAGGATTTGGGTCCTTAGTGAAACATCGTTCTTATAATTCTTAACTTTGACTTGTGAGGCTCTCAACAGAAAGGATTGCTTCTTCATTTGTGATGAGAGTACTACTTGTCTCCCAAAACCCCATGCAAATTCTGTGAGCAAATATTATGAAAGATGGCTTCAAGAGTACTACTGCTCTACAAAAGTCCTGGGGAGTCAAGAAGATAAGACTGCAATATGGGAACATCTGGCAGATTTTAACTACCACCCTCGTGGGATTGATGACATTGCAGCAAAGTTATCAGTGTTTTTCAACAGAGATCTCAAAGTCTCTCACTAAGAGCTTTCCATGATGGTTCATGGATGTCCCAGTCAGCTGTATAAATCCAAGCACTAAAGCAAAGGGTGGCATGCCAGAAAGCAGCAGAAAGGGGAATTTTTACAGTTTGGTAGGGCTTTCCCTAAAGACTCAAGTGAAGTGCAATGAAGAATGCTGTTGAACAGGGAATAAAAAGAGGCACTTTAGCACATTAACACAGCCTCAGATAGAAGACAGTTTTTAAACAAGTGGGTGGTGCTCCAGAACCTCATGGTGAAGGAAGGTCATCTCTTGGAAGCCCTCATGGGTGACAGTTACACATGTGGGAGCAGAAACTGTCATTTCCTTCAATCCATCATCTGTTAGTTCTCAGTGTGTAGGAGCTTTCTTTATACTTCTGAGCTGTAAGAAAAGAGTGGCTAAAATTTTGTAAAGGACAAAATGCAAAGTGATCACAGAAGTCCCAGGATGAGGGGAAAAGTTCTGTCCCTTGAATAAGATGAGGCCTGATGTCATTTGTCAGTAAGAAAAAAGCAAAAGCTCTTGGAAATGAGACAGCACACACAGATAGATGGAAGCCACATCCAGGGATGCCAGAAGTTTCTGGTGGATTTGAGAGGTGTTAGGGCAGCCTGCGTATTAAGGTTCCCAGATACATGTTACATAAGGTTTAGACCGACTTCACTTTAGATATCTAAACTGTGTGTTTCTACTTCTGACCTCATTGCCAGAGGTTCTTCTTGTAATTAACAGTATGAAATAGGTATATAGGTACTTTTAGGGCGGGTTACATCTTAGCTGTTTTAGCCTGAGATGAATCTCGTTTTACAAGTGTATATTTCTTTTCACTCATTAAAAATTAATTTTAGGCCACTAGTTCAGACACAAAGGCAGATCTACATTTTAGACGGTCACATCAGATCAGAAATGCAGCTGGAAATGTCAGTGTACCAAACCACAAAGTTCTTAGACCAGAGAATCTGAAAAACATCTAGTACATGGGGAAAAAAAAGAAAGCAGAAGAACTTGTGTCCTGCTGGATTTCAGTAAGAGCTAAAAATCAGTACCCACTTAGTGTGCTGTGAGAAAGCCAACAGATACTGAATTTGGACATTTTGTTACTATGACTTCATACAATATCAAATAATAATTAAAGCAGGGTGTGAGGCAGCTGCTATGCTGTATTACCGTGGCATATCACTTAGATGTAAAAGAGGTAATAAATCACAAAGCATTGACTGGCCTACTTGAACAACCTTCACCACCTAAGATACTGTAAGAAAGCCAAGTGGTGATGTGAGGCTGCACACTGATGCTAAGAAACAGTTCGTAAATACCCTCTCTCATGGTCACAACACAACAGCTAAATATAAGGAGAAAAATTGTACCAGTTTAAACTTGTTTTCCAAAAATTATCGTTTTCAATGAACCTGAGGATGAAACAAAATCCCAGCTCCACAAAAGCCTTTTAGATTCATTAAAGTATTATGGACTTTTCAGAGTTAAAAAATGTCCCTCATCTAAGACATGAGAATTAAAGACATACAGTCAGGTAGCTGTCTTTAATTCCACATAACAAAGAAGAAATATTTGGTGGGAGGGTAAACATTTGTTTAAAACAGCAGCTGCATAACCAAATGGGACTGGGAAGGGCAACCTAGGTCACCACATCCAGTCCCATTCTAAATTATTTTTATGAATTTACAAATCTTCATCTAAAGAAAAGATTTTTTTTTATCCTAACCTCTGGTTGAAAGTCTATTACAGAACCACCCCTAAAACTTTAAAGCAAATATTCAATATCTTTTTGGTTCTAATTCCAACAGGAACTTCTGAAGTTTATTTACAGGCTAGGCTAATTGATAAGAATGCCACCTTTTTTATAATCTGTACCTGTCTTGCTTTCCATATCAGCCCTCCTACTGAAAACCAGAACCATTTTCAGCCTACTCATATTTCATGGTGAACCTTTTATTCCACCGTGGCCTCCTCTTCAGAATGCTTCTTTGTACCCCATTCTTTCCTTGGTTTATAGAGAATATATGTAATAAAAAATTGTACTGTTTTTCCCCCTCATCAACACTAGCTTTATCTAAAGAAACAGGTATGAAAAGATGCTAGGAAGGGGGAATTAAAATCCTCTTGGCCTTTTCATTACACTAAATAAACATGCATCTCTAATCCTGGTAATACTCCTTTTGAAACCAGCATAGCTGTGCTTGCACTTAAGCCTGGGTACATGCATAAGTCTTTGTGGTATCAGCTCTATGGTAACAATTGAATCAACAACTCATCAGATATTTTAAGCCATGAATTTTTCATCTTTGAATAAAAGTAACAGCTTGGCTATGGAATAAAAAATTTGGTCATGGACTCCAGCATTATTAAGCAGTGTCCTTACTATCTGTCTCAGAAATAAAATAGGTTTTATGGGTCTCCACGATCACTGATAGATGAAGTCTACTTATTTCTGTTCCTGCAACATTTCTACAAGATCATCCCACACTGTAATCATACGGAACAGCTTTTATCACTAATACACATTAATAAAGGAAAAAATAGGCATACTAAAGAGCAAGACAGACTGATAGAAGGTAGATGTTACTTCTTGTTATTCCCCCAGTACTGGTTATAAAACATTTACTGTAATCTTGTGATATCTCATTTAAAGAAAGTAACCTTAAGATTTCTTATACTAAACTAAGCATCTGTTGGGTTTGGATTTCCTTCTGAAAAAAATTAATAACTTAAGGTCTTAGACATAAAAAATCGTCCAAAGACCAAAACTTACAACCCTGCTCTCAAATTACCCAAAGAGGAGTAATTTGAGAAAGTGAAAAAGTGTAGTCCATTCTTTAATCCTACATGCTCTGGTTAGTCTAGGGGTATATTATTGCTTTACTGAATATCACTGTAAAATAAGTTTATTTCTTTGAAAAAAAACACCAAAGGAATATGTGATGAGATGCATATTATGAATAATTTTTGCTGTTATAATTAATACAGCTATGATATCTAACATCAGAAATGACAACTGCTTGTTCATTGATGTTTTGCAATCTTCCCTGACAGTGTATTTTTTCCTTTTGAATACCTGGAGTCATACCAAGCAAAATCTCCCTGGCTGCCAGAATTCTGCCAAGAGTTAACTTTCATCTTCTGTGAATACTCGGTCCCATTTAAATAGCTGTATTTTCATTATATTTCCAGAAGTGTTTAATGGTCATTATTTGTTATAGTTCCCTTGAAAATTCTGTGGATAACCACTAGGGAAAATAAATGACACTGTGTGAGTTAGATGTGCAATCACACTTTACAGAGACAGAGTAACAACCAGCAGACAGTTGAGATGAGTAATTAGGGCTTGAAGTGAGAAAGTTGAGAGTTTGAGGGGGGCAGGGTGTAAAGGTTTAATGTTGCACAGGAGACAGAAAGCCATATTAGAAAAGATTTGTCTGCAGTAGCTCACTGAAGAAAAAGTGTTAGCATAACTGTGTGAAGGAAAATTGCAAAGAATGGAGTCCTAAACAGTGACATTTGAACACAAACAAAAGGCAAATGCCCTGTCAGTGTTTATTCACAAAGACATATTGAAGGAAGCGATTGGTACTCTTACTATGTGTTATGCGTAAGAGGGATCTTGTAGTAATAGGTGTTTTGTCATTGTCCTGATCAAACTCCAGGGAAATTCTGGAAAACAGCTGAACTTAAGCACCTGTGTCCAGTAAGGTGAGTTCCCAAACGTGGAGAAGCAGAGAGGAAAAGCCTTCCGCAGGCTGTGTTTGTGCTCTAACCAAATATCCACAAAGAAATTCCACTCGCAAAACACACACAGACAAAATCTAAGCGAAAGAAGCATACAAAAAATAAACAGACATTTAAGAGCATGAACTTTGCTCTGACATTTCAGCCCGTTCTTTTCAGGACCTGGCTTTTACCTCTCATTTAAAAGACCTTTAGCAAGGTCCACTTGGCCTACATGAATTCAGAGAGAGGCGAACGTTGGCTGAGACACCCACACTGGTCCATATGAGAACTCCTTGCAGGTCTCCTTCCCATAAAACGTACATGCCAAAAAAGGATGGTTTGGTTGCTGCTACTGGGCATTGAATCCCAAGTTTAATTTGTTGTCTATCAACTTCATTATTTACTTTATAAAAGAAACTGTTAAGAATCTATACTGGGCGAAAGTCCACCAGGAATCTGTAGATGTAAAAAGCCTCCAGAGAAAAATACGCGAGCAGAAAATAGAGGAAATGATGATTTTAGGAAAGGCAAAAGCAGATTCTGAGAGACAAATTTACTTACTACTTTTTCCTCCTCTAAATTATTCAGCAACTGGGAGATTTCATGTCAGCGATTTCATTATAGGGATGAAATTATTTCACAAACTCCTTTCCTTTCACATTTGACACAGGTTCAGCTCCTCAGAGAGCCTCTTGAATTCTTAAATGGCAATACTATTGCTAATAGCCATCAGCCCTCTCGCTTTCTTGCTAACATTTCCCCAGCACATGGAAGAATGGATCCTTTACAATCTGGCTTACTGCATTTCTGGAGAGAATTGAAAGAGAGCTACACTGTAACTAACTGGGGATAATGAGCTTTCAGTGGGATTTAGAAACTGTTAATAATCACAACCCGTCTCCATAAGATAAAAACAATACCTGGCTTCTTATAGTTTTCCATCACTTGGTATCTGTCTGTCTTCCTCATGTTTTGTGGTGGTTATTACTGCATTTATTGTATCAGAGTTTAAGATTTCCCAAATGGAAGATGTATGCGTAGGAAAAAATGCCAGCACTGTAAAGGCAAGATAAATACTGTCTTTTAATAAATACAAGAAAGACAAGCACTTTGACTGAATGTTTTAATCTTTGCACAAAATATTGAAAACTATCTTCCTGAAGCAAGGAGGAAATATTAAACCAGCAGGGCAGTTAATGCATTTCCTGGGACTAATATAAAAAAATAAATGAAAGAAAAACAGATAAATTATATTAAAGGCAGGATATGAAAATGCAGGCATAAGAGAACACCTGCAATAGCTAACAACAGGGAAATAAAAACAAATGCTGGTCTGTAGCACAGCCCATTAGCATTAGCATGCAGAGAGCACATCTTTATCGCGTTAATTTTTGCAGTTTGACTTTTAAAAGCATATATATTCTCAGTGAAAAGTCCATTTCTATATTCTGACATAGTTATATTTCTTCTAAGTGCTGCAGGAGCTGTCTTGTTCTCTCCATATTTCTGTATCACAGTGGCACATGATCCCGTCCCTTCTCGATCTGGCCACCCACAGGTGTGGGCTCCAGAAACATGGACGTTTCCTCTCCTGAGTGGTGGGAGGACAGGCTGTGAAAAGCTCTGTGCAAGCACAGGACATGCTGGAGGACTGGGAACCGTTTTCCCTTTCCAATCACTCTGCATTAGGTACCCCACCATCCCCATTTTGTAATGCTGATGTTGGCACCTAAGGAAACCTCTATTAAACAGGCTGTGAAGACAAGGTACATAGGGCCATTCCCTGTTCTTACTCCCAGCTACCTTCCCTCTTAAATGACCTCTTGCAGATGCTGCCCGATTTTAAAATGCGGCAGCATGTTCCCAGGCCCCCGGGTCCCCCTGAGGGACCACGAAGACCCAAGTCCCCAGGCTGGATCTCCCCTCACAGCTCCAATAGAGATTATGTTTCAAAACTCTTGGTTTTGTAGTCTTCAAGAGATGCAACTATTTAAATTGCTGAATCTTTCTTTATAATATTTTAATTTGGTCTGGTGAAAGGGTTTCCTATATCTGTGGGAAAAATCCAGTTCAGATTATTTGGAGGATTTATTTTCTTTCATTATCTATTTCATTTTTCAAAGAAAATTCACTGTGAAACGTGTGGAGTTTACTAAGAGAAGACATTATGTCTTTATAATATGTGAACTCCTAATGGAAAAAAAATATCTTTTGTAAATAATATGACTGCCTCTCTAGATATCTTGGAAACTCAATATTTTCTTGAACCAGTAACCTGCCAGTGTTAATGATGCTTGACTGTGACTCAGTGCTTTAATCATAATCAGTCATTATTCTCTTCCTATTGTCTCATTCTCTCACCGGTAATTAATGCCTTAAATGATGCATCCACAAGAATATAGAGAAAAACCTCTGGTTGACCACTTAGGCTTTTGTAGCTTTTTCAGATTCTTTCCCAGAACTCAATTCTGACAACTAATAGCTAATTTCTATAACTTTTTCTTCCTTTCCTTTCTCTCTCACACACAAACACATATACGCATGCACATAAAAACTTTTTTTCCCCAGGAATTAAGAAAAGGGAATGAAAAAGTCCAGTTTTCATGAGGAAAATAGCCTTCTTTAAGCCCAGTTCTAATCCTCTATCAAGAAATACTAGATGGCTCCAGAAATCATGACTAATAATGGTTTTATTCTCCCCTTTAGTGGCATTGCAGGCAGCACCTTCTAAAAGGTACTCCTTTTAGAAGACCGAGTCCACCACCAGTAAAAGCTAGCCATTGCCATATTTGTCTGCTTTTGAATCCATGCTTTCAGAAAGTGAAAAACTTCTGACAACAAATTATAGTCAGAAAAACACTACTTCATGTCAAAATGTTGGCAAACAGAGGAGGAAATCATGTCAGTGGTGCCTAGTATTGGTTTCTTGGAGGCACTTTCTCCTTCATGAATTGCAAAAGCCCAGGCTTTCATGGAACAGAAGAAATCACATTTTTTTTGTCTCTTAACGTACAAAATTTATTGCTTTCCCCATAATGTAAATGAGAGGAAAATTATGCAGTTGTTATTACACAGACAGATGAAATCGCTACTTTAATACCTCCCAGCAATTTCTGCAATCTTTGGAATTTTTCTGATATCCTGTTGTATGAGATATATATGGGTCACTTCAGAAAGAGTAAATCTAAGCTCTAAGAGCTACACTTACTAATTAGATTTTCAATAAATAATTTAGCAAGCCTGTTTCAGATGAGAGGTTTCATTAAATACTTGAAAATATTTAACAGTTTTGCTTCTTTTCATGTCTGACACAGGTTCATCTCCCCAAAGATGTCTCTAGGTTTTTAAATACAGTAACACTGTTATTCTAATAAACCATTTGCAGCCATCCTGCATACATTTGTTTTGGCATATTGATTATTTTAATTTTTCTTTTTTAGTTCATTGGTATTCATCCTCTAAAGATAGAAACCTTAACCCGAAACTAATAAAGGTCTGTCTTGCCTCTAGAAATTTTTCTGCTATGGGGTTAATAGAAGTTACATAGAAAATAATTCAAGAAGAATAAAATATTTTACTGTGTTGCCCTGCTTTACAAATTGGATTGTCTCTCTTAATTTGAATTCACTTTTGCTTCATAATTAAGCAGTTATTGTGTTCAATATTTTTCTTTCTTATCACAAACAAATCTTCAGTCTGTTAAATCTGCATGGGAATATAACTGAATGTTCCTATTTTGTGGGTGGTGTTTGACGTCATTACAGTGTCTTATTAATGGCTCCACTGTACTTATCTGAATAATTAAATTTTGCAAATGGCTGTAGTATTTTATGAGCAACATTACCCTTTTTTTTATTATTACTGCCAATGAAGGATGGTAAGATGCCAACCACTAAAATGCAGCTTTTGTGGAACTCAAGAAAATATTTTTAGCATAAATCAATCCAATCAGAATGAACTACAAAAGACGACAAAGAGTTTTTCTGGAAGACTTTCAAAACACCATCAATAAAGTGATGCTACAATTGATTACTTCTCAGCGTGCATTCTAAGATAAATGACCTATGATTCCATTTAAAAGCTAATGCTGAAAAATCTTCAGATGTTAATTGCAAAGAGCAATACATAAACAGTACAAAAAGAACTGAGCAGACATTTGGGGTAGAAAACCCAGGCATGCAGATACACCACAAAAATACACACAAAGACCTCTTTCAGTACCCAGAAATGTTCATTTCACGCTATTCACAAACTAAAAGACAACTACTAGACAAATAAGGAAACTCTGAAGGTAGAATTCAGGTAATCCACAAGTTAAAACTCTTACAGCAACATAAAAATTGTTGCTGAATTTAGTTATGGATATATTGTATCTGTTACTGTTTAAACTCTTAAATTTCTCTTTTAATAAATACTTGGGCTAAATCATGCCGTTAAAGCAATAGCATGCAGTAGGGTTGTTTACTCAGAGATAGTTTGTCTCAGAGGCAGCTTATGGCAGCGACTGGTTCACAATAAAAATGGGAAATACATACATGTCTCTCCTTGAACCTTGACAGTTCTGTAGATGTGCACAGATGTCAGACAAATAGTACAGGACAGACAAACAAACAAATAGACTGTCAACCTTTTTTTGGCCTTTGCAATGGGGAAAGATACTCTGTTCATGATGTCATGACACTACTGCCAGCCCAGCCAGACACACACAACATGGCCAGGATCATTTAGGAGCTAAACCTGATTGTCCTGATGGGGCCATTTCTGGGAATGTCAATAACATGCTTGCATTGCATTTGGACTGGCAGCTAGAGAAAAATTTCTACGCATCACAGAGTTACTGAAATACTTTTCCACATAGAAATATTAGATAGGAACAAACAGCGATTTTAAGATCAAGGTTTATGAACAATTCATGGGAAGTGACATTATGGAAAGGCATAAAACATGGTCATCTCAGATAACCAGTAACTGGACACCATAACCCAGTTTGGTCCTTCCAATCTTTTGCCCAGCTTGTATGTTTATTTGCAAACTGGCTTCTGTCTACATGCGCCAAATCAGTTTTGTTATAATGAAGATGTTTATATCCAGAATAGATGCACAGCATCACTTTTTTTCCCAAGGGATTATGAACTAATCTGAATAACTATGAAAAACTGCTTTGGGTTTTTGATGTCTTATTAAAAGATTGTCTCATGAAAAATGCTGGCTCATTCCAGTGTGTTTGGTTTGGATCGCTAGGTAACAAACACTTGCAAATATGTCTGGTGGCTTACTTATGTAAAATCAGAAATTATTTCACTTATGCACAATTTTCCTACATACGTGGGGTGGGCACATGGATTCCTCCATTGTCAAAGGTAAGCATTGTCAAGAGCTGAGTTCACTTCTTACGCGCACACAACGCGGTTACAATCTGTCAGCCAAACCTGGGAGCTAATTGTTTTTCTGAAGTGCATTATGTGTGTTCTGCTAATAGAAATAATAAAAGCTTTAATGCCCGTACAGCTTCTAAAGCAGAATGTTGATAGCTATGTGATTTTTAAAAACAGATTAGTCTACCGCACATAATGCTTCTTTTGGCAAGAAAATGAGGGTATCGCTCTTTATAATATAGAGAAAAGCGAAAAAAAACAGTGGCACTTCATTTTACAACCAGAATAAAAGTGCATTGCGTATTTTCTTTTTTAAAATCTGATTTTTTTTTTTCCTAATGAAGAAAGCTTAACATGGTAGACGTTTAGTTTGTCTGAAACCATAGCTCTGAACGAAGAGCGATGACAGGATATGAGGTCATCTTGAGCAGTGAAAAGAAATAAACTCTTTCAGTTGAAAGAGTTCAGATGAGCTGACTGCGTTATCTTAGTTGAGATATTCTGAATCAAAACCTACAGTTTTAGAACATGCCCAGTTTGAAAACACAGGGACAAATTCCTTGTTGCCAGGTAGATTTGATGGCGGTGTACCATTTTCGATCACTAGAAAATGCAGCTCTTTCATTACAAAATAAATGTTTGACATATTATCAACAAACAAGTTTCACCTCATCAATACTTTGATCATCCCCTTTAATTTTGCAACAGGCAGGGCCTCAGCTTCAAGCCAAGATCCTTCCAGCTGAAACGGTCCTATGTACAAACCCTCTTCTGGACAAGTGTTTCTGACCCAAGGGGAAACACAGGACCTTAGCTTGCAATCAAGTTCTGGTCTTAAAAACTTTGTTATGGAAGTCCATGGGCAAAAGGACTAGCAGCACACTGTCTGGCCTTGCTTTTTTGGCAACCAGACTCTCCATCCTCATGCCACAGGTATCCTGAAGTTGTGAATGGTTGTCTTAAGAGGGTTATGCTTCCATTATCAGTTTTCAAAGCTGTCAGTGAAGCATCTTCTAGGAAACCACATGGGCTTGATTTTTTCATGACTGAGGTTAGATCTCCCTCTGCCACCTTCCTCTTTTCCTCTGCAAGGAAGGCAGAATACATCTCTGCACAGAGGAGGCAACAAGAGTAATGAAGACCTCCCCCATGTGTGAATGAAATACAAGGAAGCACTTCATGGATAGCTGGAGATCACAGATGAGCTTTCTCCATTGCTGGTGTTTTTACAAATGGCAATTAGACACCTGCCATCCTGCTACACATGCATCTAAAGCATCTACTTTAGGCTCCCAGAATCCTTGCAAATCCTACCAAAGTTTTCAAAACTGTCTTGCAAAGAAAGTTAAAATAAACTTGCTGATGATTTGTTAGAATGTGTATCGGCCATTTTATGCATAATAGCATTATGCTAAATGTCCTGCAGTTAAGGGAAAGGGATCCTTCATGCACTGAGTGAGCTGCTGCATACATTTCTCTAATGTCCGTTCCTGCTTGGATTTATGGTGCCTGCTCATTGTCCTTTATTAAATGCTTCCATTAACTTTTCTGTTACATTTTTTCCCATCTTACAGCTCCATAAAATTGAGTTACTAGCTACACAAATTCATACCATTTGCATTTGTAGAAGTCCTGCTTCAAATAAATGTGTTATCTCTCTACATATTCAGTATATTTAGATGCAAACCTCTGCCTAGTTTTTCAAGATGCCTGAGTTCTTGTATTTCTTCAGAGCTGGTTAAAATAAGACTCTCTACCATCTTGTGGTGATGTGGGAGCAGGGTACAGGGTCAGAGGCAGATCTGACCAGTACTCAGTAGTGACAATGATTCTTTGAGTCATTAGCCGTGCTGAGTCAAGAACTGCCAAATTTGCTTCTATTTTCTGTCTGTGTAATAAATCCTAAAAAATATCACATTACAATTATCTGAGGATCTATTTTGAAAGATCTTCCATACTTACCCTTAGCATAGATTTAAATTTTTGAATTTTCAGTAGTGCTGTGTCAGGTGCCTAGAATATCACCATATGCAAGGATTTAAGACCTTCCTCTGTTCTTAGTGTTTCCTATTGAACAGTTCAGGCAACTTCCACCCCAGCCTATTCTTTTGCGTTGCAACGTCATACATCCTTTCATACATCTAATATCCTAGCCCTCCACGTTCTTTTCAGTGTACTTTGCCTCATCTTTTGACTTCCTTTTGTCATTCTGGTAGAAAAATCACACCCTTGGCTTATCATTTGGTTAAGACAGAATAATTGCTTCTATCTGTACACCCCAGATATCAAACCTCCATGCTGCTTTATGAAGATTATTTCTCCTGACAGCAGAACACCAACAGTAGTGCCATGCCTGTATTTCTAGAGTGCAGCATCCCTGGACTAACTACCCCAGAGTGTTCACTCCAGGGACATTCCTATTGACTGGGGCATTTTAAATACCGACAGCATCCCACTAGGAGGTTTTTATCTTCTATGTTAAACAAGAAGTGTTTAACATATAGTCATGTTCTATAGTC
Source organism: Egretta garzetta (assembly GCF_000687185.1). Taxonomy (NCBI): domain Eukaryota; kingdom Metazoa; phylum Chordata; class Aves; order Pelecaniformes; family Ardeidae; genus Egretta; species Egretta garzetta. The sequence continues at coordinate 2,230,203 of NW_009258952.1, read as the reverse complement.
ATGCCTGAAAAAATGTTTTCAAGGCTTTGGGAAAAACCCTTTCCTGAGAAACATGATCAGTATTAGCCTAGTTTACAAATTAGAAGGAGGAATTTCCCCAGGCCCCTTGACAAATTACGAATTCTGAATTGCTCTCACTGAAAAAAACCAAAAACAAAACGATAAAAAAACCAGCAAATCTGTGGTATACCTTAAGAAAGATCCAGGTCACTGTATGAGTGACTGCAATACTTTACAATTTGGTGTTACTATTTTTAATCACCTCCCTCAATGTTCTTCAGGAAGAAGACAACCTCGCCCAGCATTAGAAAGAAAATGAATGAATCTTGAATCTACTGTATAGCCATCTGGAGAGTTGTCTGTTTTGGTGTTACTTCTTTTGGAAAGAATAGGACCAAAAAATCAAAGACATTAGTGCAACCATGTTGCTTCACAACATCAGCCAATGAAACATCACTGAGGGCTTTGAATACAGAGGTCTGGGACCATTCTGCTACCATGAAAAAAATGTAGAAAATTGACAAAAGAATGTTAGAAATAAGAAAAAACCTTGGTATTTTGAGATTGGACTTATGTAGTTATGCAAACAAAAAATAATCAAAAGCTACAAACAGCTTTTTTTCCAGAGATTATTTCTGTTAAAGTCCTTAACTTGTCAAAAAATCTTTGCAAAGGGAACAGCTACATCTATTCTTAAATACTGTTCTGTGAGTGATATCCACTTATACCATCCTTTGATGAAACACAAACACAGAGGGGAAAGGATACTCAGCATGATAAATAGTGATGTGAAAATATACACTCGTGATTAACATTTTCAGGATTCAGGTATTTATTCAAGTTGGTTATTGAGTAGAATAGTCAGATCCATGCCTTATTTTATTCCTCATCTAAATCTAACTTCAATATCAAGAGTTTTGACATACTGATTTCTTGATTGATCATACCCAAGCTCAGCATATTCTCTGGGACTCTCAGGCCTTTGGCTCTAATATTTCACTTATGTCTTTTTTGTATTTTTCCAAACAATGGCTCTTGTTATAAATAAGTAGAATATTTCCTACACCTTGTTTACTTTCCTGTGCTCAGATTCAGGACCCATACCTGGTAGAATCCGATTTTGAAAACACATTTGCCATGTGTCAGAAAGCAATAGTCACGATTCCCCCTTGTTTATCAGAAGTATCAGGTTAGAGATGCAATAGATGTAAAAATGCAATTACTGTTGAAAAAAATTTCACACAATAGATACTTGCTCTTTTTGGCTTACTTTTACAGTAGCTTCAGTTTTATGTTCATATTTTCTAAATTCCAAAAACTATACCACCAGACTATATAAAGAATACTTTTGAATGGATGGGCCAATGTTGCACTGGCACTGTGTGCTTTGAGACAAAACATAAGTAAGAAAAAAAGAAAGAAAGAAATCAAATGAAAGCCTGAAGGCGAGATTAGCTCTCCTGATAAAACTTCCATTGATTTTAATGGTAAAGGGGTTTGTCCTAAGTTTGAAGTTGATTAAAGGGAAATCACAAAGGGAGAGATACAGAGAACATTGGGGAATGGCTTATGCATCTATTGGGTATTGGAGTGTCCTAAAACTAGTGTATTTCTGTCTGGTACACTTCCTATCTACCCAGGGTAGGAAGTTCAATCTTGCTGTTCAATCTGTGAAGACAATTATTGCTAATTCTTGTTTATCACAGTTTGAGGTGTCTTATGCTTCAGAATTTTAAAGATCTAATTTTTCCACCCGATTCATCTTTGTTAACAGGAGGCTGGTTATACTGAGATAGTATCCCAGACCTCTGTTACTATGAGATCTATTTTTTTTTTCTTCGAAGTCCTCTGCTGATGGAAGCTGGGAATTATGGATACACTTTTTCTCAAGAGCCTTTTTTGAACAAAGACTCAAATGCTAAAGCTGTGGAATTAATGTGGCTCTGAATACGAAAGACCTTTTACCTGCTTCTGAGAAAACTACTTAAGATAAAAGTGAATTTAAGGAAGTGAGCATTTTGTGGCATGCTCACGCCGCATTGGAAATTTAGATCCTGCAAATAGGATTACAAAGGCCCAGTACCAGCCCCTGTGCAGTGAATTTCAGGCTTATAACTGTGCAGCTCCTTGAACTTGTATAACTGAGGGGAGACTTGGCCATGCTGGTATCCCCCATCTGGCTTTCACCTTGCTTTCTTGAACTGCTGCAAACAACAGGCAGGCTGGGAGGAAGAGTGGGTTACATTGCACCGTGGCGAAGAAAGGTTCTTGTCTGAAACATTTGAAATAATGTAAGGGACACAGTCATGCATATGCAATTAGTTTTTAAAGTGGTTTTAAAATATTAACTCTTATTTATTTTAAATTAGGATTAAAGGTTACCTTTAACAATAAAGACAATAAATACTTGTAGAACTGTAATTCCCGAAAAGTTACAGACACAGTGTTTCTTCATAATTTTGCCACTGTATTTCTCCTAAAGAAATATCTTTAGAAGTCTGATTGAAAAGCATAAGAAAATCTGGCATGTTTATTCTAACAATTAAGAGATCTATGAGAATAATCGGGTTTTGCAAAAACAAAGTACGTCTATTGGTACATAAAGGGTCCCTGCTGCCTTATACCTTTTAATTTTTCTTTTTCAGGTCAAGTGATAAGTTATGTGGTCATCTGTGTCTTCCTTTTGTCTTTAGATCTTTTGTTTTCCTAGCATCATCTGTCTTTCTGTTTCTTTACCTGGGATTGGACACATTCAATACTGTGGAACTCTTATCAGGTGTCTGGGAAATAGATGCCTTAATGGATCACTGCCTAGCTGTAAATAGTATGACAAAAGCAGAATCTCATATCAGATGGGTATCATCTTAAAATGGCTCAGAACAAGTCACCAAACAGAGTTTAAAGCAGCAAAATTCAGTCTTCCCTAGGCAGAGGATAAACAGAATTGAAAACAGACTTCTGGAACCTTCTCCAAAATCAAATGAAAAAAGGAGGAAAAAAAAATTGATGTAATCCTGGACTCTGAGCACACACATGTTTTGACTGTAAATCTCTTAATTATCACTTGTCACATGCAAATTTCTGAAACAATCATAGACGTTAGTCGTTTCATCTGAGCTCCTTTCCCTTGAAGTGTACTTCATAAAATATTTTTATGCTATTCCCTGTTGAACAGACCCATCTTGTCTCTGACTTGCAGTGGGATATCTTGTTCTTAAGCACTCATGGGTAAGCAGTCTCTCTTTTTCCAAACTTGTTTCTTTCCTTAGGATCCAGTTCAGTTCTGAAGTTCAGATTTCTAGCAGAGTAGGAGTAATTAAAATTCCCCTCGATCAGTATATTCTAACTTTTTTACAGGCCTCTCTTATTCATCCAAATATGGTTTCAAATGTGGTTTCTCTCCTTAGAGGCCAGCGACAAATCCTAGTAAACATTTTTTTTAGTGCAGTCATACCCGTTGTCCCAACTACCCAGCTGCTAAAGATTTTCTGTTTTCTCCTCTCTCTTCTCTTCTCTTCTCTTCTCTTCTCTTCTCTTCTCTTCTCTTCTCTTCTCTTCTCTTCTCTTCTCTTCTCTTCTCTTCTCTCCTCTCCTCTCCTCTCCTCTCCTCTCCTCTCCTCTCCTCTCCTCTTCTCCCCCCGAAAGGTTATATTTTGGTATAATGCAAGCCCAGTGACCACATTTTTCAGACTTGTCCTGGTTTGCACTAAGGGTCCCTGAATTGTTTTGGATTAAGTATCAGCTCTCTTTCTGCCATTGCCTTGTCTATGGGAGAGATCTTCCCAGGTATTTTAATGATTCAGTTGTGCCCAGATAAGGATTTATTCCTGCTTTGTACCCAAATGCCTCAAATATACCACAGACCTACCCAATATCTGCTGCAACCATCTGTATTTGAGAACAATTTTTATGCTCTGTTAGACATTTCAGACCAGACCAAGGATGAAGCAAATATTAAGGCAATGTGGAGAAAAGTGAAGAAGGAACTGAGAAAAAAAAGGGAAAAGAGAAAGAAAAGCCAGTACACATCTGTTTTTCTCAGCCAGTTTTGTCTGAATCACCTTTGGTTGTTCCTCTGACCACAGCACAGACATTCACTCCTCTGGGTTTTACTTACTAGCAAATGATCTGGACTGCATCTGCCGCAGAGACATTCACCCAGCCAGGAATAAATAAGACATGACCTCTAGCTTCTTCGTAATAGGGCCACATGCAGTATTCTGAAAACACGTGAAATTTTTTCAGATGCCTCTTACAAGTAGTAACCAATTGAAAGTAAAAAATGATATATAGTAAAAATATGCTGTTCACTCCTATCCTCCTGATTTTTCTCATATTTTGCTTCAAATACTAAATGTTAATTCAAACAGGCCTGAATTAAGAGAAAACACATTAGATATCAACAGTATCACTAGTACTCCACAGCTGTTACATGTACATATGTTAAAGCCTTTCACGTTAGAATTCCAGTTACTGTACCAGAACAAAATCATATTCTTGTCTGATTAAAACGGAAAGCTCTAAAAAAAAAAAAAAAAAAAAAAGCCTACCAAAACCAGCTCAACATCCGGAAAAGCCAGATAAGTATGTTAAGTATGACCACTTTGTAAATGATGAGTTAGCTATGGCAAGCTAACAAACAAAAAACTGTTCCTCTCTTTGGTTTTGGTAACAATGATTCTGAAGAAAACCACACAGACATTAAAGTCTCCCCAAACGCATACAGCTTGAGTTGTACATCATCCAGAGATTCATCACTCCAACTCGCCCTTAGAACATCTAGCACCATTTTTTGCAGGTGATTTCATAACACAATGTGATATCCTGTGAAGTTATTCCATGAAGTGATTCACAGAAGGGAATAAGCAGTCAACAATTTTCAACTCCTGTAAGCATAGTGGGTTAGAGGAAACAATATCTTGTTCATCTCAATAGCGATGCAAAAAATGTGGCTTTCACTCTCCACCTTGAAAAAGTCCAGCAGATTCCAGAGTCCAACATATGTCATTCATTTCCATCCCTTATTCAGCCTGTCTTGCCTAAAATTGTAAATTTTCTCTTTCCTCTTTTTATCTTATCCCGTTTACAGCTGGGCAGGCATAGGCTTCAGTCCGATGCACAGAGCACTCTCCAGAAAGGTGGAGGATGTGATCTGAATCCATTCAGGCTAAGGAGGGACAGGAAAATGTAAGGAAGGAGGAAAAGAGCAGCACCGTGATGACAGTCCTTAGAAGAAAGTTATGGGGTACTACCTTTGAAAGAGGGTGCTGGACTTAGGACACGCAGTACAAAGAAGAGCCTGCTGAAGTCTCAAACCTCAGAGAAGGAAAAGATATCAGTTACAAGCTTATCTCAGCTAGCAGAGGAGCTGTGTACCTTGTCAGTGGTCTACCCTAGGTGGCTCCCAACCAAACATGCTACTTCTCTGGATCCTAGGGAGCACAGATCTATTGGGATTTATAACTGGGATGGGCACTGAAAAACCCCCAACAAGTACTGAAATACTGTGGGCTGTGGTGATGATATCATGGTGTTAAACATCTCCTAACTTTTCCTTTAGACACTGATTTACAAGGGTTTATGTATTCCAGCTCCCTCTGATTTGCTCCTCTGGAGAAGTAACATCTGCCTACAGCAACCGTTTAGTGAGTCAAGTCCCCGAGGTGCTGAAGGACGTGCTTTGACTGCACTCAAAGTAATGAGGGACCTACTAAATTCCTCTAGATCCACAAACCAGACGTTTTCCCACCTAGTTTTCCTTCATGCCCTAATTCATAGGTATTCTCAGAGCAGAGTACCAAAGGAAACATGGCTGTCACCACATGTTGTCTTCTCTAATAGCTCTTTATTTGGAGTGCACTCATGGGATGCAGAAATACTAGCTTCTTCTCCCATCCTGTGCCTATTTCTGTTGTTTGTCTTCATACCTGGGGAATGGGATTCAGCCTCCATTGAGCCAAAGAGAAAGCAAGAGCCTGTAGTGCAGAGGCTGGAGAGCTGCCTGGGAGACTCTGGAGGACACCTTACTGTGATGTTGCGTTAACCACTACGCTAATGAATCCCTTTCTCTTCCCAGCCCATTGCACATTAAAAGTTTGTTCGGTAGGTCAAGCAGAAATGAGAGCTAACCATGCAACTGAGAGCTAAACAAGATTTTGCCTTCCAGGCTTTCTCCCATTTCCAGTGTAAAACGCTTAAATACCCATCAGAGGGGCACAGAATATAGATAGAAAGGCTTCATCAACTGCATGCAATCCGAGAAATTACCAACTATCACTTCTGCTTACTAACACTGGAGCAATCTGGAGCCTACTACATCCGTTTGTCCTTGTCTAGCCAACTGACCTTGAACCCAGACATAACAGTAAAAATTTCTCCTAAGGTGAGAATGAAAGAATCAAATACTTTTAATGCCAATTTACTTCATAGCAAAACAGTTGAAAAACAACTGAGTGAACTTTTTTAGTTCATTCTATGAAAAACAATTCCATTGTTGGAGGAACATTTTCCATACCATCACAAATCACCATTTAACAGATAGAAAACAGCTTGATGTAGGCACAGATGTAAGAATGACTCTAATCTCAGTTATGTTTCCTCTGATAATTATGTTTGCCACATCATTCTTCCTATTTCTTGAGCATTTCTCCCCACATTGTAGAGATCAGATCCCATTTTTCCAATCAAATCCACATTAGTACATGTATTTCAGAAATTCCTATTGGGACTACTTGCAAAAATCTTGTTATAAAATAATACATCTTAGATGAGAAGCACCCAAGAACAAACTGAAGCATCATTCCCAAAGCAGAAGGTAGCATCCTTGACTCTGGACTAGTTTTCCGTATTGCAGAAGGGAAAGAAAGTCACTACGTTTCTCTTAAAAAATCACCCCTACAGCAGAGGGTTGTCTTTGTGCATCTGGATATTGTACTGGAGGTTATCCCATTATCCAGGTTTGTCCTATAGGAGTGCACAGTGGGTGCTAATCTCATAGTCTTCTCATGGATATCTCCTATTTACTTAGCCTGTTCTGTAAGACGCAAACCTTAGAGTAAATCTTGACTCAGTAATTGTGAAGTGTAAAATCCAGAGGTGTTAAATGCACTGGCATTGATGCAAAGCACTTTAATAATGTAAAAATGTACTCATTTTAAACACATTTAAGGTGATCATATTCATTGGACACACTTCCACTCAAAAGCTGTCCCTGGCTGAACCTTAATGTAGACCACTTACCGTGGAAATCACTACTCCATTGAGCAGCCTGCTAAAGATGGCTTCATTTGGGAATTAACATGCCTTAAGAGTTGCAAGGTAGTTCATACACTGATGTCTACACTTTTATAGAGTCCTTATTGATCCTGTTCCTAAGATGGCAGTAATCAACACAAGCTGAAATAAGTCATGATAAACTTTAATGGCAAATTTGAAGTTCTATCATCAGGATAGTTTATATATTAAAACAGAGCAGCCCAGGCAACTTCTGACATGTGATGAGGATGCATTTCAGTTCCCTGAACCTATATTACTTTATTGAATAACCTTGTGATGCTGTTAGACTTAGCTGTCCTTGCAAGCACAAGCCAGCTCCCACATGCTCTCTGCCTTCCTTCACACTCAATTTCTATCACTCTTCTCCCTCACAGAGATACAAAACAAGTTCTGCAAAGAGGTTACACAATGGATAAAAATATTTGTTAACAAATAATAGCAATTGCTAAGAACACAAAGGCAAAATGAACAGGAGAACCTTTTGGGGCTGAAGAGGAAGTAATCACAAAGGAAACAAAGCTAAACCTGGTCAGACTATTATAACGCTTCCATGGAAATATACTCCCCTAATAACAAGTTTTATATGGATCTCTTTGAAATCTCATTTCTGTTCTAGTTCACATTGAGAATTCATTCCTTCAACCTTAACACATTTATAAAATGAAAGGCTATCCAGTACTGTGGTAATGGGCATCCTTCATGCAAGTCCTCCAGGATGGATGGATACCACAGTCCCTGAAATGAATGATCATTAGACCTTTCCTCAGAAATCTTCATTTATCATGAGAGTTATTCAAGCAATATGAATAATTATAGAATAACAGCTATAGATCTGCTGGTGAAAAGAGGATCCATGTTCTGGAAAGGAAAATATGTATGGGGAAGAAGAGACAGAAGAGGACAAGGGTTTCTTCAAGCTTTTGGTCAAAAGCCCAAGATCACTCAAATGGGATAAAAAAAATCTTTACAAAGAGTATGTTGTTTATGTAAAGATGTTCTGTAGTCAATTTAGATCTGTGTTTTTCTCATAATACCTAAGGAATAATTGCTTTTAGAAGGTTTGCAAATTGTTTTGTCTGTCACAAATCCTTAAGGAGTAAAAGGTGCACTCAAAGTAGAGCTCTGTCAGCCAGAGTACTCACCAGAGCAGAGCTCTAGGCATGGGCATGTTCAAGACCCTAGGAAACATAGGGATGTCAGTACAGGTGGTATGATGGTTTAGTGGTGGGATGTCAGGGTTAGGTTAAAGGTTGGACTCGATGATTTTAAAGGTCTTTTCCAACCAAAGTGATTCTATGATTCTATGGTACAGAGCTCACTCAGAGCTTCTCAGGGGCAAAATCATACATTGCCATCTCAAGGGTGAGGGCAAAATAATTTTTACCTGTAATACCAAAAAGAACTTCTGCAGCACTGACATAACCAAGCCCCAGGTACGATCTCTGAGAAGGATCAGAAAGGTTTCACGAGAAGCTATTGACAGAGGACTATCCCAAGAGGGCTCAGCGAGCTGTTGTGGGGCTGGGGAAACTCCAAGGAGTTTTGAGATAGGTGGAAGGTACAAAGGAAAGGAGGTGTCTCCATAATATTTCAACTGCCTCCTTGCCCTCAGGAGCCAACCTGATTTCCCAGAGAGTTCAGGGGCCACCTCAGGAGGATTTCATCCTGCCTGGTGGCGGCAGTGTCAGGGAAGGTTGGCCCAGGGGCATCTGGTGGCGAGGCAGAGGCAGTGGTGCTGGGCTGGCATGTGAAGACACTCAGAGCGCAGACTTCACCCCAAGTGCTGTTGCCTGCAGAGGAGCACAGTAGAGGACCAAGAGCAGCCACTGCATTCATTGGTGAGTCAGGGAGAGCCAGTGCCACACAGGGAAGGTAGAGGCAGTGAGATGCATCCTTTAACATGGATCTGATGAGCCTGGCATGTTTATGTTTCATTGCCAACGTGTGACAGAAGCTCTTGTGCTCCAAAAAAAAGACAGGAAGTAGTGTTAAGAAACCTAAAGGCCCCCAGACTGATTTTTCTACTGCTTTTTTTTCTTAGTGTCCTACAGAGAAAGCCAGCTCTTGGAGGGCTTTTTGGATGGACTGAGAAATGCCAGTTCTCCAAAGAGATGCTAGGTAATGCTGGAGCCTTACAAGGGGCACCCATGGAGACAGCCAAAGCCAGAGATGTTGCTAGGGCTTGCCTCAGGCTACCCCAGCCCTAAAACATTGGTGCCTACTGCCTGGAGAGCATCACACAGGGGAGCTTTACCAGAATGGTCACCAAGTGCTAGCTGAAAGGAAAAGTACACCCCCTACTTTAATTTCAGAAATGTAAAGAGTAAACAATAAGAACAGAAAATGTCATAACTCACGTCTTTATAAAAGGCTGCCTTCCTAAATTTTCCACTCTTTTTAAGTGCGTGGCCTCAAAATAACAAGATTTTGCTAACACTGGTGTATCTATACTTCTGGACTTCCAAATGGATGAAGAACTAAAACTGCATGTTAGCACATTTTGTTCAGCATGGGGTGTTTCAAAAGTACTCCATGGATCATATATAAGACACGATGTTCTGCAAAACAAAAGGAAGAAAAAAGACTTCAACAGGGGGAGAACCATTTTCGCAAGGCCAAAAATAAAAGGGAAAACAACTGTCGCAGAAATGTCTATGTACATAAATGGAGTTGCCTTGGATTTGTAAAAGCCCTGAAAAAGCACAGCTCAAAGCTCACATCATATTGAAGGAGCATAAAGGAGCCCAGGGTCAGGCCCAATGGATCCAAAATGGTCAGACTGATGCTGTAGCACACTGAATGCTGACAATTTTCAAGGGGAAGGCTATCGTCAATAAATTATTCAATGTCATTTGATGAAACTTTTAGATACTGGGTATTAAAGCCACGCACTCTGTCAAACAGGACTGAGAAGGCACGCCCGTATCTGATTCAAGGGTGTCAGCTCTGACAGAACAGGATCCATGTTGATGGAAGACAGTAAGTTCTGCTTGAGGACCTACACCTGAACGCTCCTGTGATGGCATTGCAGCTGTAGCCGGGGATGGATTAGTGACTTCAGATGGGAAATCAATGAGGAGAAACCTGAAATCCATTTTGCGCATTGCTGTCCTAATGTGCCACACGTCACTGTCTCCCAGTTGGCTGCCTCAGGGAGGGGCGCTTGCAACTTTCTATCAATTCCCTGTAGATCACTAATTTGGAAGATCTTAAGGAAAGCAAACCTACGTTACTTCACTGAAGCAACAATGCAGAATGAAAATTGTCATGAACTGCAGCACTGTGATAGTGATTTCAATCGCAAACTGATCATATCATTTGAGAATATAGAACTGTTAAAACAGAGTTTTCTTGAAATTGTAATCTGCACACCGGAGTCTGGTGACAGATTGTGGAGAACAAGCGTCAGGAGAAATTATTTTCAAACTCCCTCTTTTCCTCATGACCTTTGCCATTGTAATTAATGTTGGGGTGCAGACCAAGCTGTGGGGAACACATGCATATTAGGGAATGTATGCAAATGTAGTGACCACCCTGGAGTCCTCATAGTCTAGACAAGCTAGAAATGGAAGTAGAATCACATCTGCTGTCTCCCTGATGAACAGAGCAGTTAAACAACTTGCTTAGGGCTGTGTGGGAAGCCTGTGGCAGAAGGCAGGACCTCTTCTCCCAGGTGTTTGTTCAATATGCCATGAGGAACACCCTTCTATATAGCTAATTGGCAGCTATTTGCTTTTCTATGATTCTACCAACCCCAAGAAAATGCCCATTTAGGAAAAAAAGACATCTGCAAAAAAAAAGGAAGGAAAAATGGTCTGCAAAAGAAAAAGTGAAGACATTACTCAATGGCAAAAGTTTTTGCCTCAACAGGCCAAGGTGAGTTTACCCAGGAGAGTTTCAGAGGATAAAAAATGTGACTGCAAAGGAAGAAAGAACTAATGCCTGATGAATCACTTACAATGGATGAAAACTGTGAAGCTGATTGATGGTACTTACATTCAGCTAGAGTAATAGCCCTACACTAACCTGTTCAAACCTGTAAAATCCAGGTCTGTTTCCACAAACTGCTAAGGTCAGTGGAAAGCTTCCCATAGTTTTGTCTATAAGGGATGGAGAGAGAAGGGAGTTAAGCATGCTGTGAGTTATGTGGAAGCAGTGTTTGCAAATTATTAAGTCCTGGCATGCAAGAACATGATCACTCATATTTAAAGCGTGGCAATAAAGAAGACAGTAGACATATGAGATAGAAGGGCAGGGAGGGGGGAGAAAAAGGAAGGAAGAGAACAGATTGCAAACCAACCAAATTCAGTATGCGAAATGCGTATTTTAGATATGGGAACGGTACTGACTTCCAAACCAGGGACTGAAAGCTCTTCTGACATTTTCCCACAAAATAGGTTGCCACCTGAAAATGCCAACTGATTGAAATCGAAAGTGTTTATGGAAGCAAATTTTTTTCCATTATTTTCATCATTCCAGGGTTTACAGGATAGGATTTTTATCGCAAAGGAAGAGAAAGAGACAACTTCACTGTGGAATAGTGAACAGCCTTGTCATCTTTGCACTCTATCTGATTGCAGGTAGGTAGTGCTATATTATAAGAGAACACCCTCAGTACTAAACTGTTTTACAGTGAGCATGTTCTCGCTCTGATTTTTTTCTCTTTTTAACTCACAAAAAATACTTTGGAAGATCTTTTCCTTTAGATTGTGGAAAGGAAAGAATATCTATAAAATATTCACAAGTATAAAAAAATGTGCTCTCTTCAGTAGGTCATATCTAGCATTTAGGTCATTTGCCTATCATCTTAATTGAGTGTCACTATGCATTAAGAACTGGTGACACTTTTGGGAGGAGGGAAGGGGAGCAATTCATTTAACGTTGTTACGCTATGAAAGGCCGCCTACCAAGGCAGGCTGAGTGATTCACAATGAATAATTTATTCTCTCCTTTCTTTCATGGAATAGTGACAAGCAGATTGTGAAGAGGGTTTTTGTTTTTTTTTCCATTGCACTTCTATACTGTGTCTTTAACCCTGGTCAAAAGCCAGTCCAAGTCAATGGAGGACTTTGAACTGAGACGTGCTCCATGTTTCATAATGAATGTCAGTAGGTAGCAACCCAGGGAAAATTATACTGCTAGGATCTTTTGCTACATAGAAAGCAAAAATCAATGATCCTCCTTTAAGAAAGACGTTATAACAGACAGTCCAAGATGGAAATATCTTAAGTAGCAGCTCTGAATTCCCTCCAGAAGGCTTTTTGCAGGGATGAGAGAGGCAAATACATATACTGCACTTTCTCCCAATGAGAAATTCCTTACTAGCTCTTCTGAACACAGTAGACTGTAACTGCTCTGTGAGAAATGGGACGGACTATAAAAACATGACTGCTTATTAGCTGAATGTTATTACTTAATTGTAAGTGATAAAAAATGACAGCATATTTTTGTTTCTTGATTGGTTTATACATGAGCACTACTACAAGTATGAATTAAAACACTTTTCCTCTATATTGCTCATATTTTTTATGAGTATTCATGTCAGACAATCAGAGCCACTTGATCCTCAGGTTTTAATGAAAGCTATCACAAAAAGGCCAGTGAAGGAAAATACATTACTAACTCAGTAAATATTAGATAATTATTTAAAATATTCAGGCAGTTTCCCTAGTTTAGTTGTATTTCATGTCTGACCTTAAAACTGAAAGAAATAAACTGAACCACAATTTGAAAAGCTGCAAGGAACATTTTTAAACTAATCGCACCATTTTTTTCTGAGTATCTGCTTGATAAATTTGGGAGATTGGCAGGTTACTTGTACAGAGACATTCTTAGCCATACTTCTTGGGAATTTAGTAGTAATAAGCAACATCTCCAAGCAAGGAAACAAAATAATCTGAATTTTTAAGTATGCTAAAACAAGCCCTGGAAGGGGCCACACAGCACTCTCTCATCCACAACTCAGAGACTGGTATGGGTTAGGGCCCATTTCCAGTTAAGATTCTGGAGGTGGCCACCCAATTTTGCAGTGTTTGATGGTATGGGTGCAGGCACTTCTGTGCATTTTGATATACTGTCATAGACATGGCCTTAGAAACCTCAGCCAGCTGTTTTTTGACTCATGATCAAACAAATTTAATGCCATGTGCAGCTTTAGTTTGTTGTTTGTTTGGATTTTTAAAATTCTTTTATTTTTTTTTGAATGAGAGCAAGAGAAACCACACAGTAATCTAGGGACTGGGGCATCCTCCAGGTTGTAGTAGACTCTTTAAAACAAAAACTAATCTTTGGCATTCCAAATGAACTGTATTGACCAGACTCTTTGTCTTTTGAAGATGGGTTGAACACCTTTGTTCTTACTGAGATCAGAAGCTCCACCCTGGACCCAGGAAAACTTTTCCAATAGAATCTTAACTAAAACAAGGTGGTTTCAGTGAACTGTGCTTTACTATCAAAAAAAGAAATGGCAGGTATTGGAAATGTAAGTATTCCTTGAATGTCTTATGTGCTGGGTTTGGCTGGGATAGAGTTAATTTTCCTCATAGTAGCTAGTATGGAGCTATGTTTTGGATTTGTGCTGGAAACAGCATTGATAGCACAGGGATGTTTTTGTCATTGCCAAGCAGGGCTTACACAGAGTCAAGGCCTCTTCTGCTTCTCACCCCACCCCACCAGCGAGGAGGCTAGGGGTGCACAAGAAGTTGGGATGGGACACAGCTGGGACAGCTGACCCCAACTGACCAAAGGGACATCCCATACTATGTTATGTTGCACTCAGCAATATAAAGCTGTGGCATTCAGAGTTATGGAGTTTTGTCTCCCCAATTAGCCATTACGCGTGATGGAGCCCTGCTTTCCTGGAGATGGCTGAACACCCACCTGCCCATGGGAAGTATGGAATGAATTCCTTGTGTTGCTTTGCTTGTGTGCATGGCTTTTGCTTTCCCTATTAACCTGTCTTTATCTCAGCCCATGAGTTTTCTACTTTTACCTTTTTGATTCTCTCCTCCAGCCCACTGGGGGAGGAGTGAGAGTGCGGCTGCGTGGGGCTGAGTTGCGGGCTGGGGTTAAACCAGGACAGTTCTTTTTGGTGCCCAACATGGGGCTTGAGATAACAACAGGTTGGATTGGAATGTTCTAGATTGAATTTACAGCTATTATTGCTGTTTAGCTATTAACTGGCAGGCTCCTGTGCTTGCCTTGCTGTATTTTATAATCCAGTGCTCGTTAGTGACTGCTTTTTGCTTTTGCTGCTTGCTGCACTGCTGCACTGCTGATCATCTCACTCTGCTGTGTCTGGGAACGTTTTGATAACAGCCATGGCCGTGTGCCTGGGCTGGCTGATGGCCACCGGGTCGTTGCTGCCGTTTCCGTGCTGCTGTCCTGGATGGGCTGGTACTCCAGCGTGAACTCAAGTTGAAGAGACTGTGACCTGGGGATGAGTCCACATGGGAGCAGGACACCCCGAAGCATCTGTGGCCATGAATAAGTCCACACCAGAGCAGGTACATCTTGAAGCGTCTGTGGCCGTGGTTATGCCTATGTCGCAGCAGCTGTACCTCTGAAGGGACTGTGGCCCAAGGGTAAGTCCACACTGGAGAAGGTACACCTTGAAGCATCTGTGGCTGTGCATGAGGTCATACTGGAGCACCTCAAAGCGTGTGGCTGTGGATAAGTCCACGACACATATTACACATGTTCCTTAAATAAAACTAATCTCTGCATGGAAGTACTACACAATGTTTTGTCAAATGAAAATGGTCTATTACATTTCAGAGATTCTGTAGATAATTCTCCATGTCAAAAGAAAAGCTCAAGAAAATAGCTTGAAGTACTACAGCTGGATTCAGTTTCAATACAAAGAAAAGAGTAGGAAACACAGGCCTTATTTCTCATTCCAGTGCAACCACTATGGACCTCTTCCTAGGTGCTAAAGTCTGCACAAAGCCATGTGTCCTGGTTTCGGCTGGGATAGAGTTAATTTTCTTCATAGTAGCTAGCATAGTGCTGTGTTTTGGATTTAGTACTACAAGAATGTTGATAACACACTGATGTTTTCAGTTGTTGCCAAGTAGTGCTCAGACTACTCAAGGACTTTTTGAGCTTCTGCTCAGCCAGGTGCATAACAAGCTGGGAGTACAGCACAGCTAGGCCAGCTAACCCAAACTGACCAAAGAGCTATTCCATACCATATAATGTCATGCTCGGGGGGAGTTGGTCGGTCGGTCGGTCGCGGGGAGACTGCTCGCAGCTCGGTGACTGATCGCGGCTCGGGACGGGCTGGGCATTGGTCGGCAGGTGGTGAGCAATTGCATTGTGCATCATTCGTTTTGTATATTCTGTATATTCTGTTATCATTCTCATTATTACTATTATTACTATTTTCTCTTATTAAACTGTCTTTATCTCAGCCCTCGGCTCTAACCTTTTATTTTCTTCCCGATTCTCTCCTCCATCCCACTGAGGGAGGCGGGGGGGAGTGAGCAAGCGGCTGTGTGGCGCTGAGTTGCCAGCCAGGTTAAACCACGACACCATGACACCCAGCACAGGGGCTATTCCTCTGTGTTACAGTGAAGATTACTTTATCACTTACATTTCTGCTCCTCACTGTAAAAGTAAAGATTGCAGGGCTGAGATTATTTGTGAACTTAACTTCAATAGTTACTGAGTGAATTACTAACTTAATTTTTGTCACAATAGCCACACCAAAAATCAGCACAGAAAACTGCTGCCAGATGTTTCTAGGGTATTAATCTTCTCATAAGAGTCAATATTATGTTTTCCCACCATCCACCCATTTCCTTCATCATTCCTTCTGACAACCCGCTGTAGTGTCCTCCAAGCTTATAGCTTTTTCCAGCTGGACTAACCAAGGTGAGGTGCATCTTTTTTTTCCCCCACACAAATATTCTTTCTCTATGCTTCTGGGGCCCAGCAACAAGTCGAGCACTCAAAATACAGAACATGATATTACCTCCTGTTCTTACACCCAATCCTAGAGTAGTCTGCAGCAGACCAGGGAACAACACTGCCTTGCCTGGCCTGGAACATGAAAAATGAAGTTGGATCAGTTGGGATAGTTGGAAGACTTAAGATGTTTAGAAATAAAGTACTGGCAAATTTCTACTACCCATATGCAAAGGGAGTTGTTTCAAGGGTCAATAGCAAAGCCAATTTGGATAGATACATGGACTGGAGATTGTAAAAACATATACTCATTCGTTAAGATTCATGTCTTGTTTATCCCTTTGAAGTCTCTTACAATTTGTGTGCATTAAAACATTCTTTGGTTCATTATTCTCACTGGGTAGAGTTTGAAATTTGCTCTGTTTTGGAGGATTGAGATGGCAAGTAAATGACTGATATAAAAACAAATGTCTGGAGACCATAATACAATTTTTTAATTATGTTGCTCAATTCCTCTTGTCTGTTTTTCTAGACAGTATATTATTTATTCACAACTGTTTCTACTGTAGATAAATCTGAGTCTTCACTGCTGCCCAGGGTTTGCACTATGGATCTGTCACAATGTTTATTTTTGACCCTTAACAAGGCCATATACTGAGTGATGTAGATATTGCCTATTTGGATATTAATTTATTTTTTAAAAACAGCAGAATGGAGACACATTTCTCTAGGAATAAAAAATAATGGCATGCTTCTACTAATTAACAGCTTCTTATTTTGAGTAAATTGCCAAAGACAATATCAAGCACATTATGTAAACCATTAAAATCTGAAAAAAGGTAAATTGTTACAGAGCTCTTCTTGAGTATCTTCAAGTAACAGTCTAATAAGAAGATTTTCTCACATTCTGACTACTTAAAAATACAGAGCAACATACTCCTGAAAGATGATTAGACACTTGAATCTTCTCTATCTGAAAGGTAGAACTTACGAAAAGAGATAGAAAATTCTTGGATTGCAAGAGCTTTCTCAGAAAAGAAACTCCTCAAATATGGAAGACTTCTTCCATGTCAATAAGTTTGTTTCATTTATTTTGTCCATTATTTTTTGTTATGGAACGATACAGGGATGATTTCTCTTGTTCTTTGTTTCAAACAGCATCAAGATCTGGAACTCTCACAGTTAAAGTAATTGAACTTCTGGGGCATTTATCTATGTTTCCTTTTCTTTCTTCTCCCTGTGATGAAGGAGCTTCACAAATTGATATAGGGGCTAGAGTGATGTTGACTTTGACCACTACGAAGCATATTTTGCTTTTCTAATTTCATCAAAAAATTGCTTTCTGAAGAAAGCCTACTTTCACTCTTCTCTGGCCACCTCCTTTGTGGACTTCCTGAAAAGAGGTCTAGCAGTAAGGAAAGGATGTGCCCCAGTGAAGTGAGAAATTTTCTTACAAGTTCATGGGTTATTGTCAAACTACATTTTCAAGTGCTTTCACCAGCTCTAGAGCTTGCTAAAGCAAGATGAACAGTTTGATGAGCTCTTCCAGGTTTTCTCTGGTCTCCCAGGAATGGAGGAGGATACGGACAGAGATGAATCATTTGCATCTGGTTTCTCCCTTTCTCATTTGTTCTCATGCTCTTACCATATGTGTTTGTTGCACAGAAGAAAGAGAGACAGCACATGTTTTGCTTGTAAGACTCTCTATCACATCATCTCCTTGCTAAAGCTGGGATGAGAAGCTAGGTGAGCCTACTAAAGCAAGGCTTTTGATGTCCTGGGCTTTTTCCTTAACCATATCAATAGACACTGGTGGAGATGGGTCACTAGGTTACAAGGCCCTTTCACCTGTACAGCTGTTGTTGGGTTGTAATCACCAATCCAAAGTCCTTGCTGTCATAGTTTTAATATATATAAATCCCAAAGATAAAATCACTTTAAAACATTTTAGAAAACAGTCTTGATTATTCTGGGACCATCAGTTTCCACTTTAGGATATGTTTAAGGCATTCTTCTCAACATTGCTAATTTTTCTTGGCAAAAAATTTCTTTCATTATTCCATTCAAGTGCACAAATTAGACATCTTAAATCCATTTTCAGACTGGTTTTCTAAAGAGATAGTTCGTTCTATAGACATTTTTATCTAATAGGCAATTTTAATGAAATATGAAAGCTTCCAAGACTATTAAGTGCCTAAAGTTCGTGAAAATAAAAGCCTGGGTAAAAAGAGAGAATTGCAAGTTGCTATTTCTTCTGAAAAGCTTCTTGTGTTCTGCCCCCTGGAACAACACGTTATTACAAGGAATCATATTTTTTCTTACTTACTTCAGTTCCAGGTTCTTAAAAGCTGGTAGTACTGCCTTTTTGATAGATTTCAGACCATGCTTCTCTTTTCAAAAGAAGGAAGCAATGCCTTGTTTCTATGCATCAGCCTACATGTATACACATACAAACACACAAATGCTGACATGCACAGTCAAAAATATGGATGGGGGGGATGTACATATGCACATATGCATATATATACACACACAAAGGCAAAAAAAAATCTTTTTAATTTCCTGTTTAGTTTTTTTTTAATTATTTTTACTGTTGATGGGATAGTCTATGCCATCTTTTAGTAAAACCTTCATTTTCTTAGCCAATAGCATTCAGGTTTTTGCTTCACAAAATGTGCTTGGTGAACAACAGAAGTAATTCCCTCTTAGTAGACCTGTCATTTCCCAGTTCACCTCAGTCTCAAGCCCATTGCAAAATACTGATTTCTGTTTCCATCAGGAATCTTTAGGATCTTCAAGAGGTTTATAAAGTCCATTCCCATATTCAAAGATCATTTAAACGGTGTCATTAACAAAAAAAAAAAAAAAAAAAAAAAAAAAAAGGAAGGTTTCATTTCTGTATAGTGTTTGAGAGATATTTGGCTGACGTTCTCTAGCAGTGTGTTATCAAGCTGCATCATATACTCACAGTCATCATGAATCTAAGAACACTTCTGTTTAATTTCCAAAAATGTAAGTCAGAATTCCCCAGTGACTGGATTACCATGTTTCTAACTTAGGGAATTAAATTCAAGTCTCTTTCTGTATTTCACTCTTAAACAGCAACACATTAATAAAATTGTCTAATTACAACATAACAAATATTTTTTTACTTCATTTAAGAGGTATGTGACCTTACACTTCAAATGGAGTTATTTGGAAACAAACATGCAGCATTATTTTTTAAAATTCATGTGAATATTGATGTCAGTTCTATTTGCAATCAGATGGGAGCAATTTTTTTTTTATTTCTGGATCATGTCCATTAGGATTGTTCATGTATATTTCTCTTGGAGATTTAAATTAAAAGACAGATAATTTCCATCATTTTTTATACTTCTCTTAGGTGGAGTTTGGGGAGGCTGTTTTTTGACTTTTTTCCTTTCCAGTTAGTTATCCCACTGACTCGTGAAGTATCTCATTTGTGGATTGTATAGTCAGTGGTAGATTTGTCTCAAGAGGACAAAACAGTATAACAAATTATGCGGACGCACTCTGAATAAAACATTTCTTAGAATAGCAGTAAATCTCATGACCTGCCTTTAAATGCTTCAAAATATAGTGTATCTGGATATTATTAGCATATCATACAGATGATGGTTCTCAGGGAAGATGAGAATTACTGTTACTCAGTGTTTCATCAGTGGGAAAGATGCTGCACTCTCTGAAAGGAGAAAAATTTATACAGGACATGAGACCATCATGCTGGTGGTTCTGTCCATGTAGGTCTAGCACATACCACCAGGGTCTGAGTCCATTAAAAAGAAGTCACATGACTATTGATTGTAATGAACAATAGACACTGTGTTATGCACTCCCAGAGAATGATGTGTTCTCCGCTTCATCACATGCAAAACGTGACAGGACAACTTGAAAAAAAAACCCTTATACATCTTTAAACATGTATCTTTCGAAGAAGTATTTCATATCCTATGCTATCATATTGCTTAAACCTATTTTCACTCTCAGTTTCATAAAGAGGCTATGCATTTCAATAGTTCCAGCCTCAGCTAATATGTATTCCCTATATTAAGGGCAGATAAAAGGAAGTTGTGACAGTGGTGAGCAGCTGCCAATGCTGTCAGGCCTGGAACAGGCACAGACACAGGGATATAGGAATGCTCAAAACATCCACCTAGGTCTTCCCTTTTCAGTGAAAGATTCTCCCTCACCAATCTCTGAATTGGCTATTAATGTTGGGCGATGAGGATGGCAGGCACAAATCCGTGGGAAACAAGCATATTACTCTCTTTCTGTGAGTGATGGAACCAATTTGTCTTTCTCTCACACATCAAGAAACAAAAAAAGCAGTAGAAAACTGCAAACTAAATGCACCAGTTTCCTCAGGATGCATAAGAAAAACTATGAGGCCTACCATGAGGTTAAACAGTTTCAGCCATAGTGCTTGCAGCAAACTACTTCAAAGTAAACACCAGGAAGAAAGAGTAAGCAAACAACTTGTAAGTTTTAATCCACATTATTTTTGTCAATGATGGGTCCAAATGACGTCAAACAGCAAAGTATTGACACGAACTGCTTCCTGAAGTTTCCTCCTGTCTAGGTCAATAAAACCGCCTTCCCCTACCCATGTCCTTACAACTGCAACTATCATCTCTTCCAGTCACCCCAAGTCTCACCCAGTCACCCCGAGAGTCCTAAGTACAGATTCTTGTTTCAAGGGCTGATTTGAAGTGCCTGTTCTTCTATGTAAAATTTTTTGCAACCTATCTTTTGAAGTGGAGAATCTACCTCATGAATGTAGATCTACATAATGTGATTATGGCTGAAAAAGTGAGCAGCAGACATCATTTATCCTCCATTCCTACTCCAGAAAAGGATGATCATTGTCCATCAATAACATGCACTGGAGTAAAACATCCCAGAGAGGACAAATACAGCTGCTGCCAGAAGAACAAAGGAGACAACATTGTGATCAATGTGAGAAGACTATCAAACACTATTTGAGATAATCGTTAAAAGCAGCCAACAAGGCTCGGTGTCATTAGCAAACTGTTTGGTGCAGGCCAATTTAACGGACCACATTGGCAGCTTCAATAAATTATGGCATTTCAGAGCAGCTGCACTAGAAGTCAGCTTGAGGGCAAGAGGAAGGATGAATCAATTCCTTTTAAAAGGCAGTTGCTACTAAAATTATAGCTTAGTCCATTCAAATTACATTGGCTTCAGGGACAAAATCTGAGATATAAAGTAAGAAGAGCTAAAAAATAGGCTTCCTTAGCTAGTTGCTTTACTACAGAAGTAGACCATCTCTACACAGACATTGCTTGATGCCTAGTTGTGAGTTATATTATAAGTATCTTTTTTCATTAGAACAATTTTTCAGTAACTCTTTTGTTTGTTTGTAAAGCCATCTTAGAACCTATCTACCATTTTGTGCTTAAGGCGCTGCACATTCTGTTCTACTTAATTTGCAGATAGGGACTGGATCAGGTCAGTGCATCATCACACTGTATGGGATCTGACATAAAATATTTTTCCACTAATAAAGATAAGGAACCTGAGCTCATTATTGTGTTTGTTCTTCTGCTTTTTAACTAACCTAGATTTATCTCCGAGATAGCACTTATCCAGAGACAGTATAAAACAGTTCAGAATGAAAACATAACAGATAACTATGTAACCTCAGACTTCTCTGTTCCTCAGTCATTTGCTGGTTCCTGTAACATTCACCGCAAAGACTGCAACTACTTTTTTGACATACGCAGAAGCAGTTGGTTTCAACAATGATTAAATAAATTACCATTGTGAAATTAACACAGCCATGGACTAATTTTCACACAGGTTCATCTGAAGTGCATTTTGTGAGTATACACATAAATGGATATATGAATGAGTATACATGAATGAATATACATGAACGGCCCCAAGAAAAGCAGTAGGCGTATTGCAGCACAATCAGGAGCACAACTCCTCCAGATATAACACAGCCTCAGCCATTTGAATGGACCTCCACATGATAACAAGTAAAGGTAATGAACTTAATCACATCCCACTGATGCATGTTTTTCTGTCACAGGGATGGGGTTTTGCTAGAGTTTCATCTTGAAGTAAAATCATAGAGGAAAGAGAAGCTGGACCATGTCAGAATAACCTTGATATTTTCTGACTGAAGGATACTTTCATTTTGTTTTGGAATGCCATGTCATTTGATTTTTCTAAATTTTGCATTATACTAGTACGTACCTGTCCTCATTTTGGCTGGGACATAGTTAATTTTCTTCCTAGTAGCTAGCATAGTACTGTGGTTTGGATTTAGTATGAGAAGAATGTTGATAACACACTGATGGTTTAGTTGTTGCTGAGTAGTGCTTACATTAAGTCAAGGACTTTTCAGCTTCCCACGCTCTGCCAGGTGCACAAGAAGCTGGGAGGGGGCACAGCCAGGACAGCTGGCCCCAGCTGACCTGGGGTACTCCACACCGTATGACATCATGCTCCATATAAAAACCAGGGGGAGTTGGCCAGGAGACAGCCATTGCTGCTCAGGGACAGGCTGGGCATTGGTCAGCAGTGGTGAGCAATGGCATTGTGCATCACTTGTTTTGTATGTTCTACTATTATTATTATTATTACTACTACTACTACTACTACTACTACTACTACTGCTACTATTATTTTCTCTTCCTCTGCTGTTCTATTAAACTGTCTTTATCTCAGTCCATGGGGTTTACTTCTCTTCCAGTTCCCTCCCCCATCCCACTGAGGTGGGGGGAGAGTAAGTGAGCAGCTGTGTGGTTCTCAGTTGCCATCTGGGGTTAAGTCACAACAGTACCAGTAAAAATATATGCATTTCCATATTCTTTTTGACTAAAAAAAGAATGTAAGTAATACATGACCTAATTGCCATGAAGTCACTTTACTTTCTACAAATACATGAAAAGTTCACAATATCTGGTATTTGAAGTAGTTTTTCGTGCTCACTAATTGTACACATTCAACAGATTTTTTTTTTCAATGTACTGTTAACTGAGATAACCAAGTGAGACACATTAAGCCAAATAAGTAATTTGTTTTGCTTCCATTCTTCACACAAAACATCAGCTGGATTTCCTTATTTTTTAATTCATAAAATCTTTTATCTCTTTCATATTGTTTTATCTCTTGACAACAAGAGATGAAAGATGGATAGACACCACCTACTTCTCATGAGCAGTGATGGTTTGTTGGCCATCTAACTGAGGCCGTTAGTTTGGTCAAAACATAATTTGGATGACTCTCAAGGGAAAGTAACACAAGTAATTACTATGCAAAATGAAACAAACACATTTATTTATGTAAGATACAGCTTGATTCAACTACACCTTTTTGTGACTCTTTAGTGAAAGACATTTCCAGTTATCAAGGAGCACTCAATACTGCAGCACTCTGAGACTCCTGAACGTGGCTTGTGGGCAGGGGAGCCATCGCTCTTCTGTGACTCCCAGCAGCACTGTACATGCAGTCTGAAGGAGCCATAGCACATTTTCTATGGACAAATTTCTGTGTTTTCATCAATATGTAAGGTGAGCAGAAGATGAAATTGAAATCCCCAGACAACAATGCAATCATATTTTCTACCTTGTTTTTTTTTTTAAGTCTGTGTGGCTCTTGCAGTTTTTCTGATATCTTCCACAAGTACAGAAGATTACTGAATGAAATGTATTGGAGAATGCTTATATATTCTGTGCATTTTCTTCTTTACATTCTTATTGATCTTCATTTTTTTTCTCCTTTTCCTAAAGAGCTTTTTTAACAAATTTAAAACCAAATTCTAATTTTAGCTATGGTAAATGTCATCACTAAATTGTCTACATAAACCTTGCACTGTGGACATAAGTCTATTATTGTATGAAAGTATATGGTCACCTATGTGCTCCAATACACTTATAAGTGGATTTTGGCTGTTCAGTTTGGCACTCATGAAAGTGATATCACAGTGACATGTCAGGAAAGTTTCTCCATGGCAGCTGCTGGTGTGACTGAAATCTTGAGAATTCTGAGCAAAGGTCCATTCTGAGGCTGAAATAGTGAATATTTTCAAATTATCTTAAAGTTCTGAGACCAGTGCAAGGTGCTTTTGACCATGCCAACCACCATTATTTGCTTCAACATCTTAAGTCAGCCAGAGAAATTGTGGTACACAAAACAAGTTTTTTTGCCCCTGTGTATGCTGAAGATGGTCAAGACTCTGGCTGTGCTGTAGTCATTATGAGCATTTCCATTGAATCAGCCTTTCTATCCTACCTCATATTACACCTGAAGACAACATCTCCATAAATACACTTTTTATGGTATAGAGATTGTGAATAACTGCTGTTTCCGGGTTCCTCAATACAAGAGAGACACGAACATACTGGAGAGAGTCCAGCAAAGGGCCACAAAGATCATTAAGTGACTGGAGCATCTCTCCTGTGAGAAAAGGCTGAGAGAACTGGGACTTTTCAGCCTGGAGAAGAGAAGGTCCACAGGTGATTTTATTAATGTCTATAAATATCTGAAGAGAGGTGCAAAGAGGAAAAAGCCGTACTCTTCTCAATGGTGTCCAGTGACAGGACCAGAGGCAGTGGGCACACATTGAAACACAGGAGGTTCCCTCTGAACATCAGGAAAAACATTTTTCACTGTGAGGGTGACTGAGCACTGGCACAGGTCGCCAAGGAGGTTGTGGAGTCTCCATCCTTGGAGATATTCAAAAGCCATTTGGACATGGTCCTGGGCAATCAGCTCTAGGTGGCCCTGCTTGAGGAGGGGGGATGGACCAGATGACCTCCAGAGGCCCCTTCCCACCTCAACCATTCTGTGATTCTGTGGGATTCTGCCTGAGGACACAAACTCTGGTTTGTGGAGCTAACTGAAAAGTCTACCATTACTGTACTGGAATTCAAAACATGAGACTGAAATATTCAACCCCAGGCCTTATATGGTTTGTTAATGATACAATTAAGGGCAGCATTTTAAAAGGAAAACTTTAGTTCAGGGACCTTGTCTCCTGGTGTCCAGTAAACACTGTCAAGAGGGAGGCTCCTCCAGAGAGCATTAAAGAGCAGAAACCTGCTTTAGCCATCTAGCACCTTCTTCCTTCTTTCTCCCTTGACTACTTAGCTTAGGAAGAAAAGTCTTCTAACATTAAAGCAACATTTGGGACTATGTCCCTAAAATTTACAAACAGCTGTCCCATTGCAATGTTATACAGGATACCACATTCTGCAGCAGGAACCCTTGGCTTTTCATAGCTCATTAAAACATAGCTTTTGGGGTCAGAGCATGAAATGTTTGTTTATTCTCCAGGAGTGTATATGCACACAAGTCACGACTGTCAAGGGGATGACTCACACAGGAGAAGGCTCGCCAAGCTTTCAAGCTCTTCAAGGAGTTAGTCAGAAGGACCCCCTGGGAAATGGTCCTTGGGTACAGGGAAACAGAACAGAGCTGGCAGATCTTTAGGGATGTGTTCCATAGAGCACAAGAGCTCTTGATTCCAAGGTGTAAGAAATCAGGCAAGGAAGGGAAGAGACCAGCATGGCTGAGTTTAGACCTGCTGGTCAAACTAAAGAGCAAGAGGGAACTGCACAGGCAGTGGAAGCAGGGACAGGTATCCTGGGAAGAGTATAGGGACATTGTCCAGTTGTGCAGGTATGGGGGCTGGGGGGCCAAGGCATGGCTGGAACTGAATTTGCAAGGGATGCAAAGAGTAACAAGAAGAGCTTCTACAGGTATGTCAGCCAGAAAAGGCTGGTTAAAGAAAGCATACCCCCGATGAATAAGAATGGCGACCAAGTATCAACAGATGAGGAGAAGGCTGAGATACTTAACAACTTCTTTGCTTCACTCTTCACTGGTAACCTCTCTCCTCACCCTTCCTCAGTCGATGAACCACAAGATGGGGACCGGGGGGGTAAAGCCACTCCCACTGTAAGGGAAGATCAGGTTCGTGACCACCTGAGGAACCTGAACATGTGTAAGTCCATGGGACCTGATGAGATGCATCCCAGAGTCCTGAGGGAAATGGCTGATGTAGTCGCCAAGCCACCCTCCATAATATTTAGAAAATCATGACAGTCAGGTAAAGTCCCCGGGGAGTGGAAGAAGGGAAACACTGTGCCCATCTTTTAAAGGGGTTGAAAGGATGAACCTGGGAACTACCAACCTGTCAGCCTCACCCCTGTGCCTGGGAAGATCATGGAACAGATCCTCTTAGAAGCTATGCTAAAGTACATGGAGGACAGGGAGGTGACTTGAGACAGCCAGCATGGCTTCACCAAGGGCAAGTCCCACCTGACCAGCCTAGTGGCTTTCTATGATGGAGTGACTGTGTCAGTGGAGAAGGGAAAAGCAATGAATGTCATCTATCTGGACTTCTGTAAAGCCTTCGACATGGTTGCCCACAACATCCTTCTCTCTAAATTGGAGAGCTATGGATTTGATGGGTGGACTGTTTGGTGGATAAGGATGGATGGTCTATGATCCAGAGTGTGATGGTCAATGGCTTGATGTCCAAATGGAGACTGATGACAAGTGGTGTCCCTCAGGGGTCTGTACTGGCACCAATGCTGTTTAATATTTTCGTCAATGACATAGACAGCGAGATGGAGTGTACCCTTAGCAAGTTTACAGATGACATTAAGCCAAGTGGTGCAGTTGACACACCAGAATGACAGGATGTCATCCAAAGAGACCTGGACAAGCTGGAGAGGTGGGCCTGTGTGAACCTCATGAGGTTCAACAAGGCCAAGTGCAAGGTCCTGCACATTGCTGGGGCAAGCCCTGGTATCAATACAGGGTGGGGGATGAAGGGATTGAGAGCAGCCCTGCCAAGAAGGACTTAGGGGTACCGGTGGATGCAAAGCTGGACATGAGCTGGCAATGTGTGCTCACAGCGCAGGCGGCCAACAGTATCCTGGGCTGCATCAAAAGAAGCATGGCCAGCAGGTCGAGAGAGGTGATTCTGCCCTGCTACTCTGCTCTGGTGAGACCCCACCTGGAGCACTGCATCCAGCTCTGGAGTCCTCAGTACAGGAAAGACATGGACCTGTTGGAGTGGGTCCAGAAGAGGGCCACAAAAATGATTCAAGGGCTGGAACACCTCTCCTACAAGGAAAGGTTGAGAGAGTTGGGGCTGTTCAGCCTGGAGAAAAGGCTGCAGGGAGACCTGACTGTGGCCTTTCAGTATTTAAAGGAGGCCTATAGGAAAGATGGAGACAATGTTTTTAGTAAGGCCTACTGTGGCAGGACAGGGGGTAATGGATTTATACTAAAGGAGGGCAGATTTAGACTGGATATAAGGAAGAAATTCCTTACAATGAGGGTGGTGAAACACTGGAAGGGGTTGCCCAGAGAGGGAGGGGAGGGCCCATAGCAGTGTCCCTGCTCACTGCAGAGGGGTTGGACTAGATGACCTCTAAAGGTCCCTTCCAACCCAAAGTATTCTATTGCTTTGGGACATGGTTTAGTGGTGGGATGGCAGTGTTAGGTTAACGGCTGGACTTGATCATCTTAAAGGTCTTTTCCAACCTAAACAATTCTGTGATTCTATAAGCTCGGAATAGACATGCTATTAGAGCATACACGGTGTACTGCTGGTTTGCAACTGGCAGGACCATGTACTTCATAGCACAGTCACTCACGATCTGCACAGGGCCATGGTCACAGTGGTAGGGAGAGGTTTGGTTAACAGCTCCAGACAAAGCAAGGTGTTGAATCAGGATGAGGGTCCATCCAGGGACTCTCACAAGGAGCTGCAGGAGATTGAGACAGACACAAGGTTGGAAGCAAGCCTGCAATGCAGGTCCAACACCCACCTAGGGAATAAGGACTAGGCACAGGTTAACCTAAAATAGAGTTCAGGAAAGGACTTGGTGCCCAGGCCTGTGCTGAAATAGGGCTCCTGGGCCCATGGGCAGGGCTGAGGAGAGGCTGGGCAGGACCAGTAGGGCTGGTAGTGCCCTCGGGTTCTGAACATATTTTGACCTTATGGATAAAAAAAGAATGGATTTTCCTTAGTCACATGGCGGCCTATGAGACTCGGCTTTGTATTTTCACAGCTACAATTTCACAATTTCACTAACAGCACCTCTCCAGGTGTGGAATGACCTCCGAATGCAATCTTCTCCAGCCATTCCCACAGAAAAGATTCTGCTGAGAATCACTGCAGGTGACTTACAAAAATGTGAACAACATGACAAAATGCACTGATTTCCTGAATGGAGTTTTACACCCACCAGTCCTTCTATTGGATAAAAATTGGACTCAGACAACTTACAGCCTTTTGATTTCCTAATTTACTAGAAAATTTGTCAAAGTCAGTAACTTAAGCATCTCATTAACCTTTAATCTATCCTTTCTGGTTTTCACTCTTTTTCATTTTTACTGCATTTACGATTTTAAAACTTTAGGTACCTTTTATCTAGAAAGATAATCAGGAAATAACTGGGGAATCAGAAATAATCTTGTTGATCCTTTATTTAAAGGTGATGCCTGATTACTTCCTCCTTTCAGTTAGTAATATAATATTTCTTCAACATGATCTTAAAAAATGTTTGATACTATGATACAAGCAAATCTATGTTCCTCATAACTCTTCCAAACTTCATTTTATTTTAAAGGTCTAAGTAAACAAGTAGCAATTACACAAATAGTGCTCTAAAGAAGTTAGCCTGGAAACATGTAGAAATGTTCTTGTTTCATGAACTGCTTTAAAAAAGACAGATAATTTTCTCTTATATTCTTGAGGGCTTTCTGACCAGGGCAGAAAGGCTGTGCATTGGTGAAAGCCTGTGCATTGATTGAAAAAAGGGGTTAAAAAAATACCTTGAAGAGGTGGGATCTTTGCAGTACTGTCATAGCACTGTGCCCCATGGCCCCACAGCAACAAAATCCAAAATACAGTCAGTCAGGCCTTCCGTAAATAAGACAGAAAATTACAGAGTGCCATTACTGCCTATTTACATCTCTGCAGAATACACCCAGCACTACTATATTGCTCCCAAAGTATTTTGTTCCATAAATTCCAAGCAACTAATAATGCTCTCCTTTGCCCTAGCCCTACTGAACAGAACACATTTACTCCTCTTCTGGAGTCTGTTCCAGCATTCGGTACATAGAATAAATCACAGAGGTCACACTGGTCTGTCAGAAGAAAAATGTGTTCTTGTTCTGTAAGATGATGGGCTGCCTGAGCATATTTAGAGGTGCTAGATAATTCTCATTCTCCAAGCCTCCAGCTTCCCTTTGTTCTCCATATATCACTTTCCACTTCCTTTTAATTCTATTCACATGTGCATGGATGCGGCTATGCAAAAAGAGAGGTTATTTGTAATTAACCCCAAATGGAAGACACGACCTTCTTGCCAAGCACCAGCCCTAGAACAGAGCCTTCTCTGCCTTTCCTGCTTGTATGGTTAATTGCTGCTGTGCCCATGGCATTCCCTGTGAAGTGTCTGCATGCAGCTGAAAGAGCAATGAGGGACCTGCACGTGCCAATGCAAAGACAACGTAGCCGATCACACCAAAATTACAGCTTGTTTAACAGCCTGATTCAGCCAGATACTGAACCACATGCTTAAAAATAAATGTATGCGCTCTCCATTTGAAGTCAGTGGGACAGAAAGACATCTTATTGAACAAAGTACTCATTTGACAAATTCCGTACTGAATCAAGGCTTTCTACCATAAGGTCTTAAATAATTGAACTCATGAGTACAAGTCACATTTCTGTTCTTACAAGCTACTGTTATGGTGGTGCTTAGGAGTCATAGGCAAGGACCCCATTTTGTTTGGCGCTGTACAAGGGTAGGGGGAAAAAAAAAAGGACAAAAACCTGAGAGAAGAGACAACCAGCTAGGGAGGAGATGGGAGCAATGAGACACAGGGTGGGCAGTCCAGCTAACAGCGGGCTCAGCCTGGCAGCAGCCTCGTTGTCTGGAGACTGTCGCAGACCCCCTGGCCAGGGAGGGCTTTCAGCAGTGCCTTGATGGAGGGTAATGAGGCAGCTTCACGGAGGTGTGCAGCGAGCTCCTTGGAGGCAGCGTGAGAGAAGACATGAAAGTGCTTGTTTGAAATGTTAACAAGCGAATGTCAAAGCTGGCATCAGTGACCTATCAGGGCTTGAGAGATGACACTTTCTGTGAATTATAGATGATCTGTAGGGAAGGTGCAGCTCTGAAGGGCCTTCAAGGTGAAGTCAAGTGCTTCACATTTGATGTGATATAAAAAGAAAAGCCAGCAGTGCGATGATGAGGGGATGGGAGGGAGCAAAGTGACAACTCGGTGGAATTAATTTTGCAGCAGCATGATGAAGGGCAGGAAAAGGCAACAGCCTTGCCCAGATCACACCCTCCAATGGTCACGGTCTCCCAGCTGATCCTCTGCACTACAATGCATGGGGCACTTCCACTAACACCTGGCAAGTTTGATTATTTGTTCTCAAATTCAGGGGCACATGTGTGATGGAGAGTGTACCCAGGATAAGGGGTATGATAAAAAAAAAAAAAATTTTGAATTTCTCTTTGATTAGGTTAGAGATTAATAAAATAATCATAAGATAATCATAGGAAAATAATAACTCATCACCTTCATTTTAGATTTTGACTCATGTTGATAATTTCCTAAGAATTCGCAAGATAAAGGGGCACATTACTCCATTAAAATCTGCATTTCTTCAAAGAATCAATATTGTACATAGTAAGAACTACTTACACTTTTAACATAGCACTCAGGTATAGATAAATAGAAAAATAAGATATACTAACAAATACAAGAACTTTGTTTAACTTATAGGATTTTTTTTCATCCCATAAAAGCACTTGCTTTCATGTTCTTTCACGTTTTTATCTCTCGGAATTACATAGGTGGTGTCATATTCTCCAGACATTGACCTTCTCAATAGATAGCTAGAGACCTAACCCATCACATCCCTTGTCATGCCTGATTGCCAGCATGAGATATATACTCATCATCGGTCTGTTGTAATACATCCTGTATCCACGTATTGAGGCACATTTTGTTGTAATTTTTTCTCCATCTCTTGCTAACAACCTAGAGCATTGACCATTTTAAAGGAAATCTCAGATTTTGCTCCTTAGCCATCAGCAGTAAGCCAAAAGATCTGGCAAGCAGCTTTCTCCTACATCTTTCATTAATATACAAGTATGTATATTGTGTATACAATATACAACATACAGAGCTCCTCAACATTATTTCCTACTGGGTTCTTTACAGAACATTACTTCCTTCTATTTCCTTACATTCAGCTGTGCTTGGCACACACAAAAAAAAAGACCCAAAACCAACCAAAAAACCAACCATAACCAATGAAAGAAACAACAAAGGCTTGGTGCAGCTGCATAAAAAACCCCAGCATCCTTGTACAATTGTACTAAACAGTAGCATTTGGCTGGGATTCACCTCCCTTAATTTTAGCCATTTGGAAGGTATGGCATCTTAGCCAGTCATTTTGACTATCCCTGTAGCCAGTGCAGAGAAGTGGCTAACTACAGTGATTCATCGTAGCCTCTGTTTGCATCTGCTTAGACTAGGTGTCTGACTTCAAACGGCTGAAGGTACGCACAGCACAGAGCCCTGTAAGGCTGCTTCCTTCAGTGCGCAAGGCTCCTTCTTCTTGGAATGCAGTGTTGCTACACTACTGCCGGAGGCCTGCATTCAACAGGGATTAATGCATTTGCCTTGGGTAAAACCGAAATAGTGAAAAAAGACTCCCTGTCTCCCCATCAGACGGAAAAAGAAGGTATTCTTCTTTTTCAGCTGCTTTCTGTGAAATGAAAAGGTGATGATTTAACCTTCTAGAGATGTCCTTAAGTGTACTATATTACAGACCTTCCTGAACACTCGCTTCATCTGCTCTGTTGTGTGATAACCTCTGGGACACCACATTTCTGGAAATAGTCCCCAGCACTCAGCAGCTACTCAGCTCACATTGCTCTGAAGTATTTCCAGCTGTACAAAAGCTTTCCTGGACAAGCAAATAAAGCTTTAACTAATTGCATACATGTGTGCAAAACCTCAGCATTATTCACATGTGCAACTTCACTGAGATTTTAAAAGTAGTTAAATATCTGTTAAAACAAAACGGGTTTTACTTCCAAACTCATAGTTTTGCTTTTTTACAAAGTTCATGCCTCTTCTACCTAGTTTCACCCATGCTTGCTCCTGACCCATCAAAACCACAGGAGAAAAAACACATGCATCATATTTAGAGAAGTAATGACCACTCATGCATAGCTTTGAAAGAGCAAACAGCATCCTGGGAAGACCTCTGTAAGGGACTAGAAGCTTGTCTCAACATTGGTGGCAGGCAAGCTTAACCACCAAAGCCTAATCACCACGGCAACTGAGTGGGGCAGTTTCAGCCCATTGGGTCCCACCCCACAGGAATGTGTGGCCTGTTGTCTTGGATTACACGTCCTCTGCGCATGCGCCCGGGCCCAGAGTTAACTGACAATGGGGAGGGGGCTCGGACCCCCTAGAACTTTCAGGCATATTCTAATGACGGTACTGGGCATGCGCCCCACTGCCGAGTGGGAGGCGTGGGTATGCAAACGAGTCATCGACTATGCAAAAAGACAACCCTATAAAAGGGGAACCGGCAGAGACCACGAGGGAGCGCCCAGGAACATCTACCCCCCAGAAGATTTGAAGAGACATCAGGCGCATCAGACCGCACCAGCCGCACGGACCCCATGGATCGCTCAGGCCGCACGGACAGCACATTTCGAGTCTTAATTCTGTTTCCGAGAATGTAAAAGGAACCTAGTCACGATAGAATATTGGAGTTAATCAGAAGTTAAGCCCAGCTGCCCCCAACCTCCCAGAATTATCTGAGGTCGGTTGGAAAGCAAGGGGGTTTAACTTCTGCCAAATTGTTCGACCCAATAGTGGATCATGACAACCTCATAGTTGGAAGAAAACATTTTCATATCAATCAAGTGCTAAAAAATGTATCACAAAACCAAATAGTTCAAGAAGTTCTGAGCAGACAAACGTAGGCCTGAAGAAGAGAAGACTGAGAGGGGATCTCATCAACACATACAAATATCTTAAGGGTGGAAGTCATGAGGATGGAGCCAGACTCTCTCAGTGGTGCCCAGCAACAGCACAAGGGGCAATGGGCACAAACTGAAACACAGGAAGTTCCATCTGAATATGAGGAAGAACTTCTTTACTCTGAGGGTGACAGAGCACTGGAACAGGCTGCCCAGGGGGGTTGTGGAGCCTCCTTCTTTGGAGATATTCAAAGCCCACCTGGACGATGTCCTGTGCAGCCTGCTCTGTGTGAACCTATTTTAGCAGGAGGGTTGGACTGGAAGCTCTCCTGAGGTCTCTTCCAACCCTCGCCATTCTGTGATTCTGTGTGACCATTCCTCCACTTTGCTAGAACAGCTGTGGATATACCTGAAATCTATCATAGCACAGGACCTACTTCCTTTGCAACTTCCAGGTGTATGTTTAAGGTTCTTTTTGGTTTCTGCTTCTTATTGTCTCCCTCACTTTTCTATTGACTTTGATGTCTTCTATGTTCATACATTTTCACTTTTGTCCCTGTGATAGCCCCTTCTCATAAAAGTTCTGGTTATACTCTAGCAAAATTTGCATTCCTACAAATATTCCAAGAAGGCTCTATTTCCAGTATTAATTCTTGATTTATGTTTTAGAAATCCCAGTGAAACTCAGCAAAATGAAGAAAAAAATGTCAGGACATCCAAAAAAAATAAGCAGAACTGTTTGGTGGAAATCCTCTATTCACAGTGGAGGACAGACAGACAGACATTTGGATTAAGAATGGATGAGAATTAAGGGTCCAAATTAAATTTTATTGGAAAATTTGTCAATCTGTGTTTCTATTCCAAGACCCAAGATAGGAATTTTTAGGGCTTTAAGTCTGAGCTCTAAGAAAGATTTCAAACATTTTTCTTGAAACTATAACTTGAACTACATGATAATTTACTGACATAACTAGCCCAGAGTAAAAGTGGGAAGTGTGCTAAAACCAGAAGGAGTTGGAGCCCTTTCTAGTTCTTAAAAAGACTTTTTTTTTTTCAGTCTTTAGATCCAAGTTGATTAAGCAACACACGACACAGCTACAACCCCATGTTCCACAGGCAGGAGTTAAGTATTGTAAATTTTGGATAAATGTCCTTGTTTTGTGTTTTTAACTGAAACAAATGAAACACAGCGGTTTAATGATCTCTTAGAAGTTTTAAATTATACAAATGTAAATAAAGCCAACTGCATTCATGCTGTCCTTATCTAAGAAGAGCAAATGTCATACTAGCTGTTCTGGGGTTTGGTTTATGAGATTTCAATGCAATTGTTTATACTGGAAGATTAAAGCAAACATCAAAGAGCAACATTAGTCCCAAAAAGATGACTGAGAAATAATAAATCATTAATAAGTCTATAACCAGGTATGGAAAGTCTTTAACTCAAGTTATTGGGAATAATCTTTTCAGTTCCCAGCTTAGAGAAATCCGTGACTGCTCAGGTATGAATGGCAACAGTAAACAAATGGCCTTATACCTGTGAATAATTGAACTAGCCACATGAAGAGAATGTGATTTAACGTCCACTCAGTGGCATGCCTGAGAAGAGATCGCAAAGGACTTATCATAAAAGAAAGATAACCTTTTCCACAAAGATGCTATAACCCCTCCTGCAGAAATACCCCTCTTGGAGTGAGAAAGAAATCAGTCAGCCACTAAAACTGAAGGAAACCCAGCTAAGAGCAGCTGCAAAGAAGCCACACTTGTCCGCCCCGGCACTCCGCAGGAGCGGCGCGGTGGTAGCGCTGCACCCGGAGTGCAGGGCCACGCTCCAGTCAGGGTCCTCTTCTGCACCGGCAGGCCCGCGAGCAGAAGCAGCCTAAGAAGATGCAAAGGTTAGAAAAGGTTAGGAACATCCTTCTACCTTCACTACTCAGAATAAAGTTCACTTATATTTCTTGACAAATACATTTTGCTAAGAATAACCCGATTTTATTTTGATTCCACTAATGGAATTACTTAATATTTTTTTTAAATTATCAGAAATATTAACTACATATTCATCTACATTAATAAGTAACTACACGTTCATCTACATTAATAAATTCCATTCCAATCATTTTAGCTCTACAGTTAATATTTAAGACTGCAGAAAAAATATGGCTTTGTCTCACTGACAATCTGGGGAAAAAAGTGTGTTCCTAGGAATGAAAAGTGTCCTTTTACTGGAGAATATATATATTTTTTTAAGTTTACTGATGGGCAGACTGGAATATTTTGCTGGAATAGAAATCAAATAATTCATTGCACTTGTATTTAAATCTGTTTAGCCTTTTAAAAAATGTCTTTTTTCTAAACACAAGGTATTTTAAAATTCAAAAAGCTTTTTCTTCTTTCTTATGCGGATACTTGTATCTGAATTCAATATGGATTTGTAAATGATTGAGGCATTTGATGAGGCCTTTTTTGTGAAGAATAATAATAATTTTAAAAATCTTTAAGCTCTCATCTTCCTGTCTGTGCCAACACTGTTGACCTAGAGATTTCATTGTTCAGGTTAAAACAATATTGCAAGTAAAATTATACAAACATTTCATTGTCAGGTCAAGCCAAAGTAAAAATTTGCAAACCAACAGTCAGCCTTTGGGTGAACCTTTTGGTAATTTGAGTCCTGAACTAAGGTATTTTATATGGTTTCATTTTTAGTTTAGCCAAGTTTTCTATTTTTGTAAGGAATTTATCCATGTCTGAACTTGGTTGAAGAGTTGAAATAGCTCAATCACAGCTCTTAAAAAAAAATCTTACATGATTTGCTGAATTCCAACCTTCCATTTTTTTGCTGATCAGATTACATGGTAAAATATCACTTGGTGTCATAAGCATGTAGTGTAAATTTATAAAGACTTATGTGTAAAAGTTCCAATATGGAGAGTGCTGAATTATGCAGAGAGTAGACAGCTGAATGTGAATTTTAGGAGGTCATCTTATATTCCACACCGTTTTTCTTAAAATTCCAGCAATGATCAGTCCACAATACAGCAAAATGTGATTCACTGCAGAAAAATACGCTCTCTTTACCTTTTCTCCATCCAGAAGCTATGATGATAATAAAATATAGGAATGAAAAAATTGAGGAGTCAATGACTTTAAGCTTAAGCTTAAAATTGAATCACTTCCATTATCCTAGAAGTAATTTTTCCCGTATTGTACTGTTGAATACTCAGGCACATCCATTGTACAAATATATATATGTGTGTTTCCATACATATATATATTTATATTATTTTATATTTGTGCATGTATATGTAGTGGTGAGAGACAATTTAGGTACAAAATATGATATGCCTAGTTCTGCCAGACTGAGAACAAAAATTGAAACAACCTTGATAATTTGACTTCCTGTTCTCCCACTGGGATCTTTGAACTATGTTTTGTATTTTTCTTGCTGATAATTATGGTTTAAAACTGTAGTTCTGCTTTTTTGTCACCTATTGGTCCCAAGTAGAAATTATATGCCAGATAGATAGAACATGTCCTTCCATGCACATACCACAGAATTCAGCAACTTTGCAAAAAATTCAAAACCAGAACATTTTATCCTTAAAAATCCCCCGTAAGTTCTTCACTGAAAATTGAAAAGATCACGCAGAGACGTTGCCACAGAATCTCTTGATTATAAAAATTATGGAACTAAATTTTCCTACTTTTCTTTCTAAGACCGATTCCACAACTGGACAACATGTCTCAGATACAAAATTATTTTTCCTCTTATTGAAATTCTGTAATATATTATTGAGAAAAAAAAGGATCACTGAAATGCAGTAAGGGACAAGTCAACTTGGGAACCCAAGCTATGGAGGCTAATGGGTCTATCAAACAACCAATTTAACATTGCCTAGGAGACAGAACCTGACACGTCTAATATTGGAAATATTAATGGGTTTTGTTGTTGTTTTCAAATTATGTGTCCTAAATTTATTTGGGAAAACTCAAAATTTCCCCACAAAAATACTTTTCTTTGTTGAAGGCAAACTAATCCATTAAAACACAACTTTGATATAACATTTTTGAACATCCTTGTCTATCAGCCATAAAACTTAAAGTCATTTACACAGGAAAATCATTATGAAAAAATGCTGTAATCAATCCACACTGGAATGAAATTACATTCCTACTCTCGGGCCAAGTACAAAGACACCTTTAATTTCAAGGAATTGATAAGTATATAACAGTGACAGGACTGACCTTTTTCTAGGACTGACTATTTTCTTCATTGCAATTGATAGCAAAAAAATGTGTGGGAGGAAGAAGTATACTTAAAAATAAGAGAAACTTAATGATTACAATTCATGAAAGCATAGGTTCCTTGTCAGAAGAGGGGCTTTTTGGCTGTTCTTTATGTAAGAAAAATAGAATATCCATCCTCCTCTTCAAAAAAGGACTTAGTTAAATGCAAACAACAAAGGGTTACCTATTAACTAGTGGAAGAAATATATCTAACAGAAGACAGAGGTGAGACTGTCAAGATAGATTTTCCTAACAATTTCCTGAAATTTTAGTCATGTGGATATAAATTCTGCTATAGTACTTGCCCTCAGGTATCATACCCTAGAGAACATACTCTGTTCAGTTTACTAGATAAAACAAAATCTTTTATTCCTTTTTTTTTCTGTTTATAGAGATTATTTTCATACATATCAACTGCATGTAAATTCTAGCTCACGTAACATGCTAGCTAGAGCATCTATTCTATTGAATACTTAAATGATATGCACCTTTTTACAAGAGCACTGTGCTTCAGTATGTGAAATGGATGATATAATCACCATCTTGGAAGGGATGGGCAACCAGAACAGCCTCTCATGAATAAATGCATTTGGATCCAGGGCTCCAAGTGTTCACATCAGCTGCTCACCTCCCATGGAAGAGAAACACAAGCGTCAGTCCTCCAAATGTGATCAGACTGCATGTTGCAATACGTCCTGCCCAGGTTTGTCAACTTTAACAAGGACATACTTAAAGTATTGGAGACATTAGTACTATATACTTTGATTATTTTGATTTCACATACGTGCACAGTATTTGACCAGTGCACCATCACTAAAGGTGAAATAGTTCCCTTTCACATGGCTAGCAGTCTGCTATGGAGAAAATAAGGATGACATGCAAAGCTAATACCACTACTAAAATGTTTACTAGAGGTGGTAACACACTCAGATGATCAAGAATTATAGCACTCGCAGTAGTGAAGATACTTGTTTGATAACTGAGGAAGATCTCGAAGCAGATTTTTACATGGCATTCTCACCGATACCAGCTGTTTCAGGTATTTCTTTGAAGCTGAAGAGATGTGACTAGCTCCCACTGAAGTCACCGACAGACTACCATGCACCCTTGAAATAACTGGAGAGGTCTCAATAGGCTCCAGACAGAAGGATTAATTGGGGTTTCTAGGATAATCTTCCTCATGCCCTGATAAAATTCCTGTAAATCTCTAAAGCAGGGCCATACTATGTCTCAACTGAAGTCCAGGGGCACTCTTTATCAGAATATGACCAGGCCTTAGCCATTTTCTGTATGGCAGCATATACAGTTTTACATAGCTACTTATATGGAACTGGAATCATCCCATCAGTCACTGGTAATCATCATTTTATAATGTCATATGGCAACATTATCTAAAGATGCAGCTGAGGCCACTGCAAACAGCATTAATTAACGGCAAAAGACTTTCCATGGGCCAAGGCACTTACAACCCAAATAAGATAATAAAAGAGGTGAGAAAGTTAGTAAGTTTAATCAATATTGTCAAGCTGACAACTGATGAAGCTAGGAAAGACAATAACCTATGCCTGAATTCACACACAGCCCTCCAGTGGATGTCTGTTAACGTACCCTGGCCACATTAATCCACAGAGGATATGAGATGTTACAGCATCTGAATTCCTGCCCTCTGTTTGTTAGTGCAGGCTCTTGCAACTCACGTCATTAGTTAGGGAAGTTTCTTGGCTTAACCTGTCAGGTATCAGCAACAGAAGAGCAAGCAGAGAACATGCTGATATTGAGTACTAAGGAGAAAAACGGACTAAATTCTTGTCTTGGTTCTTGGGATGAACCTTTGTAACTGAACCTTGAGCATAGTACTTGTTAAGTAAAATTCATTAGTTTTAAACCACCATCACATTTGCCTTGACAGTTGCACATAAACCGAGAGCTGACTTGCTAAGCTGCAGTAACTCATTCTCTTCCCAATAGCTCTTCACAGCCTTCTCACCTAAACAAAGATGGTGTAAAAGTACTAAATTAAAAACAAGGAAAAGCATCAAATTTTTTACAGTAACTTCACACACTGTTTTCCTTCCTTACATGCCTATATGTCACACCCCTTGTGAACAAATACCCACTGGTCGTACACATCAGAGACAACCTACCACTAGTGTGACCAGGATGTGGACCTGCTGCCCTCATGTTTAGCGCCTGAGGTTGCAGTGAAGCAGATGGGAGTGTTGATCCAGCAGGCAGTCCCAGGTAAAGCGGGGCAGTAGGTAGGACCGGCAGGCAGGAGGCTCAAAGCAGATTTGTGACTGAAACCACAGTCCTGAGCTATGGCAGGGCGGCCACAGGCCAGTGGGCCAGCAAGCCATCAGAGTAGGGTTTGTCCTAGTGGGACAGTGACACATCACTGCCAGGATGCTGATATCGGAGTGGTTTTCTTGTTGCCTGAAGTAAGTTAACATCTCACAGGGCTTCGCTGGCATACAAGATCTCCTCTCTGCTTTTACCCTGTGTAAAGTAACACTGGAGATGGGAAACACAGGAAAAAGCGCCAAAAAGAAAGGAGATGTAAAATCCTAAGAGCTATACCTTGGCTGAGCAGAGAAAGGGGCTGACTGTGAGGTGCCCTGTGTTTCTTTCCGTCTTTCCCTTAGCCAACATGTAACCTAACCTCCTATCATCATGACACTTAAATTACACTTCTAAGGTCTCTTTTTTTCTTTCCCTTAAAAAGATAGCAAAGGCAGTGTTTTCAGCTTTCCACAAGCTATTTTTTAAACTTGGATACAATCTCCAAATGAAGTCAGACATGAGCATAGACTACAAGCACAGCAAGATTTCAAAAATTAAGAGCACAGAACTAGACTCCTACTCCAAATTCAGAACTGCAAAATGAATGACCTGATTTTCTGAAGTCCTTACACACAACAACTCCCACAGATGTCAGCAAAAACCTTAATTCAGAGTTTGACTTCAGTGCTTCAGAAATCAGGTCACTTGTTCAGGCACCTAAATATAGGTTTAGAAGAGTAGCTACAGCCTTATTTATTTTTTAAATACTTAGATTCAGTGTCCAAAGCAGGCTATTGCTTCAGCTCCTGCAAGAGAATTTTGCAAAACTTAGGCCAGGATCCAAATGTGGCAAGGAGACATGAAGTGCAGGGGTGTACAGAGCCAGGGTTTCAGTCCTTCACACCGACCACAGGTCCCCATCCATTTGTAGGAGGAATCTCAGCCTTTTGTCGCAGTGGCCCTGTAAATGACCCTGACAGCTCAACAATAGCCCCTTCCTCAGCTGCTCTTTGTTCTTCTTCACACAGTGTTTCCTAAAACACTGAATTAAATAAATAGTAAATACATGGCTGGATGCAAGAAACTCAGGCAAGGATTAAAGTGCCACCATTACATATTAAAAAAGCACGAGTATGCAGAAATTATTAATTACATGGGTTTGATTGTTTATAACGGTATAATGTGATGGACCTGGAATCACTAAAGGGAAACCCACTAGAGCCGTAATCAGATGAGAACCCCAAAATTTTCATGATGTACCCACGGTGTATGAGATGATCCTTACTGAAACCATAATTTTTTTAGGGTTCAGTTCTTTGTTGCTTTACATGCGCTCAATGCTATAGACCCAGCTATATGAGAGGTGACCTTTTGCCCTTCCCCCACAGCTGTCAGGTGAAAGACT
This sequence comes from Egretta garzetta, assembly GCF_000687185.1. Lineage (NCBI taxonomy): Eukaryota > Metazoa > Chordata > Aves > Pelecaniformes > Ardeidae > Egretta > Egretta garzetta. Next base: position 2,189,016 of record NW_009258952.1, on the reverse strand, counting down.
CCGTGTCTCCCTGCTTTCAGCCTGGCAAAGCCATGCAGCATTACCCCTTCAAAACCAAATCTTTGTGGTTCTGCCTCTAATATTCCCTTTATTTTAATCAAAGAAATTAAGTTTGGAAGCTTAAAGAACTTAACAATCAAAAGCAACAAAATTTCTGCAAAACACCTTCTTCAAAACAAACTGGTTTTTTCCCTGAGCCTCAAGATATAAAGTATGCAAAAAAAACCCCAGCAGTGAATATCAGGTTCTACATGCACATTTCCACTTACCTAAATCTTTCTTTGCATTAGTCTGCAAACTTTCCCACAGCCCAGATGGCCTTCATCTCTAGCTGGAAGACATGGAGAATCCTTATTGCAGAGAGTAGTAAGCATGACTGCCAATGGGTCAATAGCCTGTTTACTCCCCCCTTCTTCCTAAAGTCATCTTCTGTAAGATTTAGCGTGCCCTTTAATGGTCAGCTAAATATCCATAAATCTATTGGCTTACTTTCTAGCATACTCTACGAAGAAACGACATCCTGTGCGAAGTCCATTACTGATACATAGACATACGTCATTCCTGCACTGGCAGAAAACTGGCAGACGGCAACACTTCGGGTGACAGGGTGCATGATGGCACTAGAGAACAGCTCCTATTTTGAGGGGTTTGTAACAGGAGCAACAACAGATGGGTCTTACTCCTACCACATCTGTTTCTAAGGGGGTCGATAAAACCGCAGTGCAAATTTTGCAGTGTAACTGCAATTATACACATGGGAATTCCTGGATTCAAGGAATCTCATTAATCCATTGAGAAGTGAGAAACCCAATGTGTGTTGTGGCAGGTTGAGGCAGTCAGGCTGGCACAACAGCACAGCGCCAGTATATTCACGTGTAACAACAGGCGGCAGAAAAGGCAGTGATCTTTCATACTGTTTGCCATGCTCTTGATACATTATGATGCACAGCTCTTACCAGCACAGCCCTGGGGGCAAGACAGACCCAAATCCAGGCTTGCACTCTGGTCCAGAGAAGCCAGGAGGAGCCGTTCAGGACCAGCAGATTGCACAAGGGGTCCTGAACACCCCGTTGGGACTGCAGCCCTGGGTGCTCTCCTCCCACCACATCCTCACCCCGCTTGGCCCCAGGGGGAGGTGAGAGCCACGGCGGCAGGGAGCCGAGAGCCCCAGGGAGCCGAGAGCCCCAGGTGCTTCGGGCAGGTCTCAGCTGGCAGCAGCCTGACAGGCGCTTCCCCAGCCTCCTCGTTACTCCCTCCCCCATCTGCCACTGCTTTTTTTTCCCCCCGTCTTTCCACGCGACACTTCAGCAGAAACTTGACGTATTTAACAAGTCACAGAGAGAAGGTTTTATCATTCAGGAAGACGACCAAGTCGGCCATTCAGATTTTCCTGTGCAGGCAGGCTGCAGGCTTCCCCACAGCCGCCCACGTCCCAGGAGAGACGAGAGGAAGGGAAAAGATGAACGCCCTTTCTGCAGAACCTTTCTATATGTCTATATTATTTCCATATTGTTTAAACTACCTGGCCAAGTGACCGGAGCATAGACAGAAAGGTACAGGATGCTGAGAGCAGGGACGTTGTCATGGAAACAGAGAGGGAGCCCCGGTGGTTAGAAACTTGGAGGCAGGTAATTAAAGATGCCCAGAAGCCAGGGACAAGTGTTTGATACCTCCCTGTTGCCCCGAGGCAAATCTCAAATGAAGATGAAACTTTCTGCCCCATGCTCATAATTAATGATTCCAGTTGCGCTCTCGGGCACAGGGATTCACAGCCTTTGCATTCAGCTGAGGGAAAACACTGCTTCTAACAGAATACTGAATCCTCATTTTCCTGTGCATTTTGTTATCTGTGTTTCTGTAGCGACAGTAGACAACTGAAACAAAATCCCTAGCCAGCTGCAGATGACCCTGTAATTGGTGACTTCAAGTTTATTTGGCATCCGTTATTCACAATGTAAATTGTCAATGAGTAAAAATATTCTGAAAATATACCTTCCCATGCACAAAGATCTGTCTGACTCACTATAAGGTGAATAACGATATGATTTACAAAAAAAAAAGAAATTACCCGCTTGCTAGGAGAAAGAAAAAAAGCCCCGCCTTGCTCCTTCAGATTGCAAATATATATGGTTCAGCATGACAAATTAAACTTTAACTTGCTTCCCTCTGTGTTAGTAAGCATATAATTATGCGCAGTTAATTTATTTGCATTCATTACATCCACATGGGTACTTAAGTATCCATGTGGACACACAGAGACAGATGTGTTGCTACAGGCAGGGTCATGTACGCTACATGAGTTGGTGACTCTGCAGTTTATCCCTTGCTGCAAAATATGTCCCAGGTACTCATCTTTCATCATGCACAAAAGCAGGTCTAGCAAAATGTTTGTGGTGCAAGGAAAAGCCTGAGAATGTGAGCTGAATGCCAACTGCAACAGTCGTCTTCCTGCACTAGTAAGCAGGCTAAAACAATAAGACACAGATCTCAGCAACATCATTTATCTTAAAGGGCTGCTAATTCTGAAACTCTGAGCCTCAGAAATGATCATCAGAAAGTGTAGAAACACCACAAAATAATATAGCAGCAGTGACAGAAGATTATATGCCCAGATTCAAATCCAAATCTTCATTTAAATTTATCTGAAGCTCCTGCAAAAATGCCCAAATTCCCAGCAGCGATGCAGAATCTAGTGATCTTGGCACAAATTTTGGATGTATTTGGCTTTGTAGTAGGATGCTTTTCACCTATAAACTCATGTCATTACACATGCACAAATCTAAATGCATGGGTTTTTAGTATACGTTTGCAGGAAATGTTATTGTAGCTAGTGCAATGCATCTCACTAACCACCAGAATTCAGATATATGAAAACATAAAGTGACTGAGATGTATGTCATCTTTTTACACTGGAAGTCTTTCAGAGAGTGATTTTATCTACTGCATGTTGTCTACTCTATATTTTGTGCTATGTGCACACTAACTATAAACCTGAAACTAAAGAAAAGCTTTCATTACTGTGAATTCAGTAATTAAAAAAAAAAAAAAAAAAAAGGGCAAATGTATCCAGAAGAAAAAGCAGGCTCTCATTTTGTTTTGCTTAAAAATGTTGAGGAATTGGGCCATATCAATATGATTTTAAAACATTGAAAAGTATGACATTTTAAAGAAGTAAGGTGCACCAATAACCTCAGCTCTACCCTTGATCACTACAATATTGAAAGCCTTTTTTCTGTCGGCTGACTACAGCCACCCTCACTTGCAGCGAGTACGCGGCCATTCATTCAGTTCAACACCCAGCAACCTGCCTTGCTTCTGGAGCTAAATCTCTGTGTCACAGACTTTCAGAGGAAGAAGACAGTGGCAGATTCTTCAATATCAGCTCCTACTTTTAATGAAGGGAAAG
>NW_009258952.1:2178533-2185585 GCF_000687185.1 Egretta garzetta | reverse complement strand
ATCTGTTGCCATAGCTTCCCATTTTAAAGCCAAAGAAACCATTAGAGCATCTTTCTACCAGAGGGCAAAGATTTTTGTTCAGTTATACCCATTCTGAGTGCAATAATTTGAGTTTAGCAAAAGTGTATCTTCTCAACAGCCATCCACGTCTAATTTAAATGTGCACATTATTTTTCATTCCAGTTTCTGAGGTTTTGACTTCCAGCCACTGATTCTTCTTCTTGGATATTTTTGACCCAGAAGAACATTTAGACATTGTAAACAAGTCCCTTCCTGATCTTGCTTTTGATAAACTGTCTGCTGTGGCCACTTGTCAAGCAAGGAAATAACCTAGGAAGTGAAAAATCTAATGCTGGTCAAATTAGTTCTGCTGCATCACCTTTTCAGAGCATCCCACCTTGCATCCCTACTCTACAGTTTTCAGCTTGTAAGTTGGGTCTCATGTTGACATGAATAACATCATCACTTCTGCTGAACAGTTCTGCTTTCTGCCATCCCTTTACAGGTCTATAATACCTTTATATGCATCAGAGTGATTTTCACTTCCCTGAGGAGTAAAAATCCCTCCCTCCCTCTCTCCCTCTCCCACTCACTTGCCCTCACCATCAAGGTTATGTTTATTTTAAAGACTGGCAAACAGAAGCACAGAGAGGATAACACCTTACCCTGTATCACATATCAGACAAGAGCAGATCCCTGTAACCGGAATCTCTTGCATTTCATTAGTAATGCGAGTTGTGCTATCTCCAACCCTTTCTGCTAGTTGTCTTCACTACACACAGACTGTCGAATTTCATAGTTTCCTATGTTAAAATGCATCTAAGATGCCTGGTATCCCCATTTTTTTTTTTTTCCAGGAAATGTCTATTTGATTCCTCATAAGGCACTTGCAGATTCAGTGCAAATCTACTAAAATGGGATTTTCTGCTTTGGTTTCTTAACAGCCAGACAGCAAATCTATGCAGGTGGGAAACCAGACCACTGTTACTTTTAGTTTAGGATGTTCTGCTTAAGGTGCATACCAAACAAAACATAAAACAGAAACACCTGACACTACCAGAAAAAAAATGAGGCGATTCAGACATAAAACATCAACAGTGAGCCCTGCCCCCTGTGTTCTGAACACATCGATCTCCCAATCTAACGGAAAGGCAATCTCCTACCAACAAGGTATTGATTTCCTCCACATTGCATGCACAAGCATTTCCTGGAAGTGTCAGATGGTGGATTTACAAACTTTGTAAACATTAGGAGCACAGATGTGCATTTAGTGAATCGTTTCAGTACCACAGATGCCATGCAGTCTCATGTTATGTTTCATTTGAAATAAGTAACCTGTGTTTTTTAAGTTTAGTGACTTGATTATTGTGAAGTCTCAATGTAGACGTGCAATAGTAAGTCAACTAGCTGTGGTCAAGTCAGGCAAAACTGATTCACATCACAGACATAACCCAATACACTGAAAGCACACATCGAACTGCGCTCTGGTTGTTCCAGAGGAAAAAAAAAAAGTTATGCTCTACAGGCTGTCAAATTATCACTTTGTAGACTAGAAGTTAATGAAGATGCTAACAGACATGTGGGGGGTGGACAATCACATGGAAGACGCAGTAACTGTTTAGCTGTTTACTATTAACACTGTGATTTCCAAAGAATAAAGTGACTGACTTATCAGACATGATGTGAATCTGTCAGAATGCTATGAGCTAACAGTGTTATAGCATACATAGCTCAGGTAAATCATTCATAATTTACCATCTGCAAGTGGCATCTACCTACCTACCTGTGTTCTCATATGGATACCTTCACAGAGGTGATGGATTTCTCCTGACAACCATGACTATAAAGGCAGGAAAGGTTATCAAACCTCACATCATAATTTGTCTACTAATGCCCATAAAACAGTGTCATACGGTAGCAGTACAGGTAGGGTGACTTCAGTCCCAGGCTGAAATTCAGTGGCCTCAATTTAAGCAGCTAGTGTGACTTAAGTATCCAGGACAACCAAAAGATGGCAGACATGGTCAGTCCTGCAGTGAAGCCTTTGCCTCCTCAGCTGGTGGCTGGAACTCAGATAGGATTCCCTGAGGAATCTAAAATAGTACCAAAGCATCCTACTCCAGGCACGACACTTGTTTAAGTGCTTTAACCCAGGGACCAAATTTAACCTTCAAAATTATAAAAGTGAACATGAAAACCAGTTCCTTATCACTGCAGAGTAATATGTTAGGCCTTTAATGTTCTGTTTTCTCCACTGCTTTATTTGCAGGCTAAGACTGTGATCATGCACAGGGTGATCTTGGGCTCCCCCATAATCAAATTCTGTTACTGAGACAGGCTAACATTGTTAGGATTATGAGAATATCCATTAGGACGTACTGCCCCGTGTTTCAAATTCCAGTGTCCTTCTCCTCCTCTCTCTTGCCAATGCTGGCAGCAACCCCCTACAGACAATCTTCCCAGGGAGAAAGGTGGTCATCCCATTTCAAATTCCAGGTTGGACTTGGAGCAAAACTGTGTGCACATGTGCATAACTGCGCAGCTATGAGTGGGGCTGTGGGGGCCACGTATCAGTGTGTTCATGCCTGCTCACCTGCCTACCTGTGACTATATGAGAAAGCTTAGGAAAGGTTTAAAGAACAGATTTCCCTTCTGCTTTCTTGGATCTTTTCTCCTGATCGCTGCAAGAATACTTTGATTACGATTCCAATCCCCCTACTTCCATTGGGCTGTACCTTATCATTAGAGCCATACAACTTTCACAGCATGCTGGTCCTTGGGGAATAACAAGAACTGGTGATTTAGCAGGTTCCCTCTGGTGGGGGTACACAGAGAATGAATAGGGAAATCTTACTGCCTCACTCACAGAGGGATGGACACAAACCATCCCGTGTATTTTGCACCTACAGAACTCACTTGTCTGATCATGCAAAGGATATATTTCTGCTTGTCAGGGTTCAGCTTAGCTGGTGTACACAGGGAAGAAATCTGAGCTGCGTAGGAATTATTGTCAGATTTTTGTGGGCTCCAAAAGTCTCTGAAATTTTACTATCTGTCTACTCAATTTCTCAGATATCTCTTGATTTCTGCAAAATCAATAATTTACATAACCTCAACTAGCAATTCCATGACTGTTTCAAAGTAAACCTGATTAACAAAATGTCATGTGGGCACACACCTTCCTGAATACTGCTACTATATTTAACTATGAACAGATGTCTGATAAATCTTTACTTTTGTTTCCGTAACTGCTTTGCATCCATTTAAAGCCCACTAAAGGCTAAAACATTTTCCAAGAATGTAAACCATGAATTGATCTAAATTTACTACTCTGACTTTCCTTGCTACTTGTCAAATTATAGATTTTCTTTCTATCTATATTGCTGGATATTAGTCACTAAATAGATGAAAAGCTTTTCAGACCTGACATTGCTATCTGAAAAGGTCAAATAAACCTAAAGACAAGTAAGTCTAGTAAGGGAATAGGCGCAGATGACAGCTTTGATTAAAGACTGAAAGATTCTGAGCATATTCAGGGATAGTTGGTAAATGGTTATTATCTGTAAGAATAAGACACATCTTACTAAGACACATTCAGAATGAAACAGCAGAAGGAGAACAGCAGTCTGAAATAATAACGAAAGGTTTTATATGAGAGACAATACACTGAGGGGAGGGCACAGTGTAGATAAAGTAGTTGTATCTGGTAGTACTCAAGATCTGGAGTATGTGCTCCCAATGGTAGCTAAATGTCATCATTTGTTATGTAGACATTTTGATTTGTTTTAATTTCCCTGAGAGTAGCAATGGTAGCTGGACTCAAATTTAGAGGTTCAGCTTACTTTTGAAAACAACATTCGGGGTAATTAGAAATACAATCTCCTTAATATGAAATCTGATGCAAGAAAAATTTGGGGATTTATAAATGTACAAAAACTACTACATTTTTATGTGATTTACTGCCCTCTGAGTTAGAGAGCATGAAAAACATTGACTGTTCTCTTGTATATTACAGGACTTTTTCTTTTTTTTTTTTTTACACATCAGTTTATGCCAGTAGAACACAGATGTTCTTATGGTATTCTTTTTATTGTGTTTCCCTCTCCTTTTTAAACTTGGAATACAATTTTAATTGGTCTTACAATGGTATATTTTAAAATCAAAAGTAGCAGAAAAAAATCACAGGAATGGTCTCCTTTCACAGGTTGTGAATTTAGAAAAACAACAGTACTACAGAAAAATGCATGTGACTATTTTGATCAAAACCAAAAAAATCTATCAGTTCCTCTAGCTCACTTATGTGCCACAATAAAAAACAATAGACTCTTGGAGTCTGTCAAACCTTAGATTAATAATAAATGAACACCAAATGATGAACACAACCTTTCACTGTTCTATTGCTGAAAATTACTGCAGGTTAAATACTAACAGGAAACTGAGCAATGTTAAACATGCAGCTTAATGGATACATCACTTACAATAGGAAAACATCCAAAATTCACGCTAAAATAAAAGGATCAGGTATATGTTTAAAAATAACGTGCTTTGGAACACATTATGTTATATAGAAAAATATTTTAACGGAAATTACTTTTCAAGATTTAATTGCAGAAATGTCCAGAGAATTCAGAGTTATGTTAAGCTGTACAACAACAGCCTTTGATTTGTTGATGCTGCTGAGGTAGAGACATATGCTGATGGGGAAAAGAAATGCCGATTGGGAAGGGAGAACAGTTGAATGTGGAAGAAAGGTTGCAGCAGGAGTAGTGCAATAATGTACAATCTTTTTCCCTTTCCAGGACATGGGCTAATTTCTAGTCTATTCCTCATATCATAGGTGATAGCAGATTCAGCCAAGTGGTGGATAGACAGAAGATATAAGAAACTCTACTACCAGCATGGTGCAGAGCTGGAGCAGAATACAGGAGCGCCACTCTGCTCCAGTTACACGTTCAGAAGAGAGACTTCCTGCATGACCTACTTGCCATAGTCAGAGTGACAGAGGCCATTAGAGTTTATCTTAGAGAAAATTAAGACAAAATATCTATACATCACATTTTAGTATAGCCAGATGGAGGGTCACACATTTATGAACCTTACCTAAAGAATTCATGAAAGCAGTGACAATAAGGAGTGTCTCAGAATCCCAACACACAACCAGTTAGACCAGCCATATCTGCATCTTGTCATAACTAGGATTAAGTAAGCAGAAATGGGTGTATGGAAACATGTATTTGAGGAATATTTCCTCTGTTTAGCACATAAGTATGACTCCTACCAATATACGAGTAGTAACCAGTTTACTGTCAAAAATCTGTTGAAAACATGCCTCATCCTGAAAGAGTTCAAAGGCTTGCCCTGTTTAGTTTATTCATAAGACAAGGCAACTTGCTTGTGGTCTCCAAACATTCATATGAGAAGAGATTTCTGATGACGGACCACTCTTCAATCTAGCAAAACAAACTCCCACCATGAGATCCCAAGGGTAAAAATGGACCCTGGATAGAAAAAAACTATGAAAATATTATAGCATTTTTTTAACAGCTACTTAAATAGCTTAGCTAGTAAGGCATTGGGTTGCCTGGTTCTTAGTATGTAAACCAAAATGGCTTTTTTTTAAAAGATAGGATATATAGATCACAGGGATATCATGTTTACAAAATAATTTTTAACCCTTAAGTTTCTTTGCCCCGTGCACTGTGATCAATATTTTTCCCTGGGCACTGAGTGTGTGACCAGCTAGAGACTGGTCTGCTCATAGGAATTTTGAGTCCTCACTCAACACGCTGGCTGCACCCTATATTGCTTAGGGTATGTTGCTATAGAATCTGTCACCATCCAAAGGGATAAGACTGCTGTAGAGGCATTTCACTAAACACAGCGTCACTTTGCTCACTCGCTCTCTGTGACCATCTTTACAAAGATCTTACTGCATGGTCCTAATGCTTGGATTTCCTTAGGGATGCTACCTCTGCTTTTTAATGCACAGAGGGAGACCTGATCTTAAATATTAAGTGTTAATGTAAAATAAATATTCAGGAACAGATAGTAGCTGGAGAAGAATTGGATATGTACTGCTGGATTTTTACAGCAATGGTGGGCAGAATTAGATTATTAAAATTGCCAAAAGAATTGCATTAGGACTCCTGGATGCTTCTTTCTGCTGAAACTTGCATCTAGGGCTATTCCTTGAGGGCACTCTGTTACTGACAGATGCAAGATAAGCAAATATTCATAAATCCACTAAAGATGAGACCTGGAAATAAGGGAGCATTAATCAGTCTACTCCTCGCTCAGCTATTCCTTCTTAACACCTTTTCTGAACTTACTGATAAAGTCATTCCCCCACCCAGAAGGGAGAAGGAAAAGAAAGATCCTGGGAAAGGCAATCACCTCTCTGACCTCTGTGGGCAAAAGCCTAATTCTATAGAGCACACTTTTCTTTGGTTTCCACATGAGAAAACTCTTATTACTCTATTCCAGAATCCTCACAATCATCACATTGTCATTTTGTTGCTATAAAGATGATAAAAGACCTGGCTAATTAACCCCTGGAAAATAGATATATTAATAGTGACAACTCCTCTTTCGTGCATTGCAGAGAGCCCAGCTTCATTCAAATGTAAGGGAACATAATGAAATTTGGTTTCCAATTTTCAATTTGAAAATTGATTTGAGTCCAGAGACACAAGTAGGAAAAGCACCAAAATAGAGATCTGACTCTCCACAACTATATGTTCACCACATTAAAAAAAAAAATTCAATGAGTAAAAAGGAAGTTCAAAGGTAAATATCAGGTAGTCCTTCTCTGATTGCTTTGCAACCAAATTCTCAGACTGTCTTGTGACCAAAATTAATGATGCATAAATATTGTGTTTTCCAATATCATTCTTTTCTCAGATACAAACATTAACGGACAATCAGTAACAAGTTCTTCAAGAAATTGCTTTATTTTTTCAGTATAGAGAAAAGGCAGAGAGAAAGAATGGATGTCAATAATCCCTGTCACTCATATTCCTTGAGCAGCTAGCACTGTGCTATCCAGGTTTGAC
>NW_009258952.1:2165088-2178477 GCF_000687185.1 Egretta garzetta | reverse complement strand
ACTTACCCCTGGACTATCGTTTGATTAGCTGACTCTACAGAATATGCTATCAAACCCAACATGCCTAAAACCATCCAAAAAGGGGCACCAGAAAAAAAGGACAAGGTCCTTACCATTCAACTCTGGCAGGAATCTCAAGCTTCGCTTTCCTCAGGCCCTCATCTTCTTAGCCCAGTGTCCACTTCAAGAAGCAAAACATCTGACAGAACACCACAATATAAATCATGTACGTGACTTCAAATCATCTTGCTAAAAAGGTAAAAACTCAAAATCTCAAGTGGTTTCTGCTTGCTTACTTTGTACCTTTTCCACTGCTGCACAGATCTAGGGCTTGGGAGAGCAGATATAACAAAGGATGAACCACAGCTTAAGATAACTGTATTTTGTTTTTTAATTTTTCTCCTTAACATAAAGATGATTGTACAACATTAGGAGCTAGTGGCATCATTAGTGAAAATCATATCAATTACATCAACTTTCCTTTGGTCATATACTGCACGCACATTCCTTTCTGCCATCCCTATTATATGCTTATAATTCCAGGAAAAAATGCAGGCTAGATTCTCTGGCATGAGAAGCTTTGAAACCAATGGATTTACTCACAATGCTAAGTATTACTCAGCACAAAAAAAAAAGGGAAGGAGACAAAGGCCTCAGCTCTGCCACTGAGGGTGTTGCCTCCACATAGTTTCACCTTTCATAGCCTGAGGCCCCCTTCTCCATTGCCTTCTCAGGAGTTTTCAGGAGCAGTCTCATCTCAGGGTGACCACTATGGACTTTACCTGCATGACTAGGCAGTCTTCTCAGGCATTGGTATTGCAAAACCTTTTAAGTGAAATCGCCAAATGTCTTACAAATATTTATTTGTTAACCTCCATTGCACTCAATGACATTGAATTATCTGCACTCAGTGACGTTGAATTATGACCATTTCATAAATAGGCAAGTTGAAATGATGAGAAGGTAAGTGACCTTCCTAAAGTTATAGTGGGAGCCAGAGGTACATTTAGTATATTTTAAGTATCCTTGCCCTTCCCTGGTCACAGCAGTACATTTTCCTGGCCCACCTGCAATTTTGGTGCCAAGGTGGTTCAGTGAACATCCAAATTACCAGAGTATTAAAGAAAAACTGGCCTGAGCTACTGTGTAAGCGTGTCATGGGAAATCTGCCCAGGCTAACACTAGTCCAGTCATAAAACATTCCCTGTGACAGCCTGATACTAGCAGTGTGATTGATGTCCAGTGCCAATTACTAGGCATCTGCAGAAAGGAAGAGTAAAAGCCATCCCTATTTTTATATTTTCTTCAGGACCAACACATTTGCAAATGGGAAAAAAGAAACCACAGCAAATGCCATGTGGTTTATACTCAAAAGCTTTTTTCTACATGCTTTCTGCACACCCAGGCACTCACTAAATCTGGCACATCAGGAAGAATTCACTCAGGGGACTGTCTTGATGATTTCTATCAGGAACCAAGGAAAGCAATTTTCCAGGGAAGATTCACGTAAGACCCACACATTTCTTACATGTTACTTGACCAAGGACAGAGTTATAGAAACAGAAATAAAGGGAAGCATGCCCTTACACTGAACAGCCAGCCAAGAAAGTGGCGGCCAGTCTCTCAGCATAATCAGATCATCACTCTGCTCTGCAGTGTGGCCAGCCTTTGCTTCCCTTATTTGCTTGTTCATTACTTATCTGTGCTGAAAATCAAAGCTTAATGGCTGACACCCATTTCTAATGACTCCGTGTGACAGACAGAAGGGACACGATCATTACTGCCATCCCAACGTATGCAAATATTGCTTTTGTTCAACTGCCCTTTCCACATCACTTGATCAAATTGGACATATTTCTTGTGGATCATACTCCCAACCAATTTATAAACATCAGCTGTTTCAGAGCCAGAGGTTTTATTGCATTGTGCATAGCACTTCACTCCTCTTCACTAATAATAATGATCTGCTTTCTTTAAAAAAAAAAAAAAAAAAAAAAAAAAAGGAGAGTGAACTGAGTCTAGTAAGAGGCTTAAAGATGGTAGATCTTGTTTCCATCTTTGCTCTACTTCTGTAAATTATTATGCAGCAGCTACAGGGAGAACATAAGCCATTATGACCTGCAGTGTTTCTCCAGGGATGCAGTACAAAAGTGCTCTATCAGAAATGCAATCAATTCCAGAGATGACTGCTTCCTGCACGCTTCCAAGCTGCTGCTTTATAAAACAGCTCCCCGTAAAAGGAGCAGGAAATGCATGACATCGTTTAGCAACCGGTCATTAGAATTTAATGGAAGAGGATTGAAATACAAAAATGCCATGCTTATAGACCTTCCCATACATTACTCCAGGCTTCGGGAAGAGGAATTGGTGACATATTGGTAGACCCTTAACCTTTTCCTCTACCTTCAGATACAGCAACATCCCACAATCAAAGGAAAATCTTTGTCATATTAGAAGGGGAAGTCAAACAAAAATCAAACCTCGGAACGAAAGGGGAGTCAAAGGTTAGGTTTCTCTGATTTATACCATCTCTCAGTTTAAAAACTTCTGAACACATAGAAACGTGTTCCCTAATCTTGATTTTTCCTTAACTGTCTTTGCATGGGTGCTGTACCATAGCACTTCTTGCATTTGAGCAGTTTTCTCATTTCTAGTTGCCTACATTAAAGTGCATGTGCTCTCCCTCTTGCATACACACAAGGTACAACGAGAACAAACAAAATAACCTCTGAAATTATGTTCCTACTGAGCTATTGTGAAGACATTTTTCATACTGAAAACACCTGGTGCACGGTATCATGTCCATTGATAATAACTCTGGCACAGTTCTTTCCTACAGCAAAGCAAGTATTTACAGCTACATGAGCAGGATGCTGGTGATGAAGTCATTCTTATCACAGTCAAAAGATAACTTGAACTTTTTTTTTGGAATATATCAACCTCTTGAGGCTCAGCTCTCTCTAAATCACCCCCAGAAGGTTCTGTGAGTCTCTTTCCCCCCTGCAAGTTTTAAAACTGACAACTGCATGGTGCTGATAACAAATATCTCTATAAATGGTTTTCCACTATATGTTAAATTGTGCCTAAAAATAAGTTACAGACCATCTATCTTTAAAAAGCATATTACGTATCTCTCAATGATTACATATCTCTTACATATCTCTTAAATGGCAAGTCTTTTCAGTGTACTAAGCCAGAGGCCAGAATGGAGGCAAGTTCTTTTTTGGCAACTTTTCCACCTCTCATGGCGCATTGCTCTCCAGTTAAGCACGGTTCAAACCACACAACCAGCTGGGAGCCAGAGCACTGCCCAGCACCCAAATGACCCGGTCCCTGACAGAGGTACATAGTCACATCTTGCCATCCCGTAGTCTGAGATCATTACTAGCAGACTACAGTTACAGGAATCCAAGGTCCTCAACTGTTAAGAAAATGCATCTTGTAATACTGTGAAGTGTTGACTCATAAGGCTTGCCTGACTCACATTAAATATTTACTGTTATTGGTTAGTTTAGTCATTCAGCTGTAATAAAAAGTATTCCCTGCAGCCATGCCACCCCAGGCTGTGATCTAACCATGCTCCGCACCCAAGGCCATGCCAGCCAGCCAGGAGACCCTGTCCCCTGCCATCTCCAAAGGACTGTGGCAAAGACAGGCGTCCAATGCTGGGAACAGCTGCCCCTCCATAACCAACATCTCCTCTAAGAAAAGCAGCTGAGAAAATGGTGTAGCTGGAAGCATTATGCTCGGGGTGAAATAAAAAAAAAAAAGAGGTTCTGACCATTTCTGACTGTTAGATCGAGCAATCTCTTTTTTCTCCCAAAGCAGAGAGCTTTAACTCATCACTCTAAACCATTTGCTCTTTATTTGACTCAGAGTTTGACAATCCTCTTATGGCTTTGGCACAGCATCACCTAACTATACCATTTCTCTCTACGGAGAATGTTTAAAATCTTCTACTATTGCCATCAGATGTTGTATTCCTTGTGTCATAAATGTCAAATATAGTGTTGCTGTTTATTGTTAAAAATTGTCGTCTTCAACACAAAGGTGCATTTATTTCACTACTACACACAGGCATTCATATATATAAGAAAAAAAATGTTCTTTTTTCCATAAACGACATAAACTCTGTGACTAAGAAGACTCGGGGTCTCCCTCAGCTATCTCCCCTCTTCCTTTCCAACTGCACATTTAACACACCCAGCTTTTTTATAGACCCGTGAAATTATGCAGTGTTGCAGTGATAAAGCTTAAATCAAAATGAACATAAAATATCAACAGGAAATTGTGGCTGCTTCAAATGAATACCCTTTATTGTTGCAGTCATTTAGAGTCTAGGTAGCCTGTGACGCTGAAAATCATCTAAATGACTCATTTAAAAATTCTTTAGAAAAACATACTTTAATTTAACACGCACAGGCTTCTGAGAAACATTTCTGGCCTGGAAATCACCAGCATCAGCCACAAAGCTAAAATTCAAGTCTAACTGTCTATTCAAAGATCATTTTTGCAGCACTTCTTTAAAAGGGGATATATAGGAACATAACACAAGAAAAAACATAACACAGGCTCAGAGCAAAGGCATACCTTGATCATTGATCTGTCTCCAGCAGTGATCACAAGTGGATATGTAGGGAAGAGAAAGAAAAGGGAACGTATGTGATCTAGCCGCTTTCAGCCAAAGAGATTTCCCAATCCTGAAACAATTGGTAACGCAGTTACTAAATGTCAGCAGATCTCTCTCCGAAGTATTTGTTCAGCCTGTCTTCAAAACCACCTAAACTTCATCCATATACGACCTCCTTTGGCAAGGAGTTCCGCAGGTCCACTGCATGGCACATGAAGAACCACATCCTTTTCTTTGTTTTGAACCTGATCCAAATTAATGTCATACCTAATTCTATGGGATCTGTATCTGAAAAATACAACCAGTTGATCGCTAGCATTCCTCTCTATGCCACTCAGAATTGTCTTGACCTCTCTCACATCTCAAATAAATGATTTTCAGGTTGAAGTGTCCTAGTCGATCTCGGCTATGTCCACATTATACAGTAGGTAATAAGAGTGCATTTGTAAAACAAAACTATTGATGCCAAGTCTCTGGCATCCTCATGGGTTTTTTTTCTTCCAACTTGCATAAAATTGGTCCTGCAGATTGTATACCCATCAGCAGCTGGATCACACTAGGCATGTTCCAGGACTTGAGCTGGTTGTTTCATCCAAAAGGAATTCAGTTCAGGTGCTCCAAAATTGTCCTGTATTTGAATAAAGTGCAGTAAGTGATGATGATTTGAAGATTTATTTCAAAACCTCATGCCTGATCTGAACTAAAACTGGTAGACATACCTTGGTTTTTCCTCACGCAGAAGCTGTTCCATACCTCTGAATCACCCTTGTTGCTATTCTCTAAACCTTTTCCCCTTTATGGACATACTTTTTAAGATGGGAGGACCAGAACTGCACACAATTGTCAAGGTGGGCAAAACCATGAATGTATTTGTGGTCCTAACGATGTTTTCCGTTTTCTCCTCTATGACTTTCCAAATATTTCTGAACATTTGTTTGCTTTTCAGACTGCTGCTGAACACTAAGCTGACAATTTCATGGTACTATCTATAATCTCCCCAAGGTCTCATTCCTGAGGGTAATGGTCTCTCAAAACACAACATTTTATATGAGAAGTTAAAATTGCTTTTTGAGAGATAAAGCCACTTGGACAAACAAATTCAAATGAGGGGGAATTTTTTCATCAGTGGACCAAGGAATTCCCCCTACATTTATCCTACTTCTCATAGATAAAAAAATGCTGCAACTAGAAAGGAATCCTGGAAAATGCCTTCTGGTACAGCTCCTTCCAGCACAGATTCTTCCAGCCAAAATGCAATTCGGGAACACTGGTATCACCTAAAGAACACATTATAACCTTGAGTTATCATGTCAGAAAAGAGCATCCGAAAGTTAATTACATTTTTGAATTGCTTGGCTGTTCCTCACCACTTGCCAGGAGTTACCTTCAGAAGGACATTCAGGTGCTCCAGGCACCAGTATTCTCTGATAATAATAAATCAAGTTCAAATAAGCACAGCTAAGCTTCCCCTTTTTCACACTGAGATATTAAGGGTTTCTAGATTCTTTACAAAGACCCTTCTGACAATTAAATTGTTTAAGTGTTTCCTAAATTTAATACAAAGCTGCTGAATTTTATGAATGTTAATATATAACAACAGACGATGAGCTCTAGAAAAAGAGTTCTTGAAAATTAAAAAAAAAAAAAGCAAAGAGACATTGAAGCTGGGATCTGACTTCTGGCAGGACATAACATACAGATCTTAGCTAGCCAATGCATCAGACTTTTTATGGGAACAGTTTAACTAAAAACAATCTTGCATTTTAATTTCAGATATTCAATTACTTGGTCCAAAAACTTGCTTTGTAGCTTTTTTTTTCTTTCTTAAGGAAAGGTTTTTCAATGTTGATAGCTATGAACGTTCCAGAATCAGCACAGAGACCCTTGAGAAGAAGGATATTAATCTGAAAACCATGAGATTAAATATACTTAATACATTATATTATATAAAACATACATATTATATAATTACAATATATGAGATATATAAATATCATACTAATGCCTTCTGTCCTTATAGTCTTGGCATGCCTTCAGGTTGCATTTTCTTCATAAAAATGAAGGGTGGAGAGCTTTTTGAAAATGAAAGCTTAGATTTTCCTATACTCTGATTTAGGTCTTACAAAGTGGTCCTTTTTGAGGCAAATACCATTGTGCTTGGCTTTTCACAGAATCACAGAATCACAAGGGTTGGAAGGGACCTCGGGAGATCATCCAGTCCAACCCCCCTGCTAAAGCAGGTTCTCCTAGACCATGTTACACAGGACTTTGTTCAGGCGAGCTTTGAATATCTCCAGAGAAGGAGACTCCACAACCCCCCTGGGCAGCCTGTTCCAGTGCTCTGTCACCCTCAGGGTAAAGAAGTTCTTCCTCATATTCAGATGGAACTTCCTGTGTTCCAGTTTGTACCCATTGCCCCTTGTCCTGTCGCTGGGCACCACTGAGAAGAGTCTGGCTCCATCCTCGTGACTTCCACCCTTAAGATATTTGTATGTGTTGATGAGGTCCCCTCTCAGTCCTCTCTTCTTCAGGCTGAACAAGCCCAACTCTCTCAGCCTTTCCTCATAGGGGAGATGCTCCAGTCCCTTTATCATCCTAGTTGCTCTCCTCTGGACTCTTTCTAGGAGTTCCTCATCTTTCTTGAACTGGGGAGCCCAGAACTGGACACAGTACTCCAGGTGGGGTCTCACCAGGGCCCAAGATAAGGAATTTTACCCTGTGTGATGAGAGCTGAACCTTTGCCGTGTGGATGCATTACCTTAAGGTGTGCACATCTAAAGCACAGTGTGGTTTTGGTGCGTGTATATGTGAGCTTCCTTCCCTCTGACGCTGTCGAAGTGTCTTCGCTTTTCCGTTGAAAGGTTTATTTATCTTCATTTACAACAAAAAGACACCACATAAAATCCCAAAACAAGACAGAGCAACCCCTTGGTTTGCACAAGGCAGAAATTCTTTGGACATCAGTGAAATTCTTGAACAAACTGGATTACTGGAGAAATCAAAGTAGTGTTTCTTTATCTGCTGAGCTCTTCCCGCCCAGTCCCCTCCACCCTGGCTGACATGTGTTACCACAGGAGGGGGACTGAGCAGGACTAGCACCGATCTGCTCAAGTGCTTTGCCCTGTAAACCGTGCGAGTACATTGTCGCAAACTGCTAGTGCAGTTGAAGTCACAGTAGGAAAAGGCCAGCTACGCCAATACACATTCTAGCTGTGACCATCCCAAAATGGGTGAGGCGTTATAAAGGCACCTTTGTGTGAGGCTGAGAAGCCATCCTTATCAGTGAGGCAGTATGAATTTAACTATTGTATCCTAAGCCTGGTATGGTTATGTCCTCAAAAGTCCTCAAAATGTCCTCGAAAAACATGTGGACAAGTTCTACAGGTCCAGTTCTGCATCCATACCCAAAAGCTTTTCTTTGAAGGAGCAGCTGTGGGAGATTTCCTTCAAGAACGATCTTCTCCAAAAACTGTTTACTGTGCAATGATTTCTTGATTTGTAGAAGTGTGTTCCTTTATGAATCTCTCTTTGTTCCCTAAGGAAGTGTGATTGACATAATGGTAAGGCCTCACTTATTCAGGAAGGCCTCTCCCTCTGATTTCCTGAATTTGTTTTTTGCCAAACTGTCAATTAAAGATATTTTGTAGCCTTAACTTTTAAATTAAAGCAGACATTAAAATAAATAAAGTGAAAATTTATAGGCCATTTTCAGTAGTCTGTAAGGACAACCCATTTAACAACACTTCCTAAAACAGAAAATTTCAGAATTTCAGGAAGTGTATTAATCGACAAGTATGTCTGTGACTCTGTCTAATACCCACATCTTCAAAGACAGCTACAATTAATACCACTGGACATCCAAGCACTTAGTACCTGGATGAACTCAAGAGAATACATGAAAAAAACATACATTCAGGCCAATATATGATGGAGAATCCTCTTAAAAGATCACTTGGCATGGAACTAAACCTGTTAAAGGAAGGATTTACTATACTCCACGGGTGTGCTTTGAAGAAGCTTCCACTGTATTCAATTACTATTGATTCATTAGGTACATGAACTGTACAGCTCTAATTAAAAACCTTTTTCTTCCCTTCTTTGAAACCAGCAGGAAACCTTAAATAGATTTACTCTGAACTGGAAAAAAAAAAAAAAGTGATTAAAAGATTAATTAGAAAAATGCTAACCCAAATTCCCTGGCCTTCTTTGTGTCGATGTCTAAGTAACCATAGTCTCCCTGGCTCTCCCTGAGCTCAGGCAGAGGATGATGTACTCTCCTAAGCTCTTTGATTGCTTGTCTGCAGCAGGAACACGCTTGGCTTGTCCCACAGGCAGGTGGTGCTTGCTCGCACACGCTGTCCTTCCAGTCTCTGGCAGGGAAAGATCCCAGCACTGGGAATCCCAGATGGAAAAGATGGATGCAGAAAAGGAGGAACAGCTTTGCTTGACTAACCACACTGCTGACATGCCAATGCATCAACCCTTTCTGCGGGCAGGGGAAGGGCTGATGAAGCACAGGGCAGGGAATGGGTCTGGCCAGGGTGGGTTCTGCTGTCAGGCTGCATCCCAAGAGCCGGGGAATAACTGGTGGATTGTGCTGAGCTTTCCATCTCACTCCATGGATGAAATCCAGCCTGTACTGGTGACCCAGTGCCCAGCTTGTGTAAAGCCTGAGAGCCTTTTGAACAGCAAAAAAAGTTTGCTCGGGTAAGGTTCTTCACCCTCTAGCCCTTTTGCATGGCATTTAAGAATTTAGATAATCCTCCAGATGTTACAGCGTCAGTCAAGGCTTTGCCAGCTGGACTGAAAAGAAAATACTCCAAAGCTACTCCAGGAGAGGGAAATATGTCTCTCTAGGTAGCTCACTACTTCATGCTTAAAAGCCTGTCACCTGTGCTACTTAGGCTTTGATAGCCACTCATAGAAATAATAATTAGGTGAGGCATTTTAAATACTTTACAGCTCCTGATTGCCCTGCAAGTAGTAGCTAATCTGAGACAGTAAGAGTCACCTCATCCTTCCAATGCCTTCCCGTGCATCAGCGAGGGGTTAGACTTCCTTAGAACACAGAGGCACATCCTAAACATCAGCAGCACTCTCCAAAGCAATAATGCATCTAGGCCTTTATTTCTAGTTTCATGCAGCTACCAGCAGGCCGGGGCCCTGTTCTGTGGTCATTCACCAAGCCACGATTTAAAGAGATCTGTTACCACAGGGATGCGCTGCTTCAACCTGGGCTTCTACAATCTCCCTGCTGTTGCTTTTTCTTGCCAAGATGAAGCAGGATTCCTTCTGGTTCAGGGTGGTGGTGTTTAGGGTAGGCAAAGCCCACATGCCCCATTCAACCCGGTGTGACCGGCGGCTGACAAACCATCAGCCCCTGCCCCAGCAACGCAGCAGCAGGGCTGGGCTCCAGCTCCCACAGCCCTGCCCTGCCCCGCCATTGAAACAGATTTCTGAAAGGTCTGTTAGTATTCAATAGCCACAGGACTCTTGATTACTTACTCAAGGTATTTCTAGGGATTAGAAAATTCCACCTCTGATCTCCTTTAATCAGCCTATAAAATCTTACAGTTTATACATCTGTACACAAATTACTGTAGTCAGTGGATTTCTCTATAAGGATTTGCTAGATTCGGTTGACTTTAGATAACAATTTCCAAGACATGTCTTCAGTTCTGCTTCTTTTTTTTTCAAAGTTTCTTCCTGCTGTGTGATGGAAATAACATATTCATCAATGAGTGAGGATGAGTATCTTCCTAGGCCTGCTACATCCAATCCTGTAATTGTGACAACCTGCAGCTTCATCAAATTCCTCCCATATGGGCTACTTCTGCTCAGCTTCCACCCAGGATCCAGACCAATCTGCAGGTACCTTTACATGTTAATAAACTTTCACCAGCAGCTGCTGCTTTAATGAACAATATGTGCAATTCAGACAAATACTGTTCTACCATCGGGACTGGTTTTTCCACTTAAATGTTTTAGCCTGTCAAGTGAAGAGAAAGAGGAAGCCATTACTTTTGTAATTGTAACAAGAAAAGTGTCAGGAGTCCCATTATTTAAAAAAGAGCTGGGCAGAGTGGAGGGTAATGTATGGTAGAGACCAATCCAGCATGGAATGGACTAAATAATCCACTGAACTCCATTTCATCAGCAATTTACTGACTTTCATTTCATTTACCTGCATCAATAAGCTCAGTTAATAAGGCACAGACCCCTGCCATTCCTCTGAAAGGCTGCAGCACTGCATTATACAGCAATTTTGCTTTCCCAACACTAAAAGAATGCTGTTTTCATCATGTTGAGGATACTTTCAATCTAACTTCAAAAACATATGAGGGCTATAATTTAAACAATGCCACAAACCCTGCTCCCCCTCTCCATCTTCAACAATTCCCTATGCTCACATGTTATTTTCAGAAGCTGGGGAAAGAGGGCACACTTTCCAAAGGAGCTCTAAAGGCCAAGAATTTCATTTTCATATAGGCCATTTTCATAGTCAGAACAGCTTCAATAGGAGCTGGCTAAATCACTGCACAATTGTTTGAAAATTCAGTGCTGGGCTTCTTTCATTGCTTTATGGGGTTATAGAAGAAGTCTTAAAATTATGCATGGTCCACAGGATAAATTTAATCTTAATGAGTTTCATTTCTGCTAATTGCTAGAGCCAAAAGGAAGTCTGTCAAAGGCTAATAATTCCCCAGCATCTTCTGAGACATGAATGTATATTACCAAATAAGATTACGTATTACATTCGTCCTTTAGAGGGCATTATGTGAATAAGGAATATGCTCTGGGTAACACTGAGGGTCAGATCTACTCTGGTGTATATTTCCATATTTGCACTTAAGCCAATGAAAATGCATGAGTTACACTGCATGCAGACATTACTCTTTGCTTGTAAATGTGTATTCTTAAAGCCTGAACTGACCTAAATCTTTTCAAATGGATCTACATGTCTTCTCAATACATTTCACACGTAGCTTACAACCGTTCCTTTCTGGTTTATTCTTGACTATATATCTAACTTGGCTGACAAAGAAATAGAGCCATGCAAAGAGAATGGTTGTTGCTCACTGTCCCACAGCCTTCACTGGTGGGAATTGTTTCAGATCTGACTTCTCTCTTCCTAGGTCTAGTGACATAGTTATATTTAAATAAGGAGTTCAAGACACCAAATGGTTCATCAGCTGTATGTAAACTAATTAATTCTAAGGGTTTTATCAGACTGCCACTCCATAAGAATAAAAAATTATTTTGAAATGCAGGTGGTGTCTGGTTCATTCACAAGAGTTAATGTTATTCGCTAATAATGGGAAAAATTTCAGCAGGTCCATAGCACCTTACTAAATCTTGTACTTAGTCCTTCAGTAGTGGTGACTTTTAGCATGGATTTCCTGAAAGGTTTCCAGGTTGGTGATTATATTGACATGGTTTTGGAAATCAGAATTTTGGAGACAACTGGACTGGATGCAAGGTCCAGCAATGCAAAGGATGGGAAAGCATGAAATGTAAGGTAAAATTTTAAAGTATCAACTAACTTGGATTAGCAAGATGTATGGACACTTAAAGAAGGCAGTCCAAAATATACTGAGATAATGTAAAGCACAAGAGAGGAAATGTCTTCTTTCTTGAACGAAGATAGGAAAGATATGGAAAGCTTATGTAGCAGAAAAGCTTTTTAACAGAAAGACCATAGAATAAAGGAGATGGGATCCCCAAAGGCTCTCCAGCAACCATTCCATCTCAAAGCAAGACCAGACACTGCATGCAATCATTTAAAACAGGCATGGACAAATACTGGGAACACAATTCCAAGAGGAAAATCCAGAATATACTTAATCTTATCTCTCATTAATGTGTTTAATGCTGTGAAAAGAAATGT
This sequence comes from Egretta garzetta, assembly GCF_000687185.1. NCBI lineage: Eukaryota > Metazoa > Chordata > Aves > Pelecaniformes > Ardeidae > Egretta > Egretta garzetta. Next base: position 2,165,959 of record NW_009258952.1, on the reverse strand, counting down.
GTTCTCTGAGGTTATTTGAATGCCTAAAGTTGATCTTAAGCACATGCCAATGGGTTGACAGATGGCATTAAAGATGAGAATAGAGGGGAGTTTCTTCAGAAACTCCCATCTGAATTCCTGTCCCAAATCTGAAAGGTTACATAATTCTGAGCTGTTGGGCTGATGTCACCAAATATGTAAAATTACCCGTAACATTGACTCTTCCCTGTGCAATTATGACTTTCAGTATGACAAAGGGGAATAAAAAAGTTGAACTCCCGTGCATCTTCTCAGTCTCAGAAAAGTCTCCATTGTCATTTGTACCTTGAAATGAAACTGCAGGCAAGTCATTCGCAGCATCAGCAGCTCTATTTCCCCTGATCATTGTAATTGTGCATTGTGCTCAGAAGCATACAAGATTTCTCTTCAGTATATTATTTTCACTGAAAATATTTTCCAGATAAAAAGGACAGATTGCTATGAGAGTAAGTGCCGCTTTTTCTAGCAATAAATGCCTCTAATTTTTGCATCTCTCAGAATTTCCAAGGCTTAGCAGTTTTGACTCTCTGACTTCCCAGCACATTCTGAACAGGTCCTTCATTGATCCCATTTTCTGCAATCCTTAAAAACCAAATATTGCTAGTGAAGATAATTTTAAAATGCAGAGCGTTTCTCTGCAAATCAATCTGATATCTATGGGACAGTGTAAGAACACTCAGAGGTATCCAGATTCCTTCAAACATATTCATTTTCCTAAAACCTCAAAGAGCATCACAAGAAATAATGTAGCAAACAGTTCCTAGTAACACAGTAAACAGTTCTCTACCTCTTCTGAGAATGCAGTTGATAAACTAGGAACTATAAAATAAATATTTATAGGGTTAAACGATGA
>NW_009258952.1:2164160-2165046 GCF_000687185.1 Egretta garzetta | reverse complement strand
AGGCAAATTTCATACTCTACATGATCTAGGGAAAGTGAATTCAAAATTCAAGTTTGATTATATGTATGTATCTATCTATCTGTGTGTTTGTGTGTGCGAGGCCAGCTATGCCTCTCTCATTTACTCCACATCTGATTTTTCCTTTCTGAGACTCTATTTACCATTACACACAACGGTTGAACTGTACTTTGAGATCCCTGAGAAATGCTATCTATTGCTACCTAGTTATCTGTATGCCAGTTAAATGTTAGAACTTGCAAGTCGCTATCCTTTTGGCTAAGCACGTGTGTGTTTCCTCAGGTTGCGTCTGTGCATTTTTGAGTAACATAAAAGGGAAACTAGGGCAGGCTGATGGATGTTTCACTATGAGCATATGCAAACCTCTCCTAGAACACAGACAAGGTAGAACCTTTTTGGCTGGGATTTTTGTCCTTTCTCTTTATTATAAACTTAGCTGAAGTATGTCAAAGTATGTCCTGAGAGCAGATATAGACTACTCAACATCAGAAAGAAGGCAGGTCTGAGTGTGCAGAAATGGCGAGTCTGGTTTTGATAACGGAGCTAAGTGCAGGCAGTGCAGCGTGCACATTCTGGGAGAGAAAACAGACACATCCACCACATGAGAGAGCTGCCTAAACCTCGCCACAAGCAGCTGAAGCAATAGTCCACCTGCCTGATCAAACTGTATGTCAGGACAAACATTTAGACAATTTGTCTGACTTGACACAGTACAAACTTAGCAAGCAACAGGCATCAGATTTTTCTAAATGATAAATCTTGGTTGCACCACACTCTTGTGCGAGAACTTATTTACCTAGAAGAAGAAACTAAGTGCAGAGGTGGAAGACACTTTTGGCGGTTACCTCTGTTTACAAAAAGCAGGAAT
>NW_009258952.1:2139927-2164149 GCF_000687185.1 Egretta garzetta | reverse complement strand
CTTTTCAAGAACCCAGATTTTTTGCTTATAAATAATATTTGCAGTTGCCTTTGGTCTTTGACAAAATGTCAGGGACAGCAAATATGTTTCCAGCTTCACTAGCCAATCCATACTGACAAAGGACAGCACATCTGTATTACTCCTGTTCAGCCTTCCAGCCACCGGTAAACTTCTGTCTCCTCAGTTTGTAGCAGAACATAATTGCAATAGCAGGAGGTATATGTGACAGAGTAGTCAAAGAAAAATGAAAAGTATGTGAAAACAAGGTTAAGTGTAACAGTTAAACACATACTTTACTCAATGCATATAAGGAAACTGCTTTGAGATCTGCTAAAGATCTAAAAATCTTTAACTCCACTTTATACTAAATAGCAGAGTACATGAAAACCAGTTTTTATCTGTGATCTTACCTTCTTTTTGTCTTGAAGCAAGTTGACATTTAATCCCTCTCTGACTCCTTTTTCTCAGACATTGTTGATGGGGTTGCAGTTATGGGAAAGCCAACACAAATGTGAATTTTACCTCACCTTTGTTGAAGTGCCACCAAATGACTCCATCTTAATGTCCACAGTCCCGACCCAGTAATTAGTAAAGCTCCCTCTCCACTGAAATTGCTTTTTAGTAGCAATCTTATAATTCCTGAGGAAAATAGGTTATGAGAAAGCTGAAATCTATGGTGAGAAGAAGTATCTGAGACCTGGCTGTATTAGGGGATCAGTAATGGTGTCTTGATTTAAACCCAGTGCTGCAAGAGAACTGTGCATGTGTTCCCAGTAACTGATGCTCTTGATGCAGCAAGTTTTGCCTTCTGGGAAACTGGAAGACATCAAGTCTGTATTTGTATTTGCCACTCTGGAGATGCTTGGCAAGGCAGCTTCATGCCTCGCCACTATTTCAGATGCAGACCAGGTTCACTTTAAATTTAATTAGGATTCTGGTAACATTAAACGGCTGCCACAGGCAGTGATTAGAGAGCGGTGCAGAATCGGCCTTTGTGAGTGTCTCTCTCTAATTGTGATTAGAAAGGGATGACTGTATTCCTAAATGAATGCTCCAGAAACCAAAGTTAGACAAGGCAAGTCCGTCCTCTGGTTTCATAGCAGCCACAAGCAGTTAACTGAATACCTAGCAGCACTCCTGATGGCAATAGTCCCAGCACAGAACAGCCTGACTGGCTCAAGGCTCTGTTTCCAGTTAAAATTCAGGAATATGCATAAAACCCATGAAGCCGTCTCCTTTAACAATCTACAAGGTGACACCAGCCTGAGTATTTGTAATAGAGTCCATCCAGCCCCTCTCATCAGACAGGGTGGGTGTGCTATGCATGGAGAAAAAGAGGGCTTCCAATGTCCAAAGAAGGACTAATTTCTAGGCAGAAAGAGGTCAGGGAAGCCTGGGTTGGATTTCAGTTAGAGTACAAAAGAAAACATTCTGTATAGTACCATCCATCGCTGTCATCAGGGCCATAAGTAATAACGCTTGTGTTTTCACTGCCTGGCTCCAGGTTCAGGGCATGTGCAGGGAATTCCTCTTTCTCCTTCTCTCTCCTAGCAGAACATCTGATACTAGCACGTGAAGCTTATTCTTCTCATGAATCCTTATCAGAGATGCTCTCCTTGCCAAACCCAGGGGAAATCCAAGTGCAGTTCAATTAGTGAAAACAAATGGGGTCACCTATCACCCGCAACCTGATGGGATTGCCTGACAGAGCATTGCATTGGAAACATCTGTGTACCCCAAAGCATCACACAGTTAAGATTTTCGCGAGGGCTGTTTAATACTTGCTCCCAAGTAGCTCACAGATGGTTGTCAGGATCTTCTTTATTAATGAATTCAGACTTCACAACAACTTGTCTTGACAAAAGGATAACATTTAAAGATTCAAAGACAGTAAGTAGCAAAAGAGGTTGTCTGAAATAATTTAGATGAATGATGTTCTTTAATTAATTTCAAGGTCTATTGAGCATAGGCCTGTTAAATATAAAACTTGTGCATAAGAGTATAAACCTTTTAAAAAAATCTACTCGGGCAATGCCAAGAGTCTCATATAAACTTAATTGTGAAAGTAAATAATATCAAAGTTAGGACCTTGGTGCTGTTCCTCACTGACATCCACTTTCAGTTTTGCTGTATTTTATGATTGGGAATTCAAGAACAAAAATTCTGAGGACTTCCCTGAGAACAGAGTAGAATTTAAGTTTCCAGCTATAGCTATGACCTTCATTATTTTCAGTGGCATAAACCAATACTCATACTTTGTTTCACTGTAGTTTTCAGGTTTCAACACACGGTCTTTTTTTCAAAGCTTCCCTCACATTACGAAGAGAGGATTGTGACCAACCATCGGCTCAGAGGATGAAACAGTCTCCATGAGAACGATGAGGAGCACCGCCCAGCACGTGGTTCAGCACCACTGATGTTCACTGAGCTGCAACACTGTATGAGGGAGAAGAATCTCCTCATAACCACTTTCTGTAAAAAGATCCTCAGAAATATGGACCTCTGAAATGTCCAATATAACAAAGTCAAATGAAGTCTTAAATGCACTGGGTAAAAGCTGCCGATATCCACATTTTAAGAGAGGGAAGTTGTTAACAAGAGGTAGAGCATTTGAAAGAACATGGATGGACTTTGCTAGCTGGACAAGACACAGTCTAATGAAGAGAGATCCAAGGCTTTTGTAGTTGAAAAGCTTAGACAGTTATAACACAATAACCTTGACTTGTTTAGTTGACTTCTTCATATACCAGTAAGAGCAGGCGGTTGCAGCTGTAGAAATAAGGGCCAGACCATTACAGCCTCCCTACCTCCTTCAGCCTTTACTCTGAGCAGAGAAAGGACTCATTCTTCCTAATGAATTGTTGGAAAATTTTCCAAAGCAGCCAAAAAGAGACCAAAAGCATCTGTAAATCATCTCTCTCGTCCTCAGGATAATCTGGTTGCACTGAAGACAGAGGAACTATGGTCTCCACCTGTTCCCCAAGCTACCCAGGGAGAGACAGTGTGGCCAGAGCAGCATGCTAACAAAAACTAAATGAGTAAAGAAGAATTTGCTCAAGAATTTGCCTGGATTGGTAAAACCAGTGGGAAATGTTGCTTCAGAGAGATATTCTGACAAGGAAAACTACTTATGCAAAAGTGTCAGAATTTCTGAGGGGAAATGTCATTTTCTGCTAGGAGAAAGAGATGCAATTTTCTGTCAGGAAAATAAAAATGATAGTTTTGAGATTGCCCACCTGGAAGGACCCTATTCATTAAATTCACTACTCGCAGGAAGATAGTAAATAGGTAAGATCAATCCCTCAGGAAGCTGCTACCTGCTGCCTATGTTGTTGTCTCCCACACAGATACTGATTAAGGCCCTAGGTTTTCTTTCATGTTTTTCCACTTTCCCAATGTTTTCTTTTAGATTATTATTATTTTTGTTTCAGATAAAAATTTTCTAGATGCACAGGTAACATTTCATAAAATCTTAAAATCCATGCTGACTCACTACAACAACTTGCAGAACAGCTTTAGGAAAGGAGCTACTATTACAGAAAGCATGGCAAATTAATTTTTACTGAACATGTTACAGGGTCTGCTTGAAAGCCCGTAGATACTGGGCAATACACAAACCACATTATTTCCACCCACCTGGATTTGCACCAATGTGAAAGGTTAATTTTCATGTAAATTGCATGGGAAATGGAATGCCACCCCTGGAGCCAAGGAGGAGATAAGTAAAAGAAAATGCACTGAATGGTATCATCTGAGATAAAATAAAGGGGAGAAATGAAGGAGGATGATGTAGTTGATAAAAATACCCCAGAGATCATTATTGATCTTTGCATAATTTCTTTTCTACACAAACATCAAGGTCCAGATTCTGATCCCCATAATTTACCTTCTTCCAAGAGCAATGCCTAATTCCCTGAGCATTTATTTTTCTTCCCTTGGACATATTTGCCCATAACTTACAAAAGCGTAGTAGAATGTAGCACATTTTCTGTGTCTTCTTCTATAGCAAAATGATGACATGATTGTTATAAGGAAAACTACGCTGTCCATGACCTCAAATACTTAGCCTTTGAAATTAAATTCAAAGAAGAGGAAAGTAGGTTTTGATATTTATCCTTTTTAACTCTGTACATCCAGGACTTAAATGAATCCCAGCAGAGTCTGCCAGAAGATGTCATGCCTTCAATTTCAGACAGAAAATCTGTACCTCCAAGGTGATAAAACTTGGTGTTCTGAACCTAGAAAGAAATAATTATAATGAGAGTCTCAGACACTCGTGCATTTGCAACGAAAGCTACTTCTGCAGAAAGAATTGAGACAAATGGCAAAGTGAGAGCTGTGCATGGCAAAAGGAGGAACTGGGAGTAAGGGAATTAAGAAGTAGCAAATAGCAAACATCTGCAAGAAAACTGCTGATTTGTGGCTGAACAACCTCTCTTACTAAGCCAGATGGTTTATTAGCAAAAAGCACAGGCAGATACCAAAGCAGCTTTAACTCTGCAGTGACCAACGCCTGTACCTAGTGCTTCCAGGAGCATTACAGACAGGGCACTCCAGAGCTGTGTCATGTAGTTTAATGTTAAGGCTGGCAGTACTGGATCATGGGTCTCCACTGCAAATTCTAGACTGTAAATAGCCTTGACACACATGGAGGCTGGGAAATGAGGCAGCAGATTATTTTTAAAGGAATGGTAAATCTGTTGCTTTGTAGCAGCATCTTGCTGCCCTTTGCCACCCCTTTTATGACCTCTTCCCACCACCCATAACAGTCCAGGGCAAAATTGGTTTTGCACAATGTCCAACTTGTTTCTTTTTCATTTCTCAAGGCACCAGATACTCTCTTTTTCTCTGTGCCTTTACCTTTCTCTGTGACCGTGATATCAGCTATGAGGAATCCTCTGTTATTCTTGTGCCCAAAGACAGAGAATTCTTTTTAGCTTTGTAGATATACTCCATGCTGTGGCCAAATTTCCGGTTGCTCTTTGCTCTCACTTTAGTCTCAACCATGGGTGAATGAGCATGTTTGAAAATCAAGCCCACCTAGGCTCATACAAATGTTCTGTGACAATATTTGGGCATCGGCCTTTCAGCGAGTGTTGGGTGGGCAGAGAGATTACTGCCCTTTTTCACCTCAAGAACATCAGCATTGTAGATTGCCTGTGAAAGGAGGCCTCTGAGAACACCTGCGGTTTGTATTTCCACGACTCAGTTGATACTTCACGCCACTGTCACTAAATATTTTCTTAATATCACACATAGCTGAGCCCAGGGCAGATATTTTTGTTTGTCTTTTCCAGGCTTTCTTCCCCAGCAGGCTGCCTCTTCTGTCTGCCCAGCCATCTCTGTCCTTTTACTTCTTGGCCATGGCCAGCTTTTAGGAGATCTCCACTTTCCCCTTCTCCCAGAGGTCTTTTTTCACTCCAGGCTAGAGCCTGCCTTGCCCTGGCCGGAGGGGCTAGTTCAGTGGGCAGTGCTCCCCAGGGGACAGATCAAAGAGGCACTCAGTTCCACTGGAGGTACTGTGAGCATTCATATAGATTTCCTAATCTCTCACTGCAGCTTTCCTCATGTCCCAAAAACATGGTGAGCGTCCTCCTTGTGAGGAGAAGAAATCTGTGTTTGTATTTTCCCAAGATCATATTCAAAAGAAAAGGAAAAGAGCTCTGGAGTGAGGGACAAAGGCAGTGATCTGTAATTACAACCCTTTACCCAGGATGATGGGGTACGTAGTATCCATCAAAGACAAGTAAGTGCTTAGTAGATACTGAGTCAGGTTTATAATTTCCCACCAGCTGGCAAGGACACCCTCCCAGTGGCTGAATATGGCTTTCTCTCATGCTGATAGCTTTGTGCTTAAGGCTAGTATTATATCTAAAAGTATACTTAATGTTATATCAATATAATGCAGTTCCTTCACCGTGCTGGAGGCATCTGTCTGGACTATAAATGGCTCGGAAAATCTGGCACCATCAGCAGTGGTGATGTTCTCTTTCTTTATTCTGGAAGCGGTGATACCACTTCCAAGAACCTAGATGCGAACAGCCCAATACAGCTAGCCAAACACACACAAAAAAGCATACATCTATCTTCTTTCTCCATTTGTGATCATCTGTCTGCATTGCATCTGGACAGTATTCCATCATGTGTTTTATCTGACTCTTGCCTAGAAGCCTGAAGGATAAAACTCACTTGTAGTCTGCACACACTACCCAAGGATCGCTCTCAATCTTTCTCCTTAATCAAATTCTAAATTCAGAAATAAAAATCCTGATCACGTGTAGCTGGTCTTCCCATTTTTCACTGATAATCACAGTGTCATTTGAATATGTCTTTATATGTTCCTGATGGGCCCGGAGAAACTGAATGCTGAAAAACAACTATATCGGCTGACCAGGTGACATTATTCTGAACTCCAGCTCTGGAAGGGTCAGATTCCCTGCTGCCCCACCTTCACCCTTCAGAGGGAGGTCCCTTGGTTAAAAACATTGAGGACAGAGACACGGCAAATGAGCAAATTTAGCACTTCATCAAATATGCCTTAGATTAGGATTCATATTTACCTACCAGAAAGCCATCTGGGTTAGGACATCACTACCTGCCTTTCCCTCAGGATATGGGATTCCTTTGTCATTTCCTATTTTTACATCTCACTCAGCTCTTGTTTTTGACCAGCAGCTTCTCTGGGGTTTGACCTTAATTCAAGGACTTTTTTTTTTATGGAAGTGTCTAAATGTGATAACAGATGCGTTTGCTTCATCCGTAAGAGAGCACATCCCTTAATTTCTGTACCACATAATCTAAAGGTTTACAGTGTTGTACTGCCCTTTGATTTCCTATTTGCACTTTCTCTGATAACTCATGTGATTAGGCTCAACTTGGGTTTACAAAGATAAGGTGCTACTTAAAAGCCTTGCTTTTCCTCCCTCCTCAGGCAAAACTATTTCTTGCACTTGTTGCTCAGCCAGTCTCTATTCCAAAGTATTTCACATGGATCCTTCCATTTCACAAACAGCTTGTACTCCAAACCTGCCTGAGATCTTTGACCTTTGTTGGAATTCCGTCCCCTTTTCTTTGACTGTACCCTCAAGATATAGTCCCCGTTCAGCAAGGCCACCTGGAAATTTCTCTTCTTCCTCCTCACCCTAGTCTTAAAACCCAAATATTCTTGTCAGCTGAAGGCGCTACAACCTTGCTGCTGCTTCCTAGGCAAAGAGAAGGGTGTCCAAAAATGGCCCAGTGGTTGTGGTCTAATTAAGAAGTGCTCTATCGTGTCCTCTGATATCTGACTAAAACACTCTACCCACTCATCAGTTGTGCATGATAGGTTGACATCCTTGGCACACAAAGAGCCGGATGCTCTTTAGAATAGCATACAACTCTTTTATTAGGCATGATACACAGTTAGTGCATCAATCAGTAAACATTTCTTTGTGCAATCAAACTCAGGAAATAGCTTAGTTTTGCTATTCATATTTTGGGATAGCACACAGCATAATTCATCAGCACCTGCATTCACGGTCATATATCTGACAACTGATTTGCAGCTCTGAACCCTTCAATTCGCACCTAAAGATAATCACCAGTAGCTGTCTTGTTACTGTTCCCCTGGCACCTCGAGGATGTTTATTCATGGGCCTCCGCCTGTCTTCCTGTTGCTTTGGCCCTGCTCTCAAGGTAGTAGATCTGAGCCTGTGTCATCAACTGTATTTCTTATTGTCATTATAGAATAATCATTTGTGTTTCCATCCATTTTCACTGAGCCTTGATCAAAACTAAAGTCACTGTCTAGAGCTGTCGTAGCTTTCATGCACCAGCTTTTTGCCATTGTGGAGACAAACAATAAAAAGCCATCACACTGCTGTGGAAGAGCATCTCTCTGGGACCCTATTTTTGTGCCCTGCATCATGACTATGATATTTTAACCACATCTGTGTAACGTTGGCTCTTTGGCCCTCTATTTCTCCGGTCCTCACCTATGCTTGCACTCTTCCAACATACTCTCCATTAGTTTCATGCCACAATCTGTTTCACAGTTTCTCACTTCTGCTTCACTGCAGTCAGAAGCTGAAGTTGCTAATCCTCTCCTGCTCCTTGCTCTTACAGTCAGCATCAGGGAGCAGAGCCAGGAGAGTCATTTCTCCTTAAAATGCCATTACTACTGTGCCATTACTACTGTGAGGTTTTTCATTCCATCATTTTTAGAAATATAGGACACCTGATGCAGCACTGGAGCTGGCCACAGTAGAAGCACCTTAAGTGTTGAGATGCCAGGGAGACTGATGCAATCCTCCAATCATACATTAAGGTTCACGTTGCATCTTTAACCTTTGGCTCTCTTGTAGGAACAAGGAAAGAAAGAAGAAGGACACAATTCATTTATGCATCTTTATATGTAATTTTCTTAGGAGATGGGACAATGAAAAAATACAAAGACAGCCCAAGAAACTACAGTCTTATGTCTGCTTAATCAACACAGCATAGAGATTTCATATAGAGAGAGAACATATAGTTATTTCCTGTATTTTAACCAGTAAACCAGATGTAAATTAATCTATTTAGAACCAATGTGCGAAGTATTTCATAATTCTACAAAATTAATTACAAGTCTGTGTATCACAGCAAGGATAAATTCAATTGACTGAGAAACCAACCATGATACAAGAAGGTCTTACACCAAGTAGTGAGTACCTAAGTATACAGAATTAGGTATAGCTTGATCAATAATATCTTTATCAGCAGTACCCATTAGAATACAGAGTTGAGATCCTGCCAGGTATATAATGTACATGTCTGGGGACTTGATTTGGCTGTGTATAGTAGCTGAAAAATATGTTCAGCAAACTGTCCTTCACACATACCTCTACTGCCCTTCAACTGCACAGTACAGCGATAAAGACTACTGATAGAAGGAAATTTAACCATATATAACATTTATATTATAAGGTATAGTGAGACTCTAATTGTAACTCTTCACTAGGATGCTAATGTCCCTAATACATTCACTGTACACTGTGCAAAAGAATACAGTGAAAAATGCCATTCATGTTCAGACAGGTGGAAATTGGCCCCTTGCAAATATTAGCTGAACTCTTTAAATATGAAGACCCACTTTTGTTGTATTTCCCTTTGCTAACAAGCAACATTTTATTAGCTAACAAAGGCAAATTTAGCAAAACTCAGAGTACCTGATGATCAAACCCACTAGCCTAACATTTCAGCTGCTATCCTCTATAACAGAGCAACCTCTGTTGACAATTTGAGCACAAGTGCAGAAGATTTTTTTGCAACAGCAGTCTCCATCTGCAAGAACCTTTTTTTTGGTAGCAAGCAGAAGTTAGACAGGCATTGAGGGAACTTCGCAAAGGATCAGCTTCAGATGAAAAATGGTTTTGCTTTTTAAACAATCTCAGAGTAAAAAGCCAAAGCCTCAAAGACTGGAGCCCAGAACAGATTCCACAGAAGAAATAACGGCATAACTGTGTCTTTAAATTTGATGACACCTGTAAGCAAATCGCATCACTTTTTGCTTTCACAGATAAGCAAAATCAGCCAATCCTTCTGAAAATATCACTTGATTCTGAAAGTACCTGGACAACTCTCACTTGTACTGAGCCAGGGAAAAGCCAAGTTCCTACAAGGCTTTGTCAGTGAACAAGTGGGAGATTTGTCCTTTAGACTGATAAAGCCAACAAAACTGACAACCTCTCTACCCCTAGACAACAAACGGAAGTGCCACAACCTGTTTTAGATGGAAACTGTAGGCATATTTAATATTCCTATAAAATACTATAGGCTTTGACCTATCTTTTTTTTTAGAAGCACATGATGAAGAAATGTGGTCATTAGCATTGCTGAAACTTTGAAGCAATAGAAGAGGTCAGGAAGTCACTGCCCATTTTTTCTTTAAATTCTTTCTTTCTTCAAGACTCTTAATGGGAAATGCAGTCATATCACCAGGTTCAAAGGACACCTTGCTATACCTTTCAACAAGTTTGCTTTTCCGGGAGACATCTTTCCATTTTTGTAATGGCCTGCAGCATTGTGTGAGGCCAAAATGGCAGATGGTTTCACAGTTATATTACTCTGGTGTTCCAAAAAATCACAAAACCTGCTTTGCTTTAAGCAAGATTTTTATATTCTTTGCTCATAATAGCTATCTTGGGCTAGCTTTGCCTTACTATTCAAATTTCCTTCCTTTTCTTGTTACACTGCCAGTGTGAGAGTCTGAGAGTGGCTGGCAGTGAGCGGACTTCATGAGGCATGTCTTTGCACCTGTACCCAGGGCAGCACACAGCCGATCCCACATGGTGCATGGTGAAAACAAAATTTTGTCTTGCTCAATTTCACATGCATTTTGAAAGACTGTTCTCATTCCTAGTTTAGGAAAGAAATACGCTTGATGGTCAGGTCCTTAGCGTTTTAAAATTTCCCGTGATCTAAATGTTGCTCTTGCAACAATTTGTCAAAGATAGATTGCCACTTGGAATGATTTTATCTATCAGAAAACAACTAGAGGTAAGAGGTAAAATAACTCTTAAGTTAATTATTTATACCTAAAGCAAAAGCAAAGACATTAAGAATGTATTGTTTTAAAAAGAAGTAACAATGCTTGTGTGTTTAAGACAAAGAAATGGCACATCAGGGATCCTGCCTTCTCACCTGGGTTTGTAGTGACTCTTTCAAGTGCGGTTTTAACCAGGCTGCTTGTGCACTGCACTGTGGACTTGCTCCCTGCAGGGGCATTGGCCACCCTCAGCAGTTCACCTGTTCCACATAAAGTGTGATGACAGCTAAGACTTGGTATTTGTGAAGATTGGCAAGGGCTACTAAACCCTAGCCAGGAGGCAAAGCTGAGTGACTTCCAAATTCTACTGCTCCTCAGGGAATGCCAAGTATCTGAAGTGCTATGAGGAGATGGATCCTTTCATTCAGGGTTCTCAAGTCTGCAGGTAGTTTTGCTCCAAGATCAAGACAAAAGTCACCATTTACAGATTTAATGTTAAAGAGCCATTAAATAAAATGCACAAATTATCAATGGATTTAGCACTGGAGCTCCTGTTTGCTTTTAACCAGGCAAATGTCCGAACTATGGCCAGAGAACCCAAGATCTTCTGGAAACTCAGAAACAGCCCAGCAGTTTTATGAGGACCACCAAGAACTCTGGGTGTAGGTGCTGAGTATCCCTTTAGGCCTTCAATTATGTTTACGAACCATGTTCTGACTTGTTGAGGAAACTAAGGAAAAAAGAATAAAAGCAAGGCCCATAAAGGTTCTTGAAAGCTTAAGTTCCCTCATTTCTAAAATGGGTCTAGTGATCTATACTAGGTATTTATGTGTTGCTGTGTCAGTGCTAACTGTATTATTTTCCTGCTCATGCCACTTAGAGATGTGCTGTGTTATGCAGTGCATTGCCTGTTTTGATATATTGCTCTATAGAAACTGAGTCATTAGATAATCATATGTGCAGACATCCAGAAACACTCTTGAAAGGATTTTGGCTCTTTGATTCCTTCAAATATTCCCTTCAAATGAAAATTACAATTTTTCCACTCCACTCATCCGGTGCTCTAAATGTTAAGTTATATATAATGTTTCCCACAGGGGATGAGGCATTAGCTGGTAATTCACAGGCTCCTAAAGCTGTTTCTGAGACATGCTGATGGTAAAGTGGAGCTTCCTTGTCTCAATCTCATTATATATAGGTGCACTTACATACATGCAAGAGAAACAGCCCTACAGACTCCAGGCTCAGTGCAGCAGGAGGGGGAGTAGGTGCTCCAGGCTCCGGAGCAGAGATTCCCCTGCAGCCTGTAGAGGAGACCATAGTGAAGCAGGTTGTCCCCCTGCAGCCCACAGAGGACGATGGTGGAGCAGATATCCACACTTGCAGCCTATGGAGGACCCCACAGGTTATCCCTCCCCTTTCTTTAGCTTCATTCATTTTTCCCTGGCTAACAGCCATATGTGGGTAACTATAAGCTACCAAATCTCTGCCTCTACACACCACCATACATTTTCAGTGAGATCCTGGCTAATAACAGTGAAGCTAAGGAGGATTCAAAGTAGGTTTGCCTTTGGCTTCGCTGTCTCAAGCAACAGTTTTCTCCGAATTCCAGCAGATACTAGTAGCTATGGCAGCCTACATAGATACCGATGTAATGTAGCATGACATAAAGTCAGCACCTTGCTGCTCCACTGTACTTGTCTGGTTGTTTGGGTTTTTTACTCTGGCAGAGGGGTGATTAAAACCCCCTTCAGCTTTTGCCTTGTAGAGAACATCTTTTCCCACCAGTACCACTAGCATAGGTGTGACATCCCAAACTCTGCTCTCTTGATTTCCATTTCTGAAACTAACTCCCCCAGGAGTTTCCATCTGCCTTAGGAAGTTTGTGGCATGGAGGCATTTTTCTATTACTGTTCAGTCAGTCAGCCAAAATGTTTACGAACATTGTGATCTTACAGAAATGATGGATCCTGAAGTAATGGGGTATACTGCAAAGCAGAATCAGATTTCACTCTTTATACCAAAAATGCCTAAGTCTCAGCTCTGACCTAGCAGTTTGCATGACCCCATCTGCAATGAAGTCAACAACTGGAAAAGTGGAAGGGCTCTGACTGTGTTCTCCCCACCCTCATGTTAGCTGCCAGCATGCAGATGCAGCTCCCAGATTTCAACCAAGTCATTGCAAGACAGAGTTCTGCCAGTTCCCAAAGGAAAATTACTACTAATTCTGCTGGTCTGCATTATCAGCATCAGAAAACATTTGTATCAGAACAAGTTTAAGTCCAAAGATTAAATAAAAGATTAGGCTCTGTACATAATAAATAGGTCCAACAAGCATCAGTACAACTGTTTCGCAAAGCCCAAGATCACATTTAGACAACATCAGCCAGTCAGTAGTTGATGTGCGGTAATTTTCTATCCAAAGCAAGTTTACTGCCCACTTGCTCTTCTTTTCAGGCACAGAAAGCTTCTGTGATGCTAAAGGAAGGCATCCACCCAGACCAGTAAACCCAGCCTGCTGGAAATGTGCTCCTGAACAAATGACCACCAGCTGGCACTCATGGGACTGCAGCAGCAGCATACCCTGTACTGCAGATCTGATGGGCCCCAGGATGTCCCCGAGACACTTATCCTCAGACACAGATGCTTTTTGAGGGAGTTGTTCAGCTTTGAGAATCTTTTCAGCCTCAATCTCCTCTTAAGAGCTGCTAGCCAGCAAGCAATGAAAAAATAAATGTTTCAGTAAGCTAAGTCACACATACAGACTCATCAGTCTGTAAATAGAAGACATCCACCCAAAGTGACTGGTGATATATCTCTGACTCCCTCCGATAGTATTACCCAGGCAGCCACACTTCTTCATAGCTTTGTTTCTAGGAAATACTTCACGGCATTATAGGAATTTTCAGCTTTAATGATATAATTTAATTCTCCCACATTCACTGCTGGGAAAGAAATACAGGTATATCACATTCTTACGGGCATTCTTACAGGTACAAAGGTCTGTATAATTTCTGTATTCATAAATTATTAATTAATATTAAGGTTTTTACATATTTAGGTACACTCTGGACTGCTCAGATTTCTAGCACTAATAGTAAGTCACACTTCAGCACCAAAAATTACCATGTAATTTACGAAAAAACATGCTCAGTTTTAACTTAACCATCTTTTTAGCACCAATATTAGTGTTTGCCACATGTTTCTAGTTTTCAGATGAAGAAATCTGCAGGAATCTGTGCAAAATCCAGAGATTTCATCAAATTGCTAAAATACTCCAACTTTATCAACACAACCTTTCAGCTGCCTATAGGATCATCAAAAGGGTGTGGTTAATCAGAGCAAGGCTGCAGAATATTCAGATTTGTGAAGAGTTATAAAATGTTGATTTTTCATCCTAATTCAGGGTAGGGCCAAATTTCTGAAATTTCAGCATCTCCTATAGGGCAGGATTTCAGTGCTTTGACCATTCTACTGACTCAACATTTCTTAGAAACTACAGTCTGACGTACAGTTCCTTCACTGTGCTACAGTGTGCATGGGGTCTAAAGGGTGTAAGCATTTTAAAAGTATTAGGGAAATGCCATTGCTCCTATAAGATATATTTAGAATGTTCCCCGTCAAAATTAACAAGTATTTCTACAAACAGCTTTGTGACATGGTGTATTAGAGGCTAGAAACAATGACTTCTACCCGAGAATTGTAGTAACAGATTAGTACAAAATCATAGCATAAGCCCTAGGATAAAATCTTGTAGGGAGGTTCATCATTGTGGTACTGCAATTCATCTTCGTGTAGTGCCCCTTTCTGTCATACTGGTTCAATAAAGCATTTAATCATGGGGGCACATATGTGAATTCTGTTCAAAATCAAGCATAAGCTTAAACCATTTAGGATCCCAAAAGGCCTGAATTCAGAAAAAAAAAAAAAAACCAAAAAAAAAACCCCAAAAAAACACGTTGCCAGGACCTCAGCAGAAATGGCTATGAATCCTACTTCTGGGCAATGTCCCTGGCGTTGACAGGCTAAATTCCCCACTTCACGAAATATGGCAGTGGAGGGGGGTCTGTCCTTCGAACAGACACATTATAAAAAACTGTGCAGATGGAAACTGATAGTGCTTACCTGCTACCTTTCCATCACACCCCACCATGTATAAGCAGGTATGTGACCAGGGAGACAATACAATGAAGAAACTAATTACAAACTGATTACACATAGCACCAGTTTCATGCCTTCTCACCAAATCACCGGGAGACTTGGAATGGCAAGGTTAGGTTAATGGTTGGGCTTGATGATCTTAAAGGTCTTTTCCAACCTAAACGATTCTATGATTCTATGACTTGGACGCACATCAGCAGAGCTCAGCTCCTGCACACTTGCTTTTCTGGTAACAGCTACCCTGATGCTACATTACACTAGGAACACTTTTTCTTCTCTTGCATGCTCTCTTTTTGGTTTTTAGTTTAAAAAGAGTGCAGAAGCACTTGAAGCTGACCTAAAAAGGTGGGGTTAATGAAAATCATGCAGATGGTGAATGTCAGAAGAATGGGTCGAGGATTTGCATGCATCATAGTGGAGCCACTGCATATATTTCCATAACAGTAAGTGATGAATAATAAAACATACAAGTTTTATGTTTTTACCATGTCATCATCTCTGATTTAATATTCTTTTTGGTGCATTTTTTTTCCTCCCTGTCCACAGTGCTCCTTCCTTCATTATTTAGTTCAAATGATGAGTCTTTCTCCACCTTTGGGAGTTTTATTTATACTTTTTTCCCTTCCTGATGCAAAATAGAAATATGCATCCCAGAGGTGATTAGAGTAATTCATATGTAAAGCAAATGGAGTAATATCTGGGGAGGACCACTAAGAGCATATCACTGCACAAGAACCTCTCGTTTACACCTTTTTTTCCATCATTGTGTCCTAAAAAAAAGAAAACTCACACGTGTCAAAATAGATGACAAAAAAAATTGATGGTGCTATTTGGTCAATGTCTTGGAAAGTTGTTCTCTTTAGGGAGAGGTGGTAATTTATGTTTTACTGTTTACCAGGCAGATGGGCAGTCCTCGGGAAAACCGGATCCTGTAGCTGCTGAGTGCTAGCAGAAGTGATATTGAGCCTGATCCTTCCACACAGAACCCAGAGGGAACGTTTATATTTCATTTCAAAGCAAGCACCACCCAGGTTTATACTGGAGGTTATTATCTCTGTTTTACAAATGAAGACCAGTGTAAGAAAGCCTCAGAATAGGACATGGTTGGCTGGCTGTCTTTTGGGCCAAATTTTACATTCTCCCATTAACCACTGCATGCAAAGTGGCAATTGAGGGGGAGCTGAACTGCACTTAGTTGTCACCTAACCAGAGAGGCATCCAAATGTCCTTTGGCAAGTAATTTCATCTTTTCAGTTTGTGGAGCCCAAGACATTTTTCAGTAAACATTGTAAACATGGCTGAGTGATTCTTGTACGGCCACTGTCAACTTGCTTTATTTTAAGACCCTGAGAATAATGCAGGGATTCCCCAGCGTCTGCGGAGCAAAGCTGGAAAATGTCAGCATTGGGTGCTTAATTTTCTAACTGAAAAATTCTCTTGTTGCCTGACTGTCCCTGGCTAGGATCACCTAAGTGTCAATAATATTGAATTATTTAATACCCAACCTTTACACCTGCTTATCTCTTAGCAGGAGTCAGAGACTCAGTGCTCCTCCATCAGCTCCGTCTATGGAGCTCTTTCCAATACATTTTCTTCAGAGTTTACGTACTGGAGCAGTTCTGAGCAGATCAAGGTAAACAACCAAATATTTTGCGTTAGACCAAAGCTATTTAAACATAGCCTTACTGGAAGATTTTTAATGTCCTTCAGATGCCACCTTAGTCTTTGGTAACTTATTCGTTTGTTTTACTCTAAATACATTAAGATACTAATGTTGTGAACTGACGAACACGCTGTACTTGCCAAATGTGACTAATTTACTTTAAATTAATTTTAAGCCTATAGTTTTGACAGCCTTCAACAAAGGCTTAAACAATTATGACAGCTGCCAATTATAACAATAGCTGGGACTGGAGACTAAAGAAATAAAAATAGGTGGAAAGAAAAACAACTAATACAGATTTTTATGAGGGACACTGAAATGATTTGCACATTAAAAATTCATTTGATAAATAATTTTACCTTCCCAAACGCATTTTGCTCAAGCTTTCCAAAACAGGTAAATTAAACTTCATAAGTCAAAAAAAAAAAAAAAAAAAAATCTTTTTCAGCATTTAAAAAGGGGGATTAAAAGACCTAGAAATTAAATCCTTTGCTGAAATGTTCTGTTTGATTTATTTGACCTGCTTTGGTTTATGTTTGTTGAAAAACAAACAAAGCACCCTAAAATGTTGTCAGTTAGGGACAACCTGAATTATCTGATCCTTCCCATGCTCTTCTATTTTTTCAAATCAGCTGAACTCAGACCAAAAAAAAAAAAATCAATTACTTGCACAGACATGTTACAGCCCTCAAAAAGCTTGAAGCCACAGCTCCCACAGTTTGAGATAAAGATAAAAGGCAGGCAGCAACCTGCGTGTGTTATCCATTAGATGGGAGGGAAAAGTCCAGCTCCAGATATGAATTCGGGGACACCCTTTCTCCAGCTCTTGCTGGCGGTCTGAATCCTGAGCTTGACCTGGTCTTTCAGTACATGTCTCTCACCACCATGATTCAGTTCCTTCTCCACAGGTTCCACTTCCACTGGTCAGGGCTTGGGGCAGGAGGGGAAGCAAAGAGAAGAGGGATTGCTATCCAGCATTCCTGAATGCAGGGCAGAATAAAGAAGAGCATGACTTTGCCTTTTGACATGGTTAGGACAATTATTCACATGAAAATGTGAAATCTGATTTAAAAAAAAAAACCACCAGATCTCTTGTAGTTTGCACTCCTTTTTTTTCCTTAGCTTAAATGAAAATATAAGCAGAAAATTGAGAATAATATGCCAGAAATTAACTTTTTTCCCCTGTTTAAAGTGCAAAATTCTCATTGGGATTGGAATTTCACCCCAGATGGCTTGGCCAAGGAACATACGCCAATAATGTGAGCCTCACTGTATATGATTTGACTTCTTGACATTTAGCAAACTTAGAACATGTTATTAAAAGAGACATAGATACTGTAAAGATGAGTCATGCTAATACTAATACACCTATTTTCTGTCACTGTTTTCCTGGAGTATCTGGCAGTGTGGAAGGCTGCTCAGGCTGTATGCAAAGTATCCACATCCATACATCCAATCCACATACATTATCGCATCCTCATTAACAAGCTTTTCCCAGTCCTGGGCATTTCTGCAATCCACTTTATCTCACCCTCACCCAATCCAGCCCCTGGTAAAAAAAAAAAAAAATGCTATTGGGAACAGCAGCCTATTCTAGGAGGCAGAGAAGCTCAGAAAGCTCACATGATAGAGCAAATATCTATCTGCACCTCATGAAGGCTTCTCTGTCCTTTGATACAGATGAGGCTGAACCAGACTGGTAAGCAGGGGTAGACAGTAACGAGGAATTGATACAAAGCAAAGACAGTAATACCAGACTACCAAGGAACAAAACTCCTTATGGCATGACACCCACCCCTACACTGCATACCCTCTCTGCACAACATGCTTTCTGGAGGTGATGGTAGACCTGCAATGGCACACCTACCTTACCTTCAATTCAAGAGCATGGTTCTAATAACAAATATCTTGATATCCCCCCACCTATCTCACTTTGGCTTGCACACCACAGAGGGGTTTTGGAACTGAAATTCTGAATTTAAACTGTAATTAATTTGAATTTCATTCTTTCCGGATGAAACTAAGCAAGAAGGTATACTCCAGAAAAGCAGCTGAATCAAATTAATTATTGTTCTGCTCTCAGAAACATAATTTCAGTGCTCACAACCACATAAGAATTAGTAAAAACTCTTGAAATGCATTCAGTGTGGACATTGGATCTCACGGCATTTCACCGTGCAGACTCTTGCTCCCTCTGGACTGCAGTACTGGCTAATGTAGACATGTTAGCTAGTGCATCAAGGGAAACAGAAAGCCTCAGCATCCCTCAGGTGCTTCGCGTAAGTGTCTGAGCCATCTTGCAATCAGATTTCAAAGCACTGAATATACATTACAGTGAATTCAATCAATCTTTACTGTATACAGAAGTGCAACTGCAAAGTATTCTATGGGCAATTTCTGTAAGTAATTTTTATTGTCATTTCCATTACAACTGCAAATAGAAACTTGCTCTTAATGTTTTCATAGCAGTCTCCCACTTGAGCTGTTATCGTGAAATACGTTTTCTGTCATGAAGTACTGCGAACCACAAAGCACAGATGGGAGGGGCAATATAAAATTATTTAGGAAATGGATCCTATTACCAAATGGTTGACATATTAAAAATTAGGAGAAAGGGTGACAAGGTTATCTTACAAAAAGGATGCAGAGGAAGATGGACTACTTCTAATGAGATTTATTCACTGATTATTTTTTTTTCTTAGAGTTGAGACTTAAAAGATGATTAAGAATAAGGCAATAAATTTCAATTATAGAGATGGTTTCCTTTTTCCTGGGGTTCTGTAGAACTTTGGGAGACACCAAAGGGAGGCATCCAGAGATTGCTCTGTACAACACTCTATCAGTCAAACTGCAGTTGAATACATACAGTTATTTATCTAATGATCAAATTAATTATTGTTCTGCTCTCAGAAACATAATTTTTGAAGGAATTCCTAACAATGTCCTTTTGCTTTCTAATGTGGCTCGTGGAGGATGCTAGTCTAGGCTACAGCTGGCAACTTAATTAGTTGATTAAGCAAAGTGACTCTGGGTTGTGCACTGATCTGATGCATGTGATCTAAATAATGAAACATTTTGTCCCTCCAAACAGGAAGGCTTCTCAAGCACATGCCTAAATCAAAAAACATGTGGTCCTGCTGTGGCAGTGTTCCAGGAATGCACCAATGGTTACAAGATGCACCTTGTACCTAGTGCTGGCACAAAATTGGACTTCATATGACGGTTCAGTACAAATTCTTTCAAATCAGAAGACAGTCTGCAGAAAAGGCATAAAAATGCCTTACATGATGAAAAGATAATAACCTATCACACTATACTTTAGCAAAGGGTCACCATCCTCAGTGGGAACAAATAAACCTCAAAAATGTTACTGCAATTGGCAGAAAAAGAAATCTCTTCCCTTGTTTCACAGGCACCTTTCTCCTATGAAGTCAAATGCTACTGAAGCAACTAAACCTTCCAAATAAACTGCGTAAGCTCATCTTTGTTTTAATTGATACAATAGTTTTATTTTTATAATAAAATTAAAGTAGTTATGCATTTCACAACCTTGAATAGGGAATTGGTTCCCTGGAAATGCTAAGAATTTTCTACAAAATCCAATCCCGTCCAATAGGTTTGTTGGAAAAATTCATAGTGGATATGATAAAGAAGACTATTTTTGTATCTGTCTTCTCTTGCTCGATCAAGAATAGTGAATAAATGACCTGAATAACATCTCACAGCCACCAGCAGTAGCAAGAGTTATCAGTTTTAAAATAGAAAATTAAACTATTCTAAAGTTAAAGATTTTCACTACAGATAAAGCCTCTGCTTTGTTATTAACAGTTCTGGAGAAATACATTCAAGATTTTCTGGTAATCCATAATTCCAATTTACTGATATTGGAAAATTACCATAGGGTTCTCCTCTGGGATGTTTATTTACATTCATTTACTTCTACTGCTAATGTGAAAAAAATCCATGTCTATTTATCAGTCCACATGGTAAACAGCCAGTGTTCAGTCAACAGTCCCTAATTAATGTTCACAACATTTCTGGGAGGTTTTGGTTTTGCCATCTTACCATCAAAAATGAATCCAAGATAGAAAAAAGGAAATGAATGGATCAAGATTTCAACAGAGTCAGTATTAAAGCTACAATTGTAAGTTACAGCTTCCTGACACAGCTGTATACATTTCTACAGATCCCCAAGACAGAGCAGATATCTGTTACTCCCTCCTTGTCAAATGGCCAATGAGGGCCCAAGGAGGACCTAGAAATCAGAAGGTTTCTGTTTTGTTTTGGAAAAACTAAGCATTTTTCATCCTCTTTTCCTACTTAGCTATGAAGGATTAACTTCACTTCTTGCTCTACACAAGTATACATGAAGGCTAACTCCCATGTGCTTCTGTTGTGGTTTAACCCGGCTGGCAACTAAGCACCACACAGCTGCTCGCTCACTCCCCCCTCCCTCAGTGGGATGGGGGAGAGAATCGGGAAGGGAAAAAAAATTAGAGCCACGAGCTGAGATAAAGACAGTTTAATAAGAGAAAATAATAATAATAGTAATAATGAGAATGGTAACAGGATATACAGAATATACAAAACGAACGATGCACAACGCAATTGCTCACCACCCGCCGACCGATGCCCAGCCCGTCCTGAGCCGCGATCAGTCTCCCCACAACTGACTGACCAACCCCCCCACCCCGAGCATGACGTTATATGGTATGGAATAGTTCTTTGGTCAGTTTGGGTTAGCTGTCCTAGCTGTGCTCCCTCCCAGCTTGTTATGCACCTGGCCGAGCAGGAGAAGCTCAAAAAGTCCTTGAGTAGTCTGAGCACTACTTGGCAACAACTAAAAACATCAGTGTGTTATCAACATTCTTCTAGTACTAAATCCAAAACACAGCACTATGCTAGCTTCTATGAAGAAAATTAACTCTATCCCAGCCAAAACCAGGATAGCTTCTACAGAGACATTTTTTACTAAACTACAAGGATCATGGTCTTCAGTAGAAGAATAATGAATAATGGTCCAAATCAGGGAAATTATGTTTAATTTGACGTCAGCAAGAAGCTTCCTGACTTCCTACTTTCTGGTGGCACCACATGTTCACATTCTGCAAAATTATTCAAGAACAACCTCCTGGAAGCATAAGAACAGCCCATCCCCTACAAAGAAAAGGAAGAAGGCAGAACAACTCGAGCTGTTCTATAATTCTATGAAAATCAAAATCCCATTGCAACATTGAAGAAAAACTGAACACAGACGGAGGCTCAACCTGTAAAGAGACAAGCCATCTGAAATTATAACATTATTGACATCAAATGGGGAAAAAAGAAAACAGAAAATCAGAAGTATTGGTAAGCCCTTGAAAATGTTTCAAAAGAAGCTTGAAAGTAATCTTGACAGCCATTTGCACCAATTACACAGTGAAGAAGTTCCCAAAATGGAATAAGGGGCACCATGCTGTAAAATGATGAAAAAGACCAAGAACACAAACAGAATAAAGGAAAAATTAATAAACAGGAACGTGCAGCAGAAACCAAGCTAAAAACGACCAGCTCACACGATGAGCTACAAACTATCTGACAAGGATTTGATGGTGATGCTGTACTCGGGAACCTTGGCTTTTACTCAATCCCTGCCTTGCCAAAAGGGTTTTATTTAGTAGTTATGGGATTATTGCTATTAAAACCCAAGTAACAATGCATATTGCATTTTGTGACTTAACAGCAAAAGTTTCCTTGTCACAATGGTCTCACAGGTGAGAGAAGACATCCTTATGTATGCATGAGGGGCTATGAAACATTTGCACTGAAAATGTCATGTTTACAGCAATGAGGAATGCTTGGTATGGCTGAAGGGGTTTGGGTGGGGTTTCTAAGGGGGAAGGGAGCGAGAGAAATCATTCCTGAAAGACCTTGGAGGGAAGGCAAAATCCTGAGAATGGCACACTGACTTGAGGAGCAACGGGGCTAATTTACTGATGGTTTAGTAATTGTCAGGCTTCAGTGAAAGCCATAGAAAACCTTTAAAATCTCTATAAAAGAGGCCTGTTTTAAAGAGGCTGTCATTGCTGAAAGAAAAAATAATTGTCTAATGGGACTAATTCTAAACCCAGCAGGTCTGGAGGTGAGTCCCCACAGAATAGAAAGGGAAAGCAATCATGTCAGATGAAAGAGAACTTGCAAGGGAAGAATATTCTGCTGGGTACCATCAAGCCAATTGTGGACTAATGCACATCTCTCATTGCTGTCACTAATTTAAATAGGCTGAACATTCAATCACTATTATTATGTTATCTTTTTAGCTGAAGGTCGAACACATGGGCATTGAAACCTTACCATTTCTGCTGTACATGGAAAAAAAAAGTATGCCCCTACAATTGGTGTGTAATATTGCACTTTGTAACTAGAACATTTACTAGTAACTAGAACTGAAGGATGTATCTGAGCAAAAGAAAGCAGAAAATGCTTTGGCTGGGTGGCAATTTTTATGCAATGAGTAGGGATACATATCAGCAAGGTAAGGGATGACATGCTGCCCCTCACAGAGCTTCCCAGTATGGACATACATGTATGGTATGCTGTGCTAGGGCTGTGGTCACCAGTAAGCAGTTCTTTTTATTGTGGCTCCCATGATTATTTCTCATAAAACTTTATGACAGAGAAAACAGAAGTCTCTACATGGCTTTTCCTTTATTTATGCACTCCAGGATGCAGACATTGAAAAAAACCCAAAACCACAAAGCAGAATTATTAGCAGGAAACCTAGTCAGAATTCTGTAACTCCAAACCAAGAAGTATCTCTGTTCTGTAAGTTTCTTAAAGAATCATACAATAATTTAGGTTGGAAGGAATTTAGGTCATCCAGACAGACCTCCCAGAGCAGGGCCAGCTTCCAGTTTAATGAGGTTGCTTAAGGCTGTGTCCAAGAAAGTTTCAGGTATCTCCAAGGATGGCAATTCACTAACTTTCCTAGGTAACTATTCCAGTGTTTCCCATCCTTGTTGTGCAGAAATATTTTCTTTATATCTATCTGGAAGATTTAACATTTGTATATGGGAAGTAAAAATTGGTAAGCATGGTCTTTTTAGCATGCTAAATAAATATATTTAAATAAACAAATGTCCAGCTCTTGCAGCGTAACCTGGAATACAATAATGCATTTTTAATAACATATGCCTTGCAAAAAAAATAAATAAATAAATTCAAGGACTCTTAGGATTTCTGAGTTATTACTCTCCCAATTTGAACAATGAGAACAGAGATGTAGCTTTCCATCCTGCTTTTTAAACTAAAAAAAAAAAAAAATCCTTCTTTGAATCCTTCCGAAAGGGGGATTTTGATGCACCCAGTTGCAGCTCTTATCTCCTAGACAGGACACATAGTATGCTTCATCAGCACTCACCAAACATTCACTGAGGTAGATTCAGATAATATGTTAGAAATTATTAAATTTATAGTTATTTTTATATGTATCCCAGGGTCTTAAAAGACACAGTTCTGCTAGGAAC
Organism: Egretta garzetta; assembly: GCF_000687185.1. Taxonomy (NCBI): domain Eukaryota; kingdom Metazoa; phylum Chordata; class Aves; order Pelecaniformes; family Ardeidae; genus Egretta; species Egretta garzetta. The sequence continues at coordinate 2,140,316 of NW_009258952.1, read as the reverse complement.
AATGCATCACAGAACAGCACAAGGGTTTCTGTCAAATTTAAGCAATGATACAGAACTCTCATAGGCATGGACTGGTCAAAGAGGTATAGAGGAGTTAAGAGGACCTCAGATGTTCATCTTCTGCCTTCTGTTCCAGCACTGGACTATCCCAGTTGTTGGCCAAGAAGGCCAATGGCATCCTGGCTTGTATCAGGAATAGTGTGGCCAGCAGGAGCAGGGAAGTGATCATGCCCCTGTACCCGGCACTGGTGAGGCCGCACCTCAAATACTGTGTTCAGTTTTGGGCCCCTCATGACAAAAAAGACGTTGCCTTGCTGGAACATGTCCAGAGGAGAGCCACAAAGCTGGTGAGGGGTCTGGAGCACAAGTCTGATGAGGAGCGGCTGAGG